>NC_090447.1:528220873-528535167 GCF_031143425.1 Pleurodeles waltl | reverse complement strand
CAACAGCAGTTACCTATGGTACCTAATCAGCAAATGCAAATACCTTTGGCACCAATGAGTCAGCAGCAAGTGATGGTTCCTCCACAGGTAACGGGTCAGGTAATGAGTACAAATGGCACCGTGCAACAGTTCCCCCTACACAGTGAGAGTGGAATAAACAACGTATGGGAGAGTGAAAGTTCAGGAGAAGAAGGAGATTGCGTGCTTGCGGCATCCTTGGAAGTTGATCAAAGGGGTCCGTACGTAGAGGGAAGAGTAATGGGTCATCGTGTCTCATTCTTGGTTGACACGGGAGCCACACGTTCAACAGTTAAGAGCAGTGAAGTTCCAAATTTGCCTCTCTCAGGGAGGACAGTTCAAGTGGTGGGAGTAGCAAACAGACATCTGACGAACCCGATAACAGATCCGGTTCCAGTCAGCATCGGTAACTACCAAGGGGTACATCAGTTTGTGGTGTGTGACTCAAGCCCGATAGCACTGTTAGGGAGAGACCTATTGTGCAAATTGGGTTGTTCGATAATGTGTTCAAACGAAGGAATCACAATAGAAACGAGCAATGATGGGGAGGAAGAGGACAGTGTAGAGGGGGATGAAATGGAAACAGTCGACGAAGAGTATCCTCTGATTTGTCTCTTCCCGATGATAACTGAAGAAGATATCCCAGCAGAATTACGGGAAACAGTCGGAAAGGAAGTGTGGGACATGACAGGGAAAGAGGTGGGATTGATGAAAGGAGTGGAACCAGTAAAGGTGATGGTAAAACCCAATGCGATCTTTCCCCAGACCCCACAATACCACATGCCACAAGACACCCTCATGAAAGTTGCCCAACTCATTGACGAATTTGTAAAGCAGGGGGTACTGAAAGAAGTGCTAAGTAGTCCATGTAATTCACCAATAATGGGACTAATAAAGCCAAGTGGAAAGGTCCGACTCGTGCAGGATTTGAGGAAAATAAATGACATCATAATAAAGTGCTGCCCTGTCGTACCGAATCCAGCTGTGATAATGTTTCAAGTCCCTTGCGATGCTGAATGGTTCTCAGTCATCGATTTGTCACAGGCATTCTTTTCTGTGCCTCTTCATGAGGACAGCCAATTCCTCTTTTGTTTCAAATTCCTAGACAGAGTTTACAGTTGGTGTCGAATTCCTCAAGGGTTTTCTGAGTCACCGTCAATCTTCAATCAGATTCTGAAGAAAGATCTGGAAGCATTAGAACTGCCATTCGAGTCAACCCTAGTACAGTACATTGATGATCTACTGGTTGCATCAAAGACAGAAAATGGCTGCACAGCCGATACCATTGCTCTGTTGCACAATTTGGGAAGGAATGGTCATAAGGTGTCTCCTTCCAAATTACAGTTCTGTCAGAGGAAAGTGAAATATTTGGGTCACCAAATAGAGAAAGGGTCACGGAGAATAATGAAGGAAAGAGTAACAAGCATACTTCAGATGAGTCCACCAAAGACAAGGAAGGAGGTGAGGAAGTTTTTGGGAATGGTGGGATATTGTCGCCAGTGGATCCCCAACTTTTCGTCTCTAGCGAAGCCCCTACTGAAATTGACCCAAAAGGATGCTTTGGATGAAATTGAGCTGAAAGGAGACGAGATGGACGCTTTTGTTGAACTGAAAGAATGCATGTG
The DNA here is from genome assembly GCF_031143425.1 of Pleurodeles waltl. Classification (NCBI taxonomy): domain Eukaryota; kingdom Metazoa; phylum Chordata; class Amphibia; order Caudata; family Salamandridae; genus Pleurodeles; species Pleurodeles waltl. The sequence continues at coordinate 528,533,524 of NC_090447.1, read as the reverse complement.
CAGGGCTCCAGCCTTAGGTATGCCTGATTACACAAAGCCTTTCACATTGTTTTGCCATGAACGTGATGCATGCTCTTTGTCTGTCTTGACCCAAGCCCATGGTGGCGTAAACAGACCAGTAGCGTATTTTTCAGCTACTTTGGATCCGGTTGCAGCAGCACTCCCAGGGTGTTTGCGCGCCGTAGCAGCAGTTGGTATCAGCCTCACTCAGAGTGAAGGAATAGTGATGGGACACCCAGTAACAGTCATGGTCCCTCACTCAGTTGAGATACTTTTGACCCGCTCCCGAACGCAACACATGACTGGAGCAAGACTCACAAGGTATGAAACGATAATTCTGGGCTCACCGAATGTGCAGCTGAAAAGGTGCACTACGTTGAATCCAGCAACCTTGCTTCCTGGAGAAAATGCTGAAATTGAGAACGCTGAAGACGTCGAGCATGACTGCCTTCAGGTGACTGAATTTTGCACAAAACCTCGACCGGACATCAAGGATACTAAGCTTGATGTAAATGACCAAATTCTTTTTGTTGATGGTTCATGTCTAAGAGATGGGATGGGGATTTTGAAAGCAGGATATGCCGTATGTACTGTAACAGGTGTCTTGGAAGCGGGATGGCTTCAAGGAGTCTATTCTGCACAAGTAGCAGAACTTGTCGCCCTTACCAGAGCATGTCAACTGTCTGCATTGATGAAAGTCACCATTTACACTGATAGCCAATACGGGTTTGGGATTGTGCATGACTTTGGACAACTATGGTCACAGAGAGGTTTCCTGACTTCTTCAGGATCCCCAGTAAAGAACGGGGAGAGAATAAGGGAATTGTTACACGCCATTCAAGTGCCAGCTGAGGTTGCAGTGGTAAAGTGCAGTGCTCACACGAAAGGACAGGACTATGTGTCTCTGGGAAATGCATATGCAGATCAGGTCGCAAGATTTTGTGCCTTGAACTGTATATTACTGAGAGATGATTGGAATACGATAAATGAGCCAGAACTCGAACCAGCTGAAGCATTTGCCTTGAAGGTTGTAGATACAATAGAGGAACTGAAAGCACTACAGAACAATGTCAGGGAGGATGAAAGAGATTCATGGGTCAAATCACAATGCATAAAGAGACAAGACGAGTTATGGGTTTCACATGAGGGAAAATTTGTTTTGCCAAATAGTCTCTTATCACAGCTTGCGCGGTTCTATCATGGGCAAGCTCACCTAGGGAGAGATGCCATGATAAGATTGTTCAAAACTGATTGGTTTAACCCCAGATTTCGCCAAGCTGCAGAAGCAGTTTGCCATCGATGTGTCACTTGCCAGCAGATGAACCCAGGAAAGGGAACAGTTGTGAACGCGAGTCACATTGGTAGGGCAAGTGGTCCTTTTAGCCGCATGCAGATGGACTTCATTGAGATGCCTGTGCATGGAGGTCTGAAATATGTGTTGGTGATTGTGTGCATTTTTAGTCACTGGATTGAGGCATATCCTACACGTAGAAATGACAGCCTTACAGTTGCCAAGCTATTGTTGAGAGAGTTGATACCACGTTTCGGATTCCCGATCTCTTTAGAATCAGATAGGGGAAGTCACTTCAACAATGAGGTAATGAAGTTACTTTGCGAAGCACTGAACATTGAGCAAAAGCTACACTGTAGCTATCGCCCTGAAGCATCAGGACTGGTGGAGCAGATGAATGGTACGCTGAAATTGAGAATGGCAAAAATATGTGCATCGACTAATTTGAAATGGCCTGACGCATTGCCCTTAGTGCTAATGTCAATGAGAAACACTCCCGATAGAAAGACTGGATTGTCTCCACATGAAATTCTCATGGGCAGGGCTATGAGACTTCCTGCAGTTCCCGCAAACATGCTTTTGAATATTACAGATGATATGGTGTTAGACTACTGCAAAGGTCTGGCTGACGTGGTTCGCTCTTTCTCTCACCAGGTGGAAGCGACCACCTTGCCACCGATCCAAGGTCCAGGACACGCACTGAAAGCAGGTGACTGGGTCGTGGTAAAGAAGAACGTGAGAAAATCGTGTTTGGAACCCCGTTGGAAAGGCCCTTTCCAAGTGATCCTGACGACAACTACCGCTGTGAAGTGTGCGGGGGTTCCCAACTGGATTCACGCCAGTCACACAAAGAAGGTGTTGTGTCCCACAGATGAGGAAGTTGAAGCGCTGAAAGTACCAGTGCCCGATAAAGCAGTGCCGAGTGCAGAGACAGAACAAAAGCGAACTGAAAGCGAACAGGCAGAAGCAGGAGAAAAGGAGGTATTCTCCGACAACGAAGACATCAACTCGCTTGGGGGAGACAAAGGAGAAAGTTCAGACAGCGACGAAGAGGCTGCAGGTGACAAAGAACCTGAAGCAGCTGAAGGTAGCAAAAAGCCTGAAGCAGCTGAAGGTGACAAGGAGCCTGAAGCAGCTGAAAGTGATACAGAGCCTGAAGAAAATAACGGTGACGAAGGGCTCGAGAAAAGTGAAAAAGCAGGAGAGCCTGATCAGAGGAAGGCTTTCCCAGAAGCAGACGATACAGGAAAAGGAAAAGAGAACGTGATTGATTCCCCAGAAGAAGGGGATAAGGCAGAACAGAACGAAAGGGTTCAAGCTTCCACAGAAAAGATCGCAGGTCCATCAAATGGACATGGTGCAAAGAGAAGACTAAGTATCTCACCAATAAAAGAAAAGGGTAAAGAAAGTTTGAACGAAGGAGGAAGGCCGAAAGTGAAAGAGAAAAGAAAAGAAGTGACTGTTGTGGATCAATCGTCAAGTGAAGAAAAAGACTTGACAAAAGAGGAAAGTACCAGCGAAGCAGAGTCGAAAAGAGAAGCAAAATTGAAGAGGAAAAGGATACCAAACAGGAGGTATTCCGGTCCTGAATGGGCATATGCAGTCAATGATGATTGGACTGACGAGTTTGTATCTCTAAGCATCGAGAACGAAGAAGAAGAAGAGATACCAATTGAAAAGAAAAGTTTCATAGACTCTGTCGATTGAAAGAGTAAATGATATTGCTTGCTACAATATAACGTGAAAGAAACAACCAGCTGAGACATTGTCAAACCGGATGAGACATTTGCTGAACTGATAAAGACTGAGTTATTGCCGAATTGAGACGAATGCTGCTAACCGATAAGTGACTGGCCTTTTGAAGAAGACGGTGTGAACATTGTGCTCGTTCAGCTTTGTAACTGATTTGCTAAATAGTTTCATTTATAAGTGCTTCTAGCTCTCTGATTCTATACAGATCATGGCGCCAAACAATAGAAAGAAATTTTGTAAATATGTGTGTATAGGCTTGGTAATTACATGTGTAATAATAATAATGGCAATTGTGTTTGGAATGCATGGAAAGGGTGAGAATGAGACTATTACTGCTTCTACTATTGCTCCTGTTACTGTCACTGAACTAACACCATTGAAAAGATTAGCAATGGATGAGAGGCTCTTGCACGATAAGAAAGAGCTTTCGTATAACGTTTTCTATCGCTTGCTAACAGAGTATGTTGAGACTATGGATGCGAAGGATTGTTATGTGTGAACACAGATACCAACATCAGTAAAGGAAGGGGTGACTTATCATCACATGCCCCTTACATATGGGATTACGTGTAGTATAGTAATGTCTAGGTTTTATGGTCAAACTAACATACAGTATTTTTACTCGAATTATGATGTTACCTTTGCTTATGTTCCTATAATAGCGCAGCTAAGCGAAACTGCAAGATATTGGGATTACAAAATTATGAGGGATTTTTTCGAGCCAATGCAACTTTTTGAGACGGCTCATGCTCATAGGGAGAACCTTACCTGCTCAGTCTCTGATGTAGAAATAAGCTTTTTAGATCGCACAGATGATAGAAGGGCTCAAATGAAGGCGAAATTAGAAAAGGAGCTGCAGAAGAGGACTTCAGTAGATAATTATGATTTTGCTGCTATAAAGACACAAGGGAAAATAGCTTTAGATGCTTGGCATGTAGGGAAATTTTGTATATATCGAGGTGAATCTTATTATGACAATATTTTTGTAGGAGCGAGTGAGTGCAAACATACGTTTATTTTTAAGGCCAAATGGACATTCATGTTGGATGGACTTGACCCTGTCATTCCAGGTGTATATTATATTTGTGGGCATAATGCTTATTATCGTCTTCCCAAGGGATGGTGGGGGAGATGTTATTTGGGTATAGTGTTCCCAAAGGTTTATCAACTGGATGACGTATCGATGATTCAAAAGACATCTGGATCCCATCATATCCAGAAAAGAGAGACCGCAGCTGCTGTGGTAGGTGATATATTTGGAGCCATGATTCCTTCATTGGGAGTTGTGTTGAATTCCATCAAGATACGAAAGTTGTCTACTATAGTGGATAACATGCTGACAAAGTTTTCAGGTGCTATAATACTGATAGATGCTGAGCTTGCAGCGGAAAGAGCTATGACTCTTCAAAATAGGCTTGCTTTAGACATTCTTTTAGCAAAGGATGGAGGCGTTTGCAAAATGATTGGTGCACGTCACTGTTGCACCTACATACCGGATAATAGTGTGAAGATTAAAACTATGCTTGCTAACCTAACAAAAGAAAGTGCAGATTTGAAAGAACTGAAAGAACCAGGAGTGTGGGAGAAGGTTGGAAAAGGAATAGCTTCAGTGGGACATTGGCTTGGGGGAATTTGGAATGGAATATTATTGAAAATAATAGAAGGAATATTAATAGTAATAATTTGTGTATTTGGAATTTGGGGAATAAAAAGGGGAATAATAATGATTATGGAAAGAATTAAAAGAAGAAAAGAAGAGAAAATAATGAAGAGAATGGCAGAAGAATACAAAGCGCAAACTAGGGGTACTAAAAGGAAAAGGGAACTGACAGAATTTTAATGGGATAAAATTTGTGGGCTAAATTTGTGTGATGACTAGTAGTCATCAGAGGAGGGATTGATGAAGCAGAAAATGAAGGTTTTGATTTATTAACGCTTAAACGTAGTGCTGAAATAATCATGTGTGACATTAACCGAATTAATTAAGATTGTACGGGGACAAAATGTGCCCTCAGAGTAGTTTGCCATCATTTATACGCGTGCTTTATATAACGTGGTGAATTAGAATTGCACTAATCCGACATAATCATACACGGGTGCTACGATTTGCTTGTTTGAAATGCTTTAGCTTAGCATTACTTTAGCAGAGGCTTTGGCCTAGCTGCCTGGTCTCACGGTTTAGATGCTCGTATTTTTCCACTGTGCTATTAAACGTGTATTTTAGCTTGAAGCTGTACTTTTCCACAGAAACTGTTCACATGCTTATCTTAAAGTTGGTGCCAGCCTGGCATATTTTCTCTTAAATTCAAGGTCGACTTGCAGGTGCGGACAATGGAGGCTCTGAGAGTAAGCTAATGGGAAAACAATGTTGCAAATTACGTACCCATCTCCAAGGATAATGTATGCTTAAGTAAAGGCTTGAGGACTGTCGTGTTTGATTGGTCAATTTGAAGCTAACCTATGAACCCTCCAATGGAGACCCTACTGGACTTGAACTGTTGTCTATAAAACCCAGGTGCACGAGAAGAAGGTAGCCATTATGCGCTATGATTGCCAGAGATCATTGCTCTCTGTCATCGGACATCCCGCCATTTTGACTTCGTAGCTATTATGGCCCACTTTGCTGCGACGCCATTTTGAGAGACTTTGATGCTTTCTCTAATCGAGAGAAAGAGACTTTAAATGATTCTTGCCCTAGAGACTGTAACTTTGATTTGATCCCTTTGCATGAAGTAATAGTTTTACCTTGCTGCCGTGAGGCAATTGCCCCGTTCACCCCTGCCCCTTTGTCCCGTCCTATGCTGATCGAGAAACGGTACCCATGCTGACCGAAGAACGGTACCTGTGAGACGAAGACTTCCTTGTATGCTGATCGTAATTGGTAAATATGAAAGGAAATTGTAAAATTGCATTGTGTTTCTTTTAGGTAACCAACTGCTGATTTTGGTAAGAGCCCTAGTTAGGAGTTTTTCTAAATTAATGTTGCCAAATTGTTTTTGCATGAAGTCCCACATGCTGATGCTAATTTGAGGTTAGATGAGGATTCCATATGTCGCACGATGCAATTTGAGATCTTGTTATGCTGACTAAATGTACGCAATTAGTTCATTACAGATTATCGTCTTAGTGCTTTGCATTGCCATTATCGAATGCCTTGTGATTCAAATGCTTCATAGATTACATTTGTTTCGACGTTATGGACAGCTATTAATGTTCATATATGTTTATCATTTGGTGTTGAGAAACATCTATATCGTGCTAGCTTTGTTAATATAGGGAAATAAATTAACTAATTTTGCATTAAACTGGTGTGGTTATTCCTGACTGAAAGGTCAGGGTTCGCCGAAATGTATTCTGGATTAATTGTTAAATGTTATGTTGTTCAAGGTGTTGCTTATGTTCGTTATTGATTATTGATTTTGATGAGATCAATCGATTAAGCGTACAGAGAGTTCCCACTAAGTCAAAAGATTCATCGGCCTAAAGAGCGCCCAAACGTAGGTAAATTTGTTACCACGTTCCGCTCTATCACTGGCAGCATCATTCCACATTATGAGGCTGAATTATGGTGTTTGAAGAGATCGCTCCCCGGAGCTTCAGTGCCGTGCGGCATGTTGGTCGCTTGCGTGGCTCTGCCCCCGTGTTTAAAAAAAATATTACTTAAAATAAATGTCACTCCATACAGAAATATACTTGGATGAACTTGAGGGACAATCAGAAATGTTGTGTTTTTCAATTTAGAGTCTTTATCACAATATATTATGACATTTGTTTCTTGATTTACATGCTGAATCTTTTGATGGTTCAGCTAGTGCTTTGACTGTTAGAGCCAAGCCAGATTCCCAGCTCGACCCTCTCTTTGAATGCGCTGGCTTGCCCGGATTTTAGATGTCACCGGCATGTTTCCCCTCCTGGTACCTGCACCTGAGCTGGATCTCACCCAGGAAAGAGGGATTAGGACGAAGCATTCCTCAGGGTAAAGCTAGCCCTGATGCAAGCAAGAATCCCTATGCTGCCAGTCATTGATCCTTGGAGGAGGTAAGACACTGAGCAAGAACACAAAGGAAGGTGGTGACAGCAAGCAGCATGAGGCAGCAAAAAGAGAGAGGTGGTCTGGGAGCGGCAAAGAGCAGACACAGAGAGGAGAGGGAGGAGAGATAGAGATACGCCCATTTTGTGCTAAAAGTCAGATACTGAAGAAACACAGAAAAAGGAATTATAGTTTCCTGATGCCAACAGTGGAAGAATACAACTCACTCATTTAGAAAACTGAGAGACAGAAATGCTTCTAGGTGGAGCAAACACAAGAATAGGGAGGAAAGTCATTGAATCAGGAGCTTTGAAATGAGGCTGACAACAAAACCATCCAATCAAGATAAAGGAGTTAACCGTAAGCAAAGGTCTATGTATATGTAATGTATTGGAAACAATGGGTTTGGTATATGAACAGATACAGCTGTGGTAGCTGAGACCTAAAATAATTCCTCAAAATCCCTTCAACCAGAGTGAAATGATAGAAGGTGTCTTTAGAGGAGATTTTGAAGGCTTTTAAGTCAGTGTGACTAGGACTGTGTTAGAAATAGTTCTACTCCAAGTGTGTTTATTCCTGCATTTATTTTACATGTATATTAAATCCTTTCCTAACTAAGCAACCTCATTGCATGTTTGACAACAAACCAACATTACACAGGAGCTGTTTTGTAGACCATGAAACAAGCCGAATCAGTACAGGTGGTTTCTAACAGGCACAGGGAGGAGGTGGTGACATGCTTAGGTGGTTGGTCTTTCAAACTCAATGATGCAGCCATGTTCATCAACTTAAATAAATGGAAAACCATTTCCTTGTCCGTAGGTCTTAGTTTTGAGCTACTAGTCGCAGCCATATGTGGAAATGCTTGAACTTATCTGAAAAATGTCTCTAACTTGGGTATAAGCGTGATGATGCCCCATGGGGGAAAAGGAGACTGCCACACATACTTCTTTTTAGTGATTTTTCCCAAGGATGGTGCTGACTAGGGTAGTTACAAAGAGTATTTGATCTAATGTTTCCTAGGGAATGGACTCACAAATCAGTTTTGTTGGGGTTTTTTCTCCTTGAGTGAAACAAACAGGCTCATCTTTAATAACAGCAAAACTCATCAATGAGTACACTGGGCCTTTTAATTAAGTCCAAGTCGGCTCTTCTTTTCATTGAACATCTAGGCACAGATTTGTCAAGCTTTTGTGTTACCCTTATGTTGTGCAAGGAGACAGAAGGGCATCGCAAAGGCTTGAGTATTATTTACAGAGCCACGCAAGAGCCAATTTGCACAACCTTGCACTGCTTTGTAAAGAAATGTAAAGCAACACAGGGGCTTGCGCTGCATTACGTTACAGTTGAAACTGGAAGGCGTTCACTTGGTGGAGCATGGCAGTTCCCATGCACCCAACCATGGATTTTGGTGCATTCCCAGAATTATTATAACTAATGAACCTAGGAGTGCATCTAAAGGCTACGCCTTCCCCAGTGAGGCATGACAAGGAGAAATATCTTCATTTCTCCTAGTCACTTCATCTTTCTATGTGTGATGGATTCCATGTTACACATCGGAGGAGGAAAATGCCTCTAAGGATCATTTTTTGTGCAGGAAGGTTTATTTGTGTTTGATTCACTCTTGCACTATGATGCAAGGGTGCCTGAGTTGACACTAGGCAGTACACAGTGTGCCAGCAGACGGAGAGAGCAGAAATGCTCCACAACTTTGTAAATATGGAGCAGTTCTGCTAACTACTTTTCAGGCAACGCAGCGCAACGCATCAACCTTGCTTGCTGCACTGCGTTGTTTGAAAGATTAGTAAATATGCCCCCTAGTTATGTTTCAGTATGTGTCACAGTCATGGCTGTCATGGTCGGAGCCCAATCACTTTATAGAACTGGCTATGTGAAACCATAAGCGATATTATGTGACCCAATCAGCCCTAATATTTTAAACCTCTACACTGGGAATGCCTTCTGTGAGAAAATGTGATTATAAATACATGCATATACTATTCAAGTCATATTACCTGTGTCATGTTAAAGGAACTGAGGCACAGAAACAGTAGAGGCATGTGCAGCTTCCGGCATTGTATCTTTTGTCTGACACACAAAAGAAGGCGTCCAAGATAAATAAAAATATTAATTGAAATATTAAATAATATCAGCCATGAAAAATATACATATTTTTCAAACCAGTTGCTTTGTATGGAACCCTTTTTAGGGTCGAGCCTGCGTTGCATGCGCTCGCGAATGCGTATCGCAGCGAGACGCTATTGTATTTAGAAAAGGGCTCGGAGCCCTGTCAACTTCACGTCAGTGTTTTTTATTGGTTAGTGGGCTTGCCTAATTAAATCTGCTTGCTTTCATTAGTCAGAGGCACGCATAGGTCATGCCTTTTCCGGTGGCTAGCCCTCCTCGAGCGCAGTGACCAAGTACAGAAAACATGCGAGGCTCGCTGTTTTCCATCGGGCTCATGGACTTCTTTTTCTCTAATTTACGAGCGCGATCTCGCTTGGCAGAAGTCGAGCGCTTTACATAGTTCATTTCACTTTTTCGGGTTACGTACATAAATACACTTTTGCCCGATAGGTGAAAAGTCGGGTTAGGAGTTTACAACGCAATCAGCTCTAACATGAGCAAACGCGAGACCCGTTGCATTGTAAATGCTTGTTTGTATTATTGTGGCTTTAAAGAGCAAACAGCTCTAAATGGTGTCCGAGTTCTTTACGTGAGAATAGTTTTTATCTGGGAAGAAGCAGTTAACATGTAAAAGTTTCATAAAGTTACAGCAAAGGAACAACATGCTGCACGAATTATTAAATGCAGTATAAGTTCTGAATATCTGCATCATTTTGCAAGTCCAAAGTCATTTTTAGGTCTGCGGTTATCCAAGACTTTTTGATTTTAATAAAGTTATATGTAACGAATATACTTAGAGTGGCTTACAGTCGCCCCTCTTCTTCCAGTGGTCTATTGTTGTGCAGTTCACGTTTTTCTTCCATCCACTACAGCTTTCAGCTCGGGTAATGGGTCAGCCCGCTTTAGTCATTTGCTACTTCTCTGTGAGTGAAGGCATTCTGCTCTTTTCACAAGGAACACATCTACAAAGTAGTTCCCATCTTTACCAGGGGATACCAAAAACATGATTTGCTTTTTACCAATATTTATTTATATCGACCCATCAGCCCCTGCAACATTAAAGGTTTGTAAAAAACATGACAAAAAAACAAGCATTGACAAGGCCAAAAGGCTGGCAGCCATCGCCAGCTCTACTGGCTTTGACAATGTTTGTTCAAGTTTCATTTTGTTCCTGTTCAGTTTTTCTTGTCTTCCTTGTCAGTATTGTGCACGTTTTCACCTGTCTTTCGGCACTGAAAATTCGCCCCCTGGTTAGGGTGCTTGGGGACAAGGCATCCAGATATACTGTATAACAAGGGCCACTATAATTATGCGATTCTGTTGCTAGAGCGTTTTCTGCTTAGTTATAGATTTACCGCTTTTGACATGTAATTCAACATTTGCTACGCACTCTGAATATATTACCAAGAAAAACTGTTTCTAGCTCAAGTGGATCAAAAGTTACTAAAAACGTAGCTTCAGTTGTTGCCAGGAAGTGCAAGACCCATCGCAAACCTGGACTGATCACTATTCTGTCATATATTGCAGCATTTGAGGGTTAAACTGACACTCATGAGGTCAAACATTTGCACAGATAGCATATGTGAAAATGGCAAAATAATAAATTAATACTATCACAAAATGTGCTGCATTGCGCAGCATGATTTGCCTTTTATCGACTTAGTCAACCCTTTAGACTTCCACTGCCCCTTAATTGCAGTGGCCCTGCATAGAGACTGCACCGCTTCTGGACTTAGTGCTCATCACTTGAGGCCTCCCCATAGCCCACTCAGGTTCACCCCCCAGTTCCGGGCACATCACTCTACCGTGACCAGGACTCACGTCCCTCTTCCTGCAAGTCTCAGGAGCAGAATAATAAATTAAGTCCATGTGCAGGAAGGGGAAAGAGGACCATCTGCCATGTTGGGAAGGTGTGGAGCTGCCATCCGCACCAGGCATCCATTTCCGAATGCAGACAGTCCTTGTCCAGATGTGAGGGCTCCCTGCATGTATGGTGGGTAGTCCTCATACCCAGAAATGCTCCACTTTACCAGGAGGCCCTGGCGGCTGGCTAGGTCCACTGTAAAGAGGGCCTGGGGGCATCAGCTGTGCTTTACTTTCTCTCTAGGCCGTGGGGACTCACAGACCAAAATGAAGGTGGCAAAGACGTGCCTGTAGTGATAAGCCACTACGGAGCTCTGTAAATGAACTTTTACACCCACCATCTAGTTCCAATGAGCTTCAGACTTCTCCCAAAAATATTTTGGCAGCTGTTTTCTTCGGCAAATTCGGTGCTGAACGGGCAACATGCAGAGGACCCAAAAGTGTGCATTGTCTTTCAATATTTCAAATGGAATTTAAGGGTTTACAGCTGAACAATGCTGACAATCACCAGTAAGTCGTAATTATGAGACCTGGAAAAAAGACCTTCTTATATCGGCTGGGTATGAAAGCAGATTATGACTTTGGAAAGCCAAGAACGGTAGGGGGAATTTGGGATTAGAGGAAGCGTGGAAGGCGCTGTTTGTTTCAATACCACAACAGGATGAAAATTCACCTCCCCGGTGGTTGATTAAAGGCGGGATAGCACTGGACGCACTCTTGGACTGAGGGAATTATAGGCTTGACTGCCTTCCCCTTGTTGTTTGCTGTACCCATCCCCTAGCCCCTCTTCGTGTCTGGTACTGTTCGGAAATGAAATGCTATAAAACTGCAGATCCGTGACAGAGCTCCACAAACAGTTCAGAGGCAGTTTTGTTTAATGTTTGCATAGCACGTCAAAATGTTATTCAGGTGACGAGATATCATAAAAGTGATTTAAACTGATGAGAAGATAACAACGTGTTAAATGTTACGCACAACAGGACTAAGCGAATTGTTGGAAGGTTACCCGGCACTACATACCTGCAATTGAATACTATATAGAGTTAATTTAGTATGAATTCTGTACAGTCAGATGGCACTGTCATGGATTAAGAAATGTAATCGAAGAAACAATTAACTATTGTGTTGCAAAAAAACAACAAAAAAATGCTGTGAATGAAGCTACTTAATTTGTGGAAAATTAGGGTACACTCAATTCAGTGCATTTTGCGCAATTGGGGAATCTTTGGCCAATGTTTGGTGACTGGTCTCCATTCTCCTTGGAGTCTTGCTTCTTGTGCATTGGCTGGCGTTTGGCATCCTCCTAGCCCTTCAATGTCAGACAGAAGGTAAGACCCCAATCCACCTGTCCTGCCTGTGCTGGTGGGGCAATGTGGATGACAAAGGGCGGGTACTCCAGATCCAGGTGGAATCCACTGAAGCCCAGGAAGATTTGCAAGGAGATGGAGCTGGTAGACCGGGCACAGACTACACCAGTAAATAAGTACTACTGTGGGGCCAGCAAGGGCCAGTCACATGAGGAACACCGCTACATGCTGAAAAATCCAATTTATTTTGAGGGAATGACTGCCACTGTGCTGCCGAAACAGGCCAATGATTTCATATATTGTCTGCATGCTCATTATAAACCCCCCACACATCTATCCACTCAAATCCATCTCTTCTGACGCCTATGTCATACCATAGCTCATTATTAATTTACAAACATGTCAGACTCAATACAACATTGCGCACATTCCTGTCTCATGATTTGGGACATCTTCCTTTCCTCACTGAAAACTCGGACACTACGATTCCAGAAAAAAAACATACTGAAACAGAAAATTCTCTAACTGCACCCCCGCCTTAATTTCATGAAAAATATCCTTCAGAGACCAACACCAAATAGTTAGAAAATGACTTCAACTGTCACTAGCTATCTCAAGCATATTAACCAGGTTCACTTCCAGCTTCAACAATGCATAACCTGGTTATCTAGTGCTCTTAGACCGATCAGAAACGTTTGTTAGAAGTGACTACTTTCTACACACTCATACTGAATAGGCATCGCTCACACCTTCCTACGTGAAAGCCACAAATATAGAGACTTTCAGATCTTCTACTGTTGAACTGCAGCCTCCCTCTGGGTTCACTATTGTCAACAATCTTTAACCTTAGCATGAATCCTTAGAGGTTCTCCTTACTAACCACAACATTTCCATACACCTACCCCAACAATAAACGACTCATTAGCCAGCATCATCCAGTTGTCAATGTTTGCAGCCTACCTGAAGCTAAGCCCCACTGAAACAGAGTGATCCATTCAACCAACATCTGCTTTGGGATGGTGCACTGACGTCACTTACAACGTCTGCTGCTATCAATTTCATTTCCAGTTAAGTGACCTCTAGGTAACTCCTTAGGGGTATTGAAGAAAGGGTAGGCCACCACTGATAACAGAGACAGTCATCATGATGACAAGGAAACCAAACCGCTATCCATATGAGTGCAGCTCATATAGGCCATTATCCATACTAAAAATAGACAGAAAAGTGGTGAGTGTTCAATACCAATATAAATCAATAGAATCAATCATCTTGGGAGTCAGTAGCTTCCACGCACCATGACCCCTTTTGTCATGAATAACCACACCTTTATGTAAAATTAGAATGTTTATTTCCCTATATTAACAATGCTAACATTACGTAACGTAATCTCAAAATCAGATGATAACCATACAGAAACAACACTGGTTGACCAAACCTCCTAAAAAATCTCGATTTAATCAAAGCATGTCTGATAATGCATACTAGGATTACAGTACAACTCAATAGCAAGAATAACTGTGCAAAATAAATAACATACATGTAGATTCAGCAAAGAAAGGACATCAACTACAATTAAAAATTAGCAAACATCTTCTGTGAATCTCCTAACTAACTTTCTGATTAGAATAGCATATTTGGGCTTCATGCAAAACAATTTAGTCAACACAAATTGTGAACAACATCTAGCTATGGCTCTATCAAAATTAGCGTTTGGTACCTAGAAAAAAAGGACAAATTACATCCACAATAACATCCTGATATACCTCTCCTCGGTATGGATCAGCAAGCTGCAACTGTATTCGTCAATTGGACATCTGTTCAGTCAGCATCGGACCATGAGAGGGAATCGTTCAGAACGGGGGACTCTAAGCTATCCGATCCATTTGTAAAGCACAGTCTAAGGATTAGCATTTAGCACCAAAGTTTAAGTAATAAAGTTAAAGATAGAATTAAAGTTGTCAGGAACCTTTCAACTCTTCAGACAGAATAAACAAGTTCCTCTCAGGAGGATATCAAAGTGGGAAAAAGCCTCTCTCTCCTCAGTGCAGCCAGGCTAAGTTAAAACCATCCAGAACACTTTCTACGTTGCTATTAGTCAAAGAATCGTATGTTTACATTTAGTCCAATGAAAGTAGAACTTCAAATCTAAGGTATAACTAAACCGTCTTTCACATGTCGATGATTAGCTCCTCTTCTCTTGTTCCCATCATCGGACTCATCAGGTAACAATTTTGTATCTCTCTGTCCTCCAGTCAGTGCATCCATTGTTAGCTCCTGGGAACATCGCTTCCACACACACTAAACTCCACAATGTATCTAAAGCTAATACAGGTATTCTAGCAAGCAGTTCTCATGGGAAAGAAATCATTTACTAGTGTTTGGTCAACACAGTGAAAAAATACAAATCGATTTCTCTACGCAGCCATTTTGTGTGAATCATTTAAACAGTGCAACTAAACATGAGGCTGTGCAACTAGGCCCAAGACTTCGCTAACTTAAGGCCTAAGCAACTACATAATACATGATCATTAATATAACATACTACTACATTAATCTAAACATGAGCACAACATTTCATATTAATAAGCAGTTAACAAGGACACTTCGTGATTACTGACGGCCACTCAAGTAGGCACATTTTCAAAGTTGTGTATTATTTTCTATATTAATTTATTTTCCATGCAGATTCAACATTCAGAATACATGAATATTTATTAGTAAAAATTCAGCGTTAACATGAGTAAAGTCTTGGCCATAAGGATTGCTTAAGATCATGGAAACATTTAGGTACTTGGATCAAAGGGATTTTCCACCAAATAATAGTATGTTGTAAAAGTTGAAGCATATCATCCATATTATGCACAGATTAAACAGGGTCGAAGACCCTTATGTGTTGGCTGTCCTATAGAAAAACCTTAAGGCACAATTGGATAGTCGTACATGTTGTGCATGTTCGAACATATGGGTTTCAGCCCCGCATTTCTGGTATGGATACATTTGCAACTCGCTGACCCAAGGGCAAGGCAATGGCCCAGACGAGCAGTATCTGATATTTGCTCAATAGAGAGGGGAATTAGATGGGGTTGTACTCTGTGATGTATACTATAAAGAGTGCTGTAGTCCTGGATTACTGAAACTATAGTTTGATATTTTTCTTAGACCCAATAATATCAGTACCACTACTATTTCAAGAATTACAATACTTTGGGAAGGTATCAGGGTTTCGTATTAACAGGAGAAAAGGTCAATTATTCCCCTTTGGGGCTTGAAAGAGTTAGAAAAAATACACAGATTCATATTCAGTGAGAACTAGTCAGTTTCAGATGATTAGGGATCAAAGTGCAACATAGAGTAGAAGAACAGTAGAAGCAGAATAGGGGCACGTTAGTAACAGACTCAAAGAATTTGTGACCATTTAAAATAAACTAGCATTTTTGCAATAAGTATTGTTTTGCAACATTGATATAGAGCTTTTTAACCCTATGTGGGGTTTGAAGTGCTTACCTACATGTGTTGCATGCTACACAGTGTAGGGTGTGTGGTTGGAACTGTGTTGTCTTGGTTTTGATCCTATATGGGAAGAGTTTCCATGTTACACATGATGACCGACGAGGTGCTGTTATCATTTTATAGGATGCAGAGCCTAGCAGTGTGATGAATAAAAAGGTGTGCGTGAGAGGATCACAGTTTATGAATGTCAGTAAACTGGCAGCTTTTAGCAGCTCTGTAGGTCCCGTTATGATATTTCTTATGATCATAGTCCACTTAGCTGGTTACTGCACTGGGTTATCCATTCAGAGATTCTATGTATACAGTGTATCATTCAAAGCAGGCATAGGTTGGAGGGGGAATCTGTGGAGAGATCTGCTAGGAATCTCTTTGTTAATATCAGCTGTAATCTGATTGACATTGTGAGGTGTCAAGAAGCAGTCTTAGTGTAGAACGTCGGTGGCTAAAATAATCTTTCCACAAAAATGACTATATTCCCCACAGGAAACAATAACCCTGCTACCAGTGCAGTTGTTCAAGTTAGACAACTAGGGATTCAGTTGGAATGTGCAAGGAAGGACATTAGGGTTAAACTGAAAATAATGAAACTGCCGTTGAGTAAAGGTAGGTTAGGACTGGATGACCTTGATCTATATTATATCAACACACACTCACAGCATGAAGTCCAATGGCTTGATGAACAATCTAGTTTGGAGACCGTGCATCTTAGGGGCATGCATAGGCACACATATTTATGGTAACTATTGATGATGGGGATTCACATACTTTAAAGGTGTCAATACAGAAGACAGAAGGATCTGCGAGAAAGCAGTGAAGACTACAAGAAACAGGGCCTCATTTGCATTAGATATCCCATTATGTGCCATGTGGGCTTCAAAGAAGATCAACAGAGACATGGAGATGGCACAATGGAAAGAGCGGGGCTGCTTAACTCTCTGACTCTAGTATTACACTGATAAATTTGGAAAGTTTGAAGACTATCAAGTAAACTTAGGCATCATACTGAGGCAGTTTTTGAAATATGCAAAGCTAGCATGAATGGCCAGAGAGCTCTCATGAGATTTAGGATTGGATCTTCGATTGTTTTATAGTACTGTCCTTGCAGAAGCATAGGTTTGATTGCGAAAGGTAAATTTCACTGACTTCCCTAGTGGAGATTAAGGCGAGCAGCAGAACAGTTTTCCATGACAAAAAAATGCATAATGGCTTTCTGTACGGGTTTGAACTGCTGTTTCATCAGCTGGCTGAGGGCCACATTAAGCTTCCATAATGGTGCAGGGGTCACACAGGGGGAACAGTCTTAACAGGCTTCTACAAAAGTCATTGGTATCCCTGGTGATAGAAGAGACAAGGATTCAGTAGAACATCTAAATATTGAAGTAGCTGTGAAGTGGACTAATGGAGGTAGATAAGGATACATTTAAAGCTGTTGTGCAGATGTTGAATGCAGTCCACTGTACTGACACTAGATTAAGGAACAATTCCATTTGCTTTATAGGTTTTGGTGGTGGAAGAAGTCCTGGCATTTGATAGAATGTGCCATAAATCTGGAAGAAAACTGAAATGTGCAAACTTCAGGTGTTCAGGGAACCAGGTTCAGGGAGGCAGAATGTGTTTGTTCTCCCTGGATAGAACCTCATAGCAGGTTCCCCGGGTAATGCAGGATCCTTGTAGAGGCAAAGGAGGTTGATGAACTAATGCCTTCCGATCCATGCAGAGATGATGAGTATCAACCATGAGGGTACACTTTTTGCTTTGCTGAGAACTCTCGAGATGAGGGGAAACATTAGAAAAGCTTAAGCAAAGGTCTAGGACCATCACATCAAAAAGAATTTCTCATCTGTCAAGGATGCCACAGCCTTCAGTCGAAGTACCAGCATTTCTCTGTCAATGTTGTCTCAGACATGTCTAACCCTGGATGGCCCGACTGCCAAAAGATCATGTTCACCATATCCTGATGTAACTCCCATTCGTAGGAGACACATGAGGTCCTGCAAAGAGTGTTTGCTCATGTGTTAAACCCTCTTGGAAAAAGGTTGGTGCTTTTTTGAGATTCTGAGCTCCATCAACCAATCAAAACCTGCTGCAGAAGTACAAGGGACTTTGTGCCACCCCGCTTATTTATGTAAAACATGCAGGTGGTGTTGTCCATTCTCACTAACAACTGTTAGTTCCTCAGCCTTGGAAGGAAAGATTACATTCATTGCAGAGTGCTCTAATTTATATGAAGGGGCCTCTCCTGGGTCGACCAGTGACCTCTTGTTTTCAGTTCTTGAAGATAAGTACACAATCCATCCAGTGACGCACCTGTTGTCCTGACTAGGATTCCGCTTGAGGATAAAAATGTAGGCCCTACATAAGATTGATATGATCCAGCCACCACAGAATAGCCTCTTTGAGTTGGTTTGATCGTTGACAGATCCAGACACTTGAAATTATTTGGCATCTAATCACTCCTGTGTAGTGCACATTCACAGTCTGCAATGGGGACTCAGCAGTATACAAGAGGATATCATGCCCAGTAAGGAATTGCAGAAATGGACTAACACTCAGTTTTGTTTTCAGGCGTGATGAATGAGGGATTGAGGATGGTGAATTATTTATTTTCATGGAAAGGCATTGCATGCTTTGGTGTCCACGTTGGTGCCCAGGAAATGTATGGATATCGTGGGCCATATATGGGTTTTGGCCACACTGATTGAAAAGCACAATCAGTCAAACAGCTATGCGCTCTCCCATCTGGATACCTCTGTCATTCCAAATGTCTTCTTCTTGAAACAGCCAATAATCCCAGTATGGGAATCCTGGTTTTCTGCTGATCACATGAAAGCTACCATAAGAGCCACGCACTTCATGCAAGTCCTCGGCGCCGACGGAGGCCAAAGGGTAGAACCTGGAACTGATAGGGCAACTGGCTCCTTCAAATCTTAGTAATTTGCAATGCCTGGGGTGTATAGGAAAAAAAGAAATAAGCGTCCTGTAGCTCAAAGAAATCATAAACCTCCCTTCCTGCAGTATCTGCAGTAATTCTTGCAGCATTATTATTTGAAATGATTGTTCTCACAGATAACTGATGGAGTGCTGAAGAGCCAGAATGGGACACCTCTCACCTATTTTGTTTTTATGATAAGGAAGAACCCGGAGTAAAAAAAACTTTGCATCGCTGGGATTTGGGGACAAGCTCCAAGAACCCCAAATGGTTTATGCCTGCAGATATGTGGATGTTGAGGAAATGTCAGTAGGGAACTTTTAACAAATTCAAACGTGCATGTACCTAGTCCAAAATTCACCGATCGGAAGTAATGGTTTCCCATTATGGATAGAAGACAGAAATACTCAGGCCCAATTTGCGTCGTTTTTTGATGCAAAAGCGGCGCAAACTTACAAAATACGGCGCTAAAAAAGTATAAATATGGGCCTCAGTGCTTAATTTGTGCTTGTTGTTTCCGGTGCTGAGCACCGGCACTTACTTATATGCCTCAAGCAGTTGCTGGGAGCAAAAGACACATATGGGAAAGACGGAGGAATGAAAAACGAAAAAGCGTCACAAAGGGAGAAAGTAGAAAGTTGCAGGATGAGCTGAAGTGGCAGGGGTGGCCGTAAATTGATTTAAGAGGCCCGGGATGGCTTCAGAATTACGCTGCCTCAGTATTCAGTGCTGGCAGATTTAATTACAGCAGCCTGGTGTTTAAGAGAAGGGCTTTGAGCACAGGCACCTCTTTATTTACACATTAAGCACTGGAAACACTGCAACCCAACCGGGACTCGAGGGACAGATGGATGTATTGAATAATCTAGGCTGACTACAAGTCACTGAAGGCGAGACAGGTCTTGCGGTTAGCTGTGGCCAACAGCCTTTTTTTTCCTGGGCTTTTGTCTTAAGTATGAAAGCAAAGGCGTCCGTAAAGGGGCAGTGGACACTGCTAGTGCATATAGTAAAGTATTTGCCTTGTGGAAAGGGGTAAGAGGTTGGAGACTGCTTCTAAAGGAGGGTACACCCTGTTGTTGCTCCACGAAAGGGGCACTTTCCCCCGATAGTGCAATCTCTATGGAACGAGCTTCATCGGTATCTGATTTAATTGAATTGCATGTCTTCAGCCACACGTCTGCCAAAGAGGTCCTTGCCATCAAACAGCATATCCATACGACAGTGCTACACCTCCACCTAGAGGAAGTAGAATGCAGCAACCCCTGCCGCCTTGAAACTGCATGGCCTGCCTTTTGGCAAAAGCCAGTGCTGGTCACATCAAAAGAAATGCCTATCTTGGCCATTGAAACTGTTTTCAAAACTGCCCATTGTTTGACCCTCTCTATCTTAAGCTTAAGAAAGCAGCATTCAAAGAACAGCAGAGAGACTACTGCATAACCACAGAGTCTTCCATAGGACAACCCATCAAGCATGACGGAGCATCATCCAAAGCTCTTTAATTCATATTGAGTTTGGGAACTTAGGAGCATATTTAAGAGCCCCAAACACCGCAATGCATGCGTTGCACCACTTTATAACCCCTTGCATCACATTATGCCTGCACCAGGCATAATATATGCAAGGGGTGGGGGTGTTTTCCGATGCTAGGAGGCCATAAAAAATGGCTCAGTGAAATTTAAAATATTTCACTGTGCCATCTGTGGTGTCATTTTTAAAGCCTGCTAAGAGAAGGCGTTAAAATGTTGCTCCCATAGTAACCTATGGGCCTCCTTACACTTAGCTGCACTAAGATAAAAATGTTGATGCTAGTATGCAAAGCGCCACAATAGCATCAAAAATGTTGATGCTATTGTGCTAACGACTGCCATGGTGTGCTGCATTATAAATACAGCACAACCAAGATGCCGGTAGGGGGGGCGGAAGAAAATTGGCGCTTCATAGCTGATGTGCCAATTTTCTTAAATATGGGCCTTAATCTTACTGAAGCCTTTGCTTCCAGAATCTTCAGTCCTTCTTTTTTTGCTAATGTGGTCAAGAATGGGTATGGTGTAGCTGATTTCATTGGAGCCTCCTTAGAACCATACAGAAGCAATCCGACTCTGTTATGGATAGGTGCAGATGAAAGTGAAAGTAAGCGCTCACCACCAAAGAATGGAATCTCACTATATCTTCTGGTGGACAGTCTGAACAAAGTGTTATGCGGTTCCCAATAAAAAAAAGGTAGGACTGCGTATTAGGGCGCCAGAACTTCAGGAGGAGCAGACTGAGTCTGTCTACACCATCAGGAACTAAGAGGAAAAACTCTTCTCTCTCTGGTTATTCAGACAAATAGTCCAAACATCAAATAATAAAAAAATAACTCACATATAGACTAATACTAGAACATTATTAACAAATATTTATTCATAATAATATACAATAAATCAAAATCGAATTTACACCAGACATGGAAAGACAAAAAGACTTATGTCACATACACACAAGACTCAAGACGCAAAACATATACACAACAGATAACACAAATCCCAACAGTCTCAATATATACACTTCATATTTCAAAAACGAAGAAAAATTCACACTAATAAACCATATCAACAATACATGAAACAACAATGAAGCTGCTCAAATTCATCATCAGCTGCAGAGAATACTTTTCTTTTGTCCATGTATTTTATTCTTTGACCGCCTTTAAATAGTCCTTATATTTCAAAGAAACTTATGATTCAAAAGAAAGTTCATATTTATGGATCCAAGATATATCCACAAATTTATATTTTCAAAATCCTCAACTGTGTTTACCAAAAAAACAAGAGTAGAGGTCTTCTGCCACCCAACCAATTAATTGCCGATGCGCGTTTCGGTGGATCATAACACCAACAGATACTTTTAACCACCTTCCTCAGGGCTGTGCACAAACGTGCATTTATAAGCTGGAATCTTATCTATGAACAAAATGAAATCCAATAAACTATGAAGCCCTTACAATTAGATATATCAGATTTTAAATATATTTCACCATGTCTCTTATTAATATTTTCGCAATAACAACTATGCATGCCACAACAATGGTCCAAGCGTCAAATGTGTTGGGGGTGTCTTTCAAGAAAACAGTGAAAGAAAGAAAACCTTATGCCAACATATAAAAATACAATCTATAGAAAGAAAAGACCCTCAACCTCAAAACCCTATCAGTGCTACACATGTTTTAATAAAGCTCACCATAGTGTCCTCATACACTCTTTAAGATAAATCACTGTTACCTCTCTATAAGACTCTTCCTCATAGTTGTCACCAATCCGGAACTGATTTCGAGCAAAAAACGCTCAATATAGAACACTTGGTACTAAATATAAAACAGTCCAGATTAAGAATCTATTGAGGCCACATGCTTATAATATATATATATATAAATCTATTGACAAACCTAAAAAACATACATCCCATGAAATCAACACGATTCTACAGAGATTAATTGAACCACTTGAACCTAAGAACTAATTACATAAAGTCCATCACTCGCAATTACAAAAGATCTCCCACATCCATTCACTAACTAACTCATTTATTCATAACAAAATATATTTAACACTACCTGCTCGCTGTCCTTATGTGCCTCGCTTCTCTTTCAAGTGCATAACCGTAGTTGCCCTATTTCCAATACGGCGACTAACCGAGAACATCTCGGCGTGGCTTTTTAACCGCACTTCCTGATTTGTAAAGCTAGATGACGGACTCCTAACAGATGTCCGCATCCAGCTGCCGCATTAATGGCGGCCATCTTTGAACATGTAAAACGGCATGTTTTTTGCAAAACACAGAGAACTCGCTGACCATATATATATACTGATTTATCCTAATCTTAAGTCTGTTTAAAAAAACAATGTCTATAACGCAAAAGGAGAAACTAGCTATCAATATATATATATAGAAATTCATCCTAATCTCAAATCTGTTACTAAAGAACAGTATCTATTTAAAACATAAGAGAAACTCGCTGGCGGAAAAACGCATTATACTCCATCCTGCAAGAAAAATTTGTAAGAAACACTTTCCTCACCTGACCCCAAATGGTCAAGGAGGAGAAATCACTCCTCAAGACCATGCTTAAAGATGCATAATCGAAGCAAACTTTGTAGATACACCTAAACGAATAGGTACATCATCTAAGACACTGTAAGCAGAACTACTGGACCATATTTGTCCATCAAGTATTAACTTATAGCATTCTGCCATTGTATTTCTGCATTTAATCCTTTTCTGAAAGTGTCCAGATAAAAGATCCAGAACACTTCTCGTTTCTTTCTCTTTTTCTCACATCTTCCGTTCCACTGAATTCAATTTTTTCCAATATTGTCCATCTGATATCTTCTTCCTTATGTTTATGCTCTTGCCAGTGTACAGCCAAAGGAGAATTTGCTCTCTGCGTCCTACAGACAGAACAGTGTTCGTAGTACCTGAATCTAAATTCCCTAGATGTTTCACCCACATAGCCTAGGTTACATGGGCATATGATCAGATACACTACATTTTTAGTTCTACAATTTGTCATCTGTCTCAGTACAATATCCTTGTTCTTATGGGTAACAGTACTTGTTGTCATTGCTCCCTTACATGCTCCACATGTGCCACATTTATGGTTACCTTTCACTGGTTCCAACCCACAAATGGATTGTTGTACCAATTTGCTTTGCGTTTTTAAAGCAGATTTAACCAAAATGTTTCTCAAATTTTGGTTTCTTTTGAATGCAAACAAAGGTCTCTCCAAAGGTTGCTGTTCAGTTCCCATATTTGAGATGTGCCATTGAGAGTTAATGATTTTTCTAATCTTCTCATTAATATTAGAGTGGCGGATGGAACACACCAATCTATTATTAGATTTCTTTGGATGTTTTTGAAAGATCACCTGTCGATCATAATATTTGGCTCTTTTGAGGGAATCCCTAATCAATTTCGGAGGGTATCCTCTGAGGATAAACTTCTTAGCCAGAATGTTAGAATGCTCAATGAAATCAATCCTACTTGTACAGTTTCTCCTGACCCTCAAGAACTGACTAAACGGAATATTCTGTTTCTGACATGCAGGATGGTAACTTTCAAAATGCAATAATGTATTCTTTGCTGTGGGTTTAACATACAGTGACATGGACAAAACCCCATCTTTGTGAGCAATCCAAATGTTCAAAAATTCAACTTGGTTATGATCATATTTCATAGTGAATTTAAGATCCACATCACATAAATTTAACCAAGAAAAAAACTCATGAAGATGTTCTAATTCTCCCTTCCAGACAAAACAGATGTCATATGGACATTTGGTGACCAACAGGTGATGTTCTCAAAGAATGGAGCCACTTCATTGTAAATATATTTGTCTTCAAATAATCCCACATACAAGTTAGCTATGCTCAGAGCACACGCTGCTCCCATGCTGGCTCCTTTTATTTGATGGAAAATCGTGGAATTAAACTCAACAAAAATTATTATACATCACTGTCTCAAGGCAATCCTAGATGAATTGTTTAAGTGCTTCTGACTGCATATTTTGTAAGTTGTATTTCACACATTCTAAGGCTTGTTTTTTTGATGGATAATACTATATAAGGACTCTAAATCCATTGTTACCAGATACTCAGTACTCAGGTCAAAATGCTCACCTTCCAGTTTTGAAATAATATGACCAGTATCTCTAATGTAGGAAGGAAGTTGCAGAACCAATGGTTTAAAATAATTATCAACATATTTGGATAGTGGTTCAAAGAAGACTCAAAGAACTGAAGCCCATGCAGAGTTTATGTTGGAATACTTAAAAGCAGGTGTAATTCCGAATGGGCTCAAAGTTAGAAACATCCTGGGATTATTTGTAGAAATTAGAGCATTTTGGGGGAAATGGTCACTCATTTCAAACAGGTGTTCAAGGGATTGGATGTTACTAATCATTGAAACTGCAAGAGAAACAGTGTCTCTATTATGCAAGGAGATTGAAGAATTAGAAGATAAATTAAAACAATCTAATGCATTAGAAGATGCCAAGAAAAAACTGGAAGAAGTAGTGATAGAGTTTGATTCTTTCGATCAATATTTGATAAAAAGGAAAACAGAAAAACTTAAAAAGGACATTAGATATTTTACTGTTGAAAAAACGTATCCTTATTTAGCTGAAAACTATTATAAACAAATAAATCAGACTTCTCAAGATTAATTTGATTGGACATCCAAAAAGATTGTTACCTTCTCTGATACGTCAGATTCTGAAGGAGAAGGTATTTCACATCAATTTGACAACTTTGGTCATAGACACAATCAGAGTGACCAGTCTTATCCTAATACCCGTTTTTTAGGGAACAGGAGGAACGGGTACAGAGGGAGACCCCGCTTCAATCGGGGCAACAGATTTGTAAATTCAGACAAACCGGCTCAAATTCTGCAAACCAGAAGAAACCAATATTCGCGGGATTAGAGGACATCACGATATTTAATTTAAATACTGAGACGCTTGAAGTTTTTTCAAAAAAAGTTTTGTCTAAGGGTCTTTCTTTTGTTCCTTGTTCCTATGTGAACAAATTTGAATTGATGACAGACATACATGCTTTTTTTAGAAGAATACGTTTAAAAAAATACTTTAAGCCTAGGTCTTCGGTAACTTCAGTGAATACATCAGGTTTGCGGGTTGCATCTCAGTTTACTCCTGAGATAGAAACTTTGGGCCCTGAAGTTCAGAATTTTCAAAAAGCTGTATTGAGTAAAATAACGCAGTGTCTTAAATTTGTTCCTAAGCGACGATATAATCTTGAAAATAATGAGAAATTGGCTTTAAAAAGACTACAAGAGAATAAGGAGATCACCATCAAACCGTGTGATAAGGGAGGAGGAATTACTATTTTAGATACAGATTCATACATTGAAAAGATGTTCAGTATGTTGCAGTGTCAAGAATTTTACACTAAGGTAACAGTAAGTCTAGAGAGAAGAATTAAAAATATGATCTTGGAAAGGAATTTGAAAGCTTTGGAACAAGAGGTGATTTGTAGGAAAGAGTTTGATTTTCTCACCCCGAAACTGACTCGGCTTCCAGTTATTTATGGTCTTCCAAAAATTCATAAGGATACCATTAATCCACCGATGAGGCCTATCGTTTCGATGGTGGGTTCGGCCATTGAACCACTATCCAAATATGTTGATAATTTTTTTAAACCATTGGTTCTGCAACTTCCTTCCTACATTAGAGATACTGGTCATATTATTTCAAAACTGGAAGGTGAGCATTTTGACCCGAGTACTCAGTATCTGGTAACGATGGATTTAGAGTCCTTATATAGTAATACCCCTCAACAACAAGCCTTAGAATGTGTGAAATACAACTTACAAAATATGCAGTCGGAAGCACTTAAACAATTCATCGAGGATTGCCTTGAGACAGTGATGTATAATAATTTTTTTGAGTTTAATTCCACGATTTTCCATCAAATAAAAGGAGTCAGCATGGGAGCAGCGTGTGCTCCGAGCATAGCTAACTTGTATGTGGGATTATTTGAAGACAAATATATTTACAATGAAGTGGCTCCATTCTTTGAGAAAATCACATGTTGGTCACCATATATTGATTACATCTTTTTTGTCTGGAAGGGAGAATTAGAACATCTTCATGAGTTTTTTTCTTGGTTAAATTTATGTGATGTGAATCTTAAATTCACTATGAAATATGATTGTAACCAAGTTGAATTTTTGAACATTTGGATTGCTCACAAAGATGGGGTTTTGTCCATGTCACTGTATGTTAAACCCACAGCAAATAATACATTATTGCATTTTGAAAGTTACCATCCTGCATGTCAGAAACAGAATATTCCGTTTAGTCAGTTCTTGAGGGTCAGGAGAAACTGTGCAAGTAGGATTGATTTCATTGAGCATTCTAACATTCTGGCTAAGAAGTTTATCCTCAGAGGATACCCTCCTAAATTGATTAGGGATTCCCTCAAAAGAGCCAAATATTATGATCGACAGGTGATCTTTCAAAAAAATCCAAAGAAATTTAATAATAGATTGGTGTGTTCCATCCGCCACTCTAATATTAATGAGAAGGTTAGAAAAATCATTAACTCTCAATGGGACATCTTAAATATGGGAACTGAACAGCAACCTTTGGAGAGACCTTTGTTTGCATTCAAAAGAAACCAAAATTTGAGAAACATTTTGGTTAAATCTGCGTTAAAAATGCAAAGCAAATTGGTACAAAAATCCATTTGTGGGTTGGAACTAGTGAAAGGTAACCACAAATGTGGCACATGTGGAGCATGTAAGGGAGCAGTGACAACAAGTACTGTTACCCATAATAACAAGGATATTGTACTGAGACAGATGACAAATTGTAGAACTAAAAATGTAGTGTATCTGATCAATGCCCATTTAACCTAGGCTATGTGGGTGAAACATCTAGGGAATTTAGATTCAGGTACTACAAACACTGTTCTGCCTGTAGGACGCAGAGAGCAAATGCTCTTTTGGCTGTACACTGGCAAGAGCATAAACATAAGGAAGAAGATATCAGATGGACAATATTGGAAAAAATTGAATTCAGTGGAACGGAAGTTGGTGAGAAAAAGAGAAAGAAACGAGAAGTGTTCTGGATCTTTTATCTGGACACTTTCAGAAAAGGATTAAATGCAGAAATACCATGGCAGAATGCTATAAGTTAATACTTGATGGACAAATATGGTCCAGTAGTTCTGCTTACAGTGTCTTAGATGATGTACCTATTCGTTTAGGTGTATCTACAAAGTTTGCTTCGATTATGCACCTTTAAGCATGGTCTTGAGGAGTGATTTCTCCTCCTTGACCATTTGGGGTCAGGTGAGGAAAGTGTTTCTTACTAATTTTTCTTGCTGGATGGAGTAAAATGCGTTTTTCGGCCAGCAAGTTTCTCCTATGTTGTAAATAGATACTGTTCTTTAGTAACAGATTTGAGATTAGGATGAATTTCTATGTATATATTGATAGCTAGTTTCTCCTTTTGTCGTTATAGACATTGTTTTTTCAAACAAATTTAAGATTAGGATAAATCGGTATATATATATGGTCAGCGAGTTCTCTGTTTTTTGCAATAGACACTGTTTTTTTAAACAGATTCAGATGAGCAGTGAGTATTATTAGACTCTGGTCTAGGGATTTTCCATGCCGTTTTACATGTTCAAAGATGGCCGCCATTAATGCGGCAGCTGGATGCGGACGTCTGTTAGGAGTCCGTCATCTAGCTTTACAAATCAGGAAGTGCGGTTAAAAAGCCACGCCGAGATGTTCTCGGTTAGTCGGCATATCGGAAATAGGGCAACTACGGTTATGCGCTTGAAAGAGAAGCGAGGCACATAAGGAGAGCGAGCAGGTAGTGTTAAATATATTTTGTTATGAATAAGTGAGTTAGTTAGTGAATGGATGTGGGAGATCTTTTGTAATTGCGAGTGATGGACTTTATGTAATTAGTTCTTAGGTTCAAGTGGTTCAATTAATCTCTGTAGAATCGTGTTGATTTCATGGTATGTATGTTTTTAGGTTTGTCAATAGATTTATATATATATATTATAAGCATGTGGCCTCAATAGATTCTTAATCTGGACTGTTTTATATTTAGTACCAAGTGTTCTATATTGAGCGTTTTTTGCTCGAAATCAGTTCTGGATTGGTGACAACTATGAGGAAGAGTCTTATAGAGAGGTAAAAGTGATTTATCTTAAAGAGTGTATGAGGACACTATGGTGAGCTTTAGTAAAACATGTGGAGCACTGATAGGGTGTTGAGGTTGAGGGTCTTTTCTTTCTATAGATTGTATTTTTATATGTTGGCATAAGGTTTTCTTTCTTTCACTCTTTTCTTGAAAGACCCACCCCAACACATTTGAAGCTTGGACCATTGTTGTGGCATGCATAATTGTTATTGCGAAAATATTAATAATAGACATGGTGAAATATATTTAAAATCTGATATATCTAATTGAAAGGGCTTCATAGTTTATTGGATTTCATTTTGTTCATAGATAAGATTCCAGTTTATAAATGCACGTTTGTGCACAGCCCTGAGGAAGGTGGTTAAAAGTATCTGTTGGTGTTATGATCCACCGAAACGCACGTCGACAATGAATTGGTTGGCTGGCAGAAGACCTCTACTCTTGTTTTTTGGTCAACACAGCTGAGGATTTTGAAAATATAAATTTGTGGATATATCTTGGATCCATAAATATGAACTTTCTTGAGATTCATAAATTTCTTTGAAATATAAGGACTATTTAAAGGCGGTCGAAGAATAAAATACGTGGACAAAATAAAAGTATTCTCTACAGCTGATGATGAATTTGAGCAGCTATATTGTTTCAGGTATTGTTGATATGGTTTATTAGTGTGAATTTTTATTTTTATTTTAAATATGAAGTGTATATATTGAGACTGTTGGGATTTGTGTTATCTGTTGTGTATATGTTTTGCGTCTTGGGTCTTTTGTGTATGTGACATAAGTCTTTTTGTCTTTCCATGTCTGGTGTAAATTCGATTTTGATTTATTGTATATTATTATGAATAAATATTTGTTAATAATGTTCTAGTATTAGTCTATTTGTGAGTTATTTTTTTATTATTTGATGTTTGGACTATTTGTCTGAATAACCAGAGAGAGAAGAGTTTTTCCTCTTAATAGACTTTATTCCCTAATTCTCTCTTTTCATTTCTATACAGGGATCCCCTTTTTCTTGTACACCATCAGGAACTGCCAACCCAATTCCTAGCTAGCTCACAGTGCCTCACCTCAAACGACAACCTTGCCAGGGTAACAGATGTTTACAGCAAATTCGAACATAACACTCTGATTCCCAAGGAAGTTGTGGAACCAGATCTTACCTTTTCGTTGTTTTACTCATGCATGCCCAGGGTAAATACAAGAAACATACGAATAAAGGATTTCAAACATTTATTGAAACAATCATATTCTTGCATAGAGAGAATGAGCTGAGATTATCAGGCAGATTAAACAAAGCAATGTACCCAGCGTTACTAACATGGTGAAAAGAATAAGCAGTCAAACCTTGATAATCTTAGATCTATATCTTCCTACCTAGCACTATCTACAATCTGAGAGCATAGTGGGTGTACCCTCTGCCTCTGCCCAATATAGGAGGGTAGCCTGAAAGGCCGATACCTGGAAAGCTGAGCCAGGATCCCAGTATAGAGTGGAGTTGGCAATCCTTCGCTGCAGGATGGAAGATCAGTGTCAGCAGAGCAGCATGTTGAACATAGCATTTGTCCCAAGACAGTAGTGGCCAGAGTGCTCGTCTGACCCTCTTGGGGCAGTGCACAACTTATATAATCAAAACTCACTCTGTTAGAGGCATAGCTCTGAAGCAATGATATGTCTAAATGATAGAAGCTGTCTCCGAACAGACAAGTCAAGCACTAGGATATCATGTTCTATGATCCAAGCCTTGAGCAGAGTGTACAGATTACATGTCAAGAAAGGTTAGCTAAAAACAAGCACTATGTACAAGGTATTCTCTGAATAATATTGTGCAATCATAAAGTGTGTAAAGTGTCATGGCTAAAAACCAATGCCAGTTTCAAATGTGTAAAATGTAAAATATAAAAATAACCTAAAATGGAGAAACAGAGTGGGACCAAGAAGGCCTCATGACAGAGGTAGACTTAATGTCCTATTGGCCGGAGCCATGTAGTCATCCCATTCATCAGTTCTCGTCTGTGGTTGTTCAGGAAGCTAACCTTCCTACTGTATGTCATCATTTAAATAGTCTCCATCAGTGGAGCATGACTATTGAATCTGTGGCCAAAGCGGAGGTGGAGGCTGAGTCACCAAAGAAGGCCGTGGTGTTGGTGCAGGCTGGGTTTGAGACAGGTCTATGATAGCAGATGGAGGTTATTAATAAGGACAATAGGGACTTTAAGCATTGTTTGTTCTTGTTTATGAAGCCCCTAAAAATATTCATCATGGTGGCTTTCCTAACGGGGGTGCCTGTAACCTGGTTGACACTTCCTCATAAAACCCGTCTAATCATTTCTTTTACTGATCATACTGGTCATCAACATCATCTTCTTGGCACTTTCTGTTTGACAGGGCTAATGGCCACTCCAAATGGTTGTAAGTCCAGTGATTCATCTTCTTTATCTATGATCTTAGAGGAAGCTGCAGAGCTATCTTGCTAGGAGATGTGTCCTCCAAGATCAGATGATGCTTCACTGAATTAGGCGTCAGAATGACAGACTGCTTCTTTGGTGTAGTCGACAATAACATCAACTCTGCCATTGTCAATGGTATAGCCTTTGATGTTGCTTGTTTTGTCTATGGTGGTCTTGTTGCTGGGGGTGTCATCTGTCAGCAATGCTGCTGGCAAGTTGCCAACAGGCGCTTTGAAGTCAGACAAGCTAAAGAAAGGTTAATTTGTCTTTCGAAGGCCAATCAGCATGTTAACCATGGTGACTGATGAAACTTGGCCTTTAGAACAAGCCTCAAGAGATGACTTACACAGACTTTCTGGCTTCCTGTTGGATATCTTTGAGGCTTTATAAGGAGATTCCCTTTAAGTGAATGGTGGATTTTCATCTTGTGAATTGGGGTTTCACCCTTTAGTTGGCGTTTAAGTGATTTTTTAATCTTCCTGAGTACTGGGATGTGAGGACCTCTACTCACTGGCTTTCTTCTTCTGTAGCCAATGTAGCAAATAGCCTTGGCGGTCGCTCAGGACTTTTGCTTAGAATTTCCAGCACATCTTGCCATCTTTAGTCTTATAATACAGGTTGAATGAGTATATGCAGTTAGCATGTGCATCACTCAGCACCAGTCTTTTCTTCCCACACAACCTCTAAACAAGACTTTCCTCTGTGAGTCAGCCATTCTATGAAGAGATAAACGTTATTTTCCTAGCTCCCACTAGAACAACTTCAGAGACTCAGGAATACTTCATGCCAAAGAATGGGAATTCCGGAATAAGAGGTAAAACAGTGTATAGAAAGACCTCTTAATTATATAGGCCTCTGTGGAGATGGGGATTGAGAGTGGAGATCAATGCACTCTCACCTCATTGGTTGAAGTTTGGCTCTTTTCTAATCAGATGATTGTGCTACTAAAGTGGTACATTTTTAAGCGGTTTTTGAATACAGTCTTTGTACTACTATATCAATATCATAATGGGGATTATTTGCTCATAGATGGGGAATTATTCAAGTATGTGAATTTATGAAAGATCCTATGCTGGAGAATTAAATAATGACACTGAAAGATATGCAAACAAGAATTAACAAAGTGTTTATTCATTAAAATATACATTATGAGAAAATTATTACTATCAATACATGGATATGCTACGAAAGAATAGATATTAGACAAACTAGGAAGAAATAAAAACAAAAGTGGAAGAGGGTCATTTTAACAGATCTTAACTATGAAACGTTGTAGAACAGGGAACTCCATGCCCTTTTTTTTAATACCATGGTCATTGGTGTAGAAAATGTGCAAATGTGAACTTTATCTAGGTTATCCACGTTGAAAAAAGTTATAATGGGGAACCAAAGATAAAGTGCGAATTCTGTCAAACACATCAAACATTTTCCCAAACAGTTACAAGAATATATGCCAAGATACTGCATATGCAGCTATCCAATCAACCCCTGTCATGGTGTTCTAGCAGGAAACCTTTCTCATTCCTGTTTTCTGAGCAGTGTACCTAAACTCATCTACCCCTTCCAGGCTCCATCGTCTTCATGGTGGTAAAGAAAGACAAGTTTGCTTTTTATGACCTTTTTATTTGGCCTTTTACACCAATACCAGAGTAATTTCTGTTTCTTGCTAGCAAACTAACTTTGTGTGTTCCCAGCTCAGTTCAACACTTCCCACGAGTAAATATCAACCTTTGAAGCATTCTCAAGAATATAATGAAAACAACTTGCTGGTGTTGATTATATATCGACAAACCACTGAATTTCACCCGTTCTAGTTTAGTGAACTAATTTAATTAAATTAAAATTTGTATTGTGTATTGTCTCACATAATGCATCACTCATGACATGTTTATGACATTATTGATGCTGGGGTTCCCTTGGCACCCCGCCAGTGCAAAAAAGCATTTTCTTTTTTGTTCGGTGAAATTTGTGGAGGATCCATGAATCCAGTGAAAATTAAAATAAACAAAAAAACAAATGTGGTCTCCTGCACTTCTTTAAAATGTAGCCCCCACGTGGGCCCGGGGGAATGAGGGCTGAAAAAAACAAGGAGGGGGTGCACAGGGCCCCCCTGCTATGGCTCTTTCGAGCGCTGAAGGCCACCACATTCCCAGGGGTTTAAAATATTATTGGAGGAGGGCCATGTGCCCCCCTCCTTTGGGCCCTGGTGACCACCACCTCTCCGGGGCATGTTTAAAATAGTGGAGCAGGGCTGCATGGACCCCCATCCTCAGGCTTTACAATGTCCCGGAGATCACTACCTTCCAAAGGCTAAATATACATTTTTTCAGGGTGGCCGCACAGACTCCCCAGCTACAACGGACTAGCACCTCCCAAGAGCCAAACATGTAATAAGAAGTGTGAGGGCAGCTGCACAGCCCCCCCTCCCGTGCCATATATGGCTCTGGGGACCACCACCTCCCCAGGGCCGCCTGTGCATAGGAAGGGTGGGGCCCCCTCCTGGAGCCATTGATGGCCCTGAGGACCACCACCCCCTCTGGTTTTCTGATATGTTATCATGGGATGATCTGGTAATATCTGTTTCATAGTAGTATCCAATGTAAAAACCTGCAAATATTGTTGTAAAACTTGTTTGACTGATTTACTTGAAGC
This sequence comes from Pleurodeles waltl, assembly GCF_031143425.1. NCBI lineage: Eukaryota > Metazoa > Chordata > Amphibia > Caudata > Salamandridae > Pleurodeles > Pleurodeles waltl. The sequence goes on along the minus strand of NC_090447.1, from coordinate 528,499,899 downwards.
AACAAATTCCATGATATAACGACAGGTTGGCCTTGTTCCTCCATCTTGGTGTTAGATTGCTTTGGAGTCAATAATTCATCTCTTTTACATGACAGGGCTCTCTCTATAGCATTCTCTACTACACTCCGGGGATAGCCTCTCTCAATGAATCTTTGACATATTTCTTTTGCTTCATGTATGAATACTTCATCCTCTGGGCTCTGGGTGTCCGCTATTTGCATGGAGTAAATTATTGCAACTTGTGGGTTTCCTATATAACTTACTTCAAACCCATCATCTTGTATGTACACCAATAAACCAAATATGTAATTTTAGGAGTAGTGATGTCATATGTAAGGCTCAATTTATAAGGATTTCCTTCCCACGATTCAATAAAGTCAGTTAGTTCTTCCTCATTTGCATGCCAGATAAGAAATATGTTGTCTATAAAATGCATCCATAAGACTATTTTCTCAATAAAATCTTTGTTATCATCAGTCCACAATAATACTGACTCCCATGGCTCATCAACAGATTCGCATATGTTGGTGCGCATGAAGTGCCCATGGCTGTGCCATGTATTTGTAAATAATATTTGTTATCAAATAAGAAGGTGTTATGAGTCAAACAAAAAAACAACATTTCAAGCAAGATCTCAGTTTGTTCTAGAAGACTAGTGGAGTGTGTCTTCAAATAATGTTTACAGGCCCTAATATCATCTATATGTTGTATGGATATTATAGATATATATATATATTTTTTTTTGTGTGATGATTAATAAGGGTTATGGTCTAAAACCCTCCACATGCAACAGCAGTTGAGTGCCTCGCTATTTTAGACCATTTGGGTTGGATTTACATTTACAGCGATGGCACCCGGCATCCGCGTACAATTTGGAACAGACTTTGAGTAGGCGAGGAGATACTGATCTCCGGCGTGTGCACGAAGCACTGGAAGACGTATTTATCATAAGGAACTTTCAACAACGCTTAAAGCAACTCTGAGCGACAGTCTCATCGAGGAACAACGTTGAGGGTGTCTTTAAATTGATATGGATGCCGATGCGGCCCTGCCGCTGAGGAACGCCTCAGTTGCTTGGGGTCTGGGTGCTGTGACAAGGATTTCAAATATAAGACAGTTTGCCACAGAGAGAAAGAACTGGTAAAAAGGAAATTACGGAAAAACCTGTTTGAAAAAATATGCTGAATGTAATTGATGCATGTATTCCTTTTAACATGATGCACAAATAATATTAGATTGAACTATCAATGACTATAATCAAATTATTGAATTAGGGAATCGGGTTAACAGCAATCACGTTTGAATATCTTACAGGTGAGAGACATGTGACTATTAATCCCAGAATGCAATATAAATAGTGTGATGGCAGGAAGGAACAGACGATACCACTTGAGAAAGACATGATTGTCGAAACGCGTCGTGGGGTCTGAAAATCTGTCTGAATAAATGAAGCTGTCATGGAGCCCCCAGGAGTGCAGTGCCTTTTTTGTGTGATATATATATATATATATGTGTGTGTGTGTGTTACAGAGTGGCAGTAGTAGTTAGGATTCCCAGAGATAGGAATTCCTCAGATTATTGATTATCAATAACTTTGCACCGGTTTGACCAAGCTATACGAAACATTGAAGTCCTATTGCTTTTTCTACATTAGCAGTGATGCAAAGTTTTGTGGTGATTTGTAAAGGGGGGGGCGCAAAGAAAAAGGGGGATCCCAAAAGCATTTTTTTCCAAGCATTTTCCACAGATTTTTCTAATGGATGTAGCAACAAACGGGTGAATGGGTTTGCATGAAATTTAGAAGAATTATAGATTATGGTGCGCAGAGGATCCCTTTTGGTAGTAAGGGTAAGTAGGGTAAGTATTTTTGAAGTTATAAGGGATTTAAACTTATTGATATCTGATGCCATGACAAACCACAACACTTTGCAAAATACTGCAAAATTACCATGGTATTTTGCAGTACATGGTGAGGACAAGGCAGTATAGGATTGGGTAAAGGTTGATTTTACAAAAGTTAAAGGCAAGCATGTTGTTTTATCTATTCTTTGGCTGTGTTCTGGGTTAGGGTCTTAGATAGAAGTAAGCAGGAGGCTTTATATTTTTCCCTACCTATTGAACAAATTAATAACCTTCGGTAATGCTTTATCTGGTAGAGACTACACCTAGCTGCAGATTCCTTACCTTAGAATTTCCTCATGCGTCAGACTAGATGCGGAAGATTATTTATGAGCAGTACCCCTGCATGCCAGTAGGTGGTGTTCTTTGGCTCTGCATGCATCATCGGCATCATCTGCACTGAAAGCAACATCCATAGCACTTATATAGGTAAGAAATCAGCAGCTAGTTATAGTCTCAACCAGATAAGGTGTTACCGAAGGTAAGTAACGTGTTCATCTGAGAGAGACGTCTAGACACAGATTCCTTACCTTAGAACGGATACCCAAGCAAAATCATCCCCATAGGTGGGTCTGTGGGCCAATTTCAAACAAGGAAGTCCTGCAGGACCGAATAGGTGAAGTGCCCATCCCTATAGACCTGACTATTCAGGTGTTCTGTTAATGTATGCAAAGAGGACCACGTTGCTGCCTGGCAAATATTTAGGGCCAGAACTCTGTGTGTTAATCCAGTGGTCGTAGCTTTAGGTCTGGTGGAATGAGCTTGTAAGCCCTCAGAAAGTTGCTTTTGGCCAGTGCGTAGTAGATCTTAATGTAGATTACAACCCATTTGGAGACAGTCCTCTTCTGCATGCCTGCCTTTTCTTTGCTCCAACATACCCCACGAAGAGTTGGTCGTCCACCCAGAACTCTTTCATTCGATCAAGGTAGAACAACAACACTCCTTTTGGGTCCAGACGGTGGAGTGGCTCCTCTTCTTCAGAGGGATGTGGGGGAGCGCCAAAAGTAGGTTAGGTAATGGTTTGGCCTACATGAAATGGAATGACCACTTTTTGAAGGAAGGAGGCGTTTGTGCAAAGCACCAGTTTGTCAGGGTAGATGGTGAGGTAAGGAGGCTGGGATGACAAAGCCTGGAGCTCACTCACTCTTCGGGCAGATGTAATCGCCACAAGGAAGGCTGTTTTGATTGTAAGGAGCCTGAGAGAACTATTTTGGAGAGGCTCGAAGGGAGCACACATCAAGAATGTTAATATAAGATTAAGGTCCCACAGAGGCATGGAAAATGGTATAGGGGGAAAGAGATGAACAAGACCTTTTAGAAACCTATTTATAATAGAGTAGTTAAAAGGGAATGACTGGTCAAGAGATAGCAGAGACGTATCCCTTAAGAGTGTCAGAGCAGATCCCTGCTGGCAGGAAAATAAACAAGATGGAGAACCTGAGAAAGGTGGCAGAAAGGGGGCAACTTGTTTTTCTTCACACCATGCCACACATTTTTTCTAACAGCAGGTGTATACCATTTTGGTGGAGACACGCTTGGCTGCCAAGATGACATCACAGACTTTGGGAGGAAGATCAAAAGCTGGCAACTGTCACCACTCAATCTCCATGCAAGAAGACTGAATAGTTTTGGGTAGAGGACCCTCCCCAGCTGCTGTGACAGATGATACTCCAGCATTGGCATCCTGATTGGAGGATTGATGGCCATTGCTCAGTGGCTGAGAATCACAGACTGTCTGTACCCAGTCCAGCACCACAAGGATGACTTGGGCATTGTCATTCTTGATCGTATTGAGAACTCTGGGCAGGAATGGTATGGGCAGAAAGGTGTACAGGAAACCTGCACTCCACTTAAGAAGAAAAGCATCTCCAAGAGAAAGCCACCTTGGAAACTCCAGTTCGCAAAACTGCTGACTTTGTGTATTCTTGGCAGACTCAAGCAAATCTAACTATTGGTCTCCCCACTGTTGAAAGAGACCACTTTGTGAAGACGCCATTAGTGATCCTCAAGGCATCTTTGGCTGAGTTCGTCTGTCACTGGCATTCAGCGAACCTTTCAGGTGTTGAACCATGAGTGATATGCCACGATGTTCCAGCCACATCCAGAGATGCAGAGCCTCTTGACAAAGAGTCACCCCTTCAGCAATGACACTCCCTTTCAATGAAGCCCTCACTGGCTTCCATCTGGGGACATGATCCAAACCCAACCCAGGGGCTCCTGTAAATAGGATGATTGCCTGCCTCCAATGCCCTGCTCCAGAGGCCCCAAAACGTCAATACCCAATACCCCAAACCAGAGAGCTCGGTGGTCTAAGTCTCTACCTCTCGTGTAAATCCTTGTGCATTCCCAACCACACCCCCAAACAGGGATTACAAGAGGCTGGACATTTTGGGGGAGAAGATGTTTTCATTCACGAGCCTGGCATTGTGGTCTGTGAACACTGCATGACCATATTTGAATGTGCAAAAAGAGAGAAAAAACGTGTATAAAGAAGAACAAATAGGTTTATGACAAAAAAATCAAGTATTGCGATCCCGATTAAAGGAGGCATATATTTAAAAATATTCCTAAGAGACATAAAAGTACAGGTGTCTTATACAAGTATGAAATGGTACTTGATATTCTCGTCTATAGAAGGGGAACCAAGATGAACATGAAACAGTATTAGTAATCAACATAAGTTGCGGTAATGTGGTTATTAGGAAAAGAAAATTATGGCCCACATTCAGAGGTGTATGTGATTATTCCAGGGGCAAGTGGGATTTGTAAGGAGATGTAACTATTAACCCTGAGCGTAAAAGGGCAGATGCAGAGAGCATATGTATGTTTAGAAAAGTTTATCCTCCCAACTCATAATTGGAGAAATGACCGCTGCCCATACCCTCAACAAACAAGTACCAACATAAAAAAGTGATTTATATTAATTCGGACCAGGGCACATCATCATTGAGGCCCCTTATGTGGGTCTTCAATCTGTGAACCCAACGTTGCTACTTCTCAAAGAGTATCTTGGTGCATTCTCTGTTGATTGTAACACTCTCTAGGATGACCCATTTCATATCATCTAGTGTGTGTTTGGATCCAATGGAGGCACGCCGGCATCTTATAGTATTGCAATGTTCATTGATTCATGTTTTCGCCATTCTGGTAGTCATTCCTATGTATCGAAGATTGCAAGGACATAGAATCATATAAACAAAGTTTTTAGTGCGACAATTCATATGTCTAGTCAACTGCCACTTATGTGTCTCCCCTAGATCTAGATCAGTGGTACTCATTGACAAAGGGCAGACACTACAATGCCCACATGGATGGTGTCCTTTGACCTCAAGCCATGATTGTGGTAGATTTACATCTACAGGCTTGTTGGATTTTGATCTGGTACGGACAATAAAATTCCTGATATTCTGTGTCCTCTTAAAGGTAAATAGAGGGTTATCTAAAGGTTTCCCAGTGCTAGTAAAAATCGGCAACTTACGATCCATAATCTTCCTCACCTGATTGCTCAGGGGAGTGAATGTGGTCACACAAGTTAATCTTGTCTGTATGACTCTGTTGGAATCAGTCAGTAAAGTTTCTCTCGGAATGTTGCGAGCTCTTTTCCTTGCTTGTGCGATAACCTGTGATGGGTAGTGTTGATCCTTCAATTTCTGACTAAGTAATGTACGTGGAAATCATTCGTATCGCTACAATTACGTCTTAATCTAGGAAACTGACCAAAAGGTAAATTGGTCCTCAAGGATCGTGGGTGATGACTGTCAAAAAGTAATAGACTATTCGTATCAGTCTTTTTGTGAAAGATGGAAGAATGTAGAATTCCGTCCTTCAATATGATTCGTAGGTACAGAAAAGCTACCCTTATCGGAAGTGGTGGCACTAAAGCGTAAGTGTTGGTCTAATGTATTGATCCACTTCACAAATCTGCTGGCCTCATCCATATCCCCCTTCCATACAATCAAGATATCATCAATGTATCTACGCCATAGCCAAATGTTAGAAAAGAAGGGTTGTGTGGGTTATAAATGTGACATTTCTAAAGGAGTACATATACAGACAAGCTAAACTAGGAGCAAAGGTACTGCCCATAGAAGTGCCTTGGATCTGATTAAACAAATCATCCTCAAATTGGAAAAAGTTCTCTTTTAGAGCCAGTGTGGCACACTCTAAGACAAAACTAATGGGGATGTTATAAGGCCAGGTATTGGTGGTGAGAATTTTCTCAAACACTTCTAAAGTGGCATCTTGTGGTATTTTAGTATATAATGCCTCGACATCAAGGCATAGCAACATGTCTGTACTCCCACTGTCATTAATGTGGTCCAGCAGTATCAAGGTATCTTTGGTGTCTTTTAGAGAAGTAGGGGTTTGTTGGACAATAGGTTGGAAAAATAAATCACAACATTTGTTTAAGGGTTCCAAGACAGATCCTATCCTTGAGACAATAGGACAGCCTGGGGGAGGGGTCCCCTTGTGTATTTTAGGAAGATAGTAAAAATAAGGAACTCTGGGCTCCTTTGTATCCAAGAACCCTGATTCTTGGTATGTAAACCAACACCCACTGACTGCTTCCTCAATCATACTGCGAATGGGACTTTGCAACCTATGATTTGGGTCAGACCCAAAGTGTTCATAATAAGAGTTATCACTCAATAGTCTCCTACATACTTGAGTGTACAGAATAGTAACCAGAATTACAATGGCGCCTCCTTTATCTGCTGGTTTAATGGTAATGTTTGAATCTTGGGACAAAGAGCATACAGCCTGTCTTTCATCATTAGATAAATTCTGAAAAGGTCATGTAGGTAGAAGTAGACCAATCTCATGACGAACTGCCTTCTCGAATGTAAGCACTTCAATGGGTACCGAATTAGCAGGAGGCATGAAAGTGGATGGCTTTCTCAAATGTGTGTCCCCCACAGAGGTCGTAATGGGACAGTCTTTAAAGGAGAAATGTAAGCAAATCTCCTGAAAGAAAGCAGTTATCTCACAATTGAGTCTAAACAAGTCTTCTTGTAGGGTAGGGACAAAATCTAGGCCTTTGTTTAGAGCAGTGAGTTTCGTGGGGGTTAGCAATCCGCCAGACAAGTTAACAACTAAATCTTCTTTCCCGCTGCTCTACTGCGGCTTCTGTTTATCATTTGTGGTTCTTCTGGTGCCCAATATACAGTTTTGCCTCTCCCTCTGTTTCTTCCTCTGCCCCTGCCCCTGCCCTGGCCTCTTCCTAAAAAGTTGGAAAAAAGGGTAAGGGTGTTGGTTCCACATTGGGAACTGTGAATAAGAAAATGGGGGTACTGCATTAATTGGAGTGAATTGTCGATTCCAACTTTTCTTCCATTCTTCATCACTGCTCCAATCATCTGAACTAGAGAAAAATATTGATGGGAGCATGATTGTCAAGGAAGGTCCCCGGAATCACCCGAAGACCCTGGAACCAACTTCCTGCTGACAATCCTCTTTTGTATAGGGCTAAACTTTCTCTCTGCTAAATTTCTTTATGTCCTCTGTAGTTTAGTGATTTTCTGTCGAGTCAGATGTTCTTTAGTATCATTAAGTTCTGAATTAATCTCTGCTAGACGAGTTTTAAACTGGGCAAGTTGGATAGTTGCCTTAATAGACATCTCCATCAAGGATATCTGAACGGTGATATGGTCAGTCAATCTTTTTAAAGTGTTAATGATTAGCACCATCCAATACCTTGTAAACTTCCAAGATATCTGAGCCCAGTCATTTCTAAATTGCAAATCTTGTAAAAGAATGTGCTGTATATTGGTAACAATCAGGCCATTTGGGGCAATATTGGCCCTAAGGTATTCCGTCATAATTGTGCCTTATAGAGCTGTTTTTATTAATTCTGTTTTCAAAGATGTCAAATGGTCCCAATCTTTTTAAGAGCAACCAGAAGGGCCACTATTATCTTCCCCCAAAATTGAGGGAGTTTGAAGAATCGCTTTGACCATGTCCTCATCAAAACTAAGACCTTGAAGGTCAAACATATTCACAGTGGGTACTGATAAACTCAGATGCAATTGAAGAAAAGCCCTACAGCTAGCTGCTGTACTCAAATGTCAAAACCAAAATAGAAGGGCTCAAACTATGGGGAAAAATTGGTCCTCTGCATGTACTCCCATATATATAAAAAAAACAATGAATGCACAGTTCCAAAGAGACCATGCAGGTGATGTTTTAACCTCAGTCTAGGGGAGAACAAAGTCCAGTTCCTGTGGATGACCAGAGTCAGGAACAAGAGCCCTCACTCACCAGTAGGTGACATGCTTCATCATCGGGCATTGCTCCTTGTCAGACCGGCACTGCAATGTCTGACGCGCCCCTCATAGGGACTCTTTGCCTGAGATCTTTTGTAGAAATATGCCGTGAATGAATGCAAGAATGTGGGACTGGTGTGAGAACTGTTAAAATTGACTAAAAGGACCATGTAGAAAAATATTTAATAAAAATATGGACCTTTGTCCGGATTAAAAGCAAAAAGAGGGAAAGAAAGAATAATGTCAGTCTTACCCTATACAGAAAATAGAGACAAATATTAGAGAGCCCTAAATTCTAGGGATCAACTATGTGTGAGGAAGGGTTGGAAATCCCTACACAACCTAAATGGAAAAGATCAACATGGTTTCAGACTAGCCTGTCCTGTTTCCAAGTAGTGCTGGACCCCATCTTTCTTGTGGTATGTGACCTGCACTCTCGCAGAACAAAGCATTTTTGCAACCTATTAGGAATCACAGCATTGCAGTTCCAGTGAGTGGTTTCATTTTACACTTTCTATTATTTATTATGTGCAAACAATATGTTATTATATTCCACCTACAGCATTACATAGCTGCTAAGTGATCTGTTAGCTTGATAGAGTATATATGTGACATTTCAATACAGTTATGACATGTTAGCCCTAGCTCTTAGTACGGTGGGGCGGAAACTCTGCACCTGTAAATTCCAGTATCCTGCAGTAAGACCTCACAATACTATCCAATTCTGAGATAAACCTTTTGAACTACAAAATAATTGTGCGCACCTGTAATTACGGGGCAGAATTGTGCACAGTGGGCCAGATGTATCAAAGCTTTTTGCATTCGCAAACGATGCAAATGCAAGAAGCTATTTCAAAATGTATCAAAGACATTCTGAAAGCAATTTTAAGGAATCGCTAATATAGCGTTTCCTTAAAATTGCACCCTGTTTAGAGAGTCGCAAATTGCGACTCTCTAAATAAGAAATCGCAAATAAGGATTCCTTATTTGCGATTTCTAAAGCTCATGTAAGAAGCAATTCCTTAATGCGAATTGGGCATGAAGGAATCGCTATTTACCACCAAGTTGAACTTGGTGGTAACCATGTGCAAATTTTAAAAATGAATTTAAAATGCATTTTTAAAATGTACATGTAAAGCACACATGCCATTTTGGCATGTGTGCACCTTACATGTCCTAAAAAAACTTTTTGGGGTGCAGCAGAGGGGGCTTTAGGCCCCCAGCACCCTGGGGTTTTGAATTTCCAAAATTGCGTTTTCCAGTTAAGAAATCACAATTTTGGAAATGCAAAAAATTCGCAAATATGGGCCTACAGGCCCATAGGTGCGAATGGGGCCAGTATCGCAATTTGCGATTCGGTAATAGCATTTGCGATTTTTAAGAAATCGCTATTACCGAATCGCAAATGTGATACATTGCATTTTGTGAATCAGAAATAGCGATTTCTTAAAAATCGCTATTTCCGACTCGCAAAAGGCATTCTTGATATATCTGGCCCAGTATTCCCTATTCAGGGAGGTTTAACACACATGTTTAACATCTGCTCTGAACAGCTGGCAAATATGTGCAAGGAACTTCAGTGTGGGGTGATGAGGTGATAGGAAGAGTGGGAAGAGGAAAGGAAGATGCTGGCTTGTGGGAGACCATTAGATGTTTTCTCTACAGTTTGCTTGGATTGAGGAGGGGCTGTGAAATATGTCCAGGCTGAAATGCAGTACTTTCTTAATGCAATTTTACCAGCAGGATTTTCCAACAAAACGCAGATGTTTGTCTGACTAGCCACAGTGAAATAAGTACTCTGAAAGCGGCACTTTGAACTATAACTCCCAGAACGCCCTTGTGATTATAAAAGACAGATAAATGAGAACCATATGTGCATACAAACTTAAACCACTTGAGGAAGATGAAATGCTGAAACACATTGTGGTGTTTGATGTGCTGCTCTGTGAATAAATGGAATCTGCTTATCCATACCTCTGGGAGTGCAGCAATTCTTGTTGGGTTATTTTGTGAGGGTCATGGTCTTAACCCTTTGCTGGCAACGGCAGTAAGAGTGCTCCGCTTTTTAGACCATTTGTTGTGCAATTTAATTATAAGTGGAAGCACCCGGTTTTGTTGAATGGAAACATCACAAAAGGATACAGGTGGCGAGGAAATACTATGTTCCTCCGTGTGTACTTTACACTTGAAGACGGATAAATATATAAACTTCAAATGTGCCTTGCGCCATCCTGAAATCAGTGGGAGATCCTCATCAAAAAGGTTGGTGAGTTGATGACCTGCAATTATTGTGCCACAACACTGATGTAGCCCTCACTGAATATTGATTCAGGGAAAAGGGCCCAGGCAATGCAGTAAATGTTAATTGTCACAGAGACAGGGCTAAAGGGGCTTGCAAAGATTTTATGTGAGCAGTGTGCCTGCAGAGACCACTTTACTATGATGTTTAAACTCCTCAAAATCGCTTTCCAGGCCTCCTGAAAAAGCAGTGCTAATGTTGGCACATTCTCCAACTACCATTCCGTCACTCTCCTCAGTTTCATTGTAAAAATGCTGCACAGAGCCTGAGCCATCCAGGTGTAGACTCACATTGATTGTCACCATATATCGCTGAGTCCCAGCTGTGTGACTAAAACGAAACAAATGCTACCAGTCAATGATGCGCTCAGCACAGATAATGGAAACTCATCTTCTAAGGCACCAAAACTATCAGCAGTGTTAGACATAATGGTCCGTATTATCAAAGGTGCACCAGGGGCGCAGTAGGGGGTATCCATTCGCTTTCTGTGGTATTTGCAATAACAGCAGGGAACGCAGACACTTGCGTGGCCCCTTCTGTAATACAGATCATGCCAGATTAATCTCATGGGAATATTTTGCCCTTGCTCCCATGCCATATTAAAGATATGGGCTCAGATGCAAGAGAACTGTCAGTGCTCTACCCCAAGGACACCCTTCAAAAAAAAAAGAAAGAAAGGGTTGAACCTGGGTAGCCCACAACAGGCAGGTGCATTCACTTACTGCACAAGCCTGTAGGGGCATCTCTGCCCTCCTCTTCCAATAGGAAGCAGATTGCCACCTGCACAGTGAATAGGGGAAGTGGCAGTTTTAAACAGCTGGCCCACCTTTCACTATTACACTGTCCCAAGGGCAGCCACAATCTCACGCCTGCCATTGACTAGCACACCGGGCTCAATGACCCGGCAAGTGTGCCACACCTGTGATATGGGACCAGGTTCTCCCTCTTTACACTCTTTTCCCAGATATGCATTTATACATAAACCAGGTACCTCTTATTCCTGACAGATACCATGGAGATCACGTGGTTTCTCAGATTGAAACACAGCTGTCTGGCATGAGCTTAGAGGGCTTTTGACCCCATCAACTGAACAAAATGAATGAGCTCTTGGGTGAAATCCGACCATACATACAACCGCATGCAAAGAAAATGCCAGACAGCATGGTTCCACCATAACCTCCTCAGAAAGCTCAAAACACACCTCCCAGCCACTAACATTCATTCAACCACTGAAATCCTTGTACTTCTGCATAATGATGGTGTCAATGTATTTCTCCCTTAACCCGAATACCACAACCGTGCCACTGAAGGCCATTTTTATTAAATTCACTCACTTGACCACTGGTAAGAAAAAATATGAGCACATAATCAAACCGGCAGTTACTCCATCAGCCATATCTCTCTACCCGCATCCATTGCAAGGCATTAGGTCTCTTCTTCAAGCCCACACTAAGAAATCTATTAACTTTGAAGAAAAACCCTCCACTATGGCTGCAACTATACAGTCTGGTGCACTAACCAGTTCAGATTAGATAGCAAGAATGTGTCAATAAAGCATTTTATTGATTTTCATTAAATGGCAAACCGATAGTCAGCGAAGAATGACATCTCATGACAGTACGTTGACTGAACATTAAAAAACCCTCATTAAAAATATAACCCTCAAGCAAGTGATAAGTTTCAGATAATGTATGTAATAAGCTTCAGAGCTTGGTGCGTCATCAAGAGGCAGAGGGTTCTCTTCGGGGCTCACACGCAGTACATTACAACTGACCTGCACAGGTGAGGCCCTTTTCTTAACTATCTGTTATTGATTATATGCCTCACCCAAATACCACATTGATCACCCAGGTCAATTTTCTCTAATTTGCCAGGACATGCGCAACTCTGATACAGCGTCCGATGTGCAATGCATACACCAGTCCATATCTCTTGTCCATTCATCAATGATTGCTACTGCAGGGCTATCCCATTTTCTGGTGATTTCTCTTTTGGCTTCAAGACCTTGATTTACAAGTGTTTTCTGGTGTCTGGTTGGATCCAGGAGCATAGTAGAAGCAAGCATTTCCAGGGCTGCACCAGTCTCCAACTCCTATTCCCCACTGACCGGCGTCCACTCCACTAGGAGGACATATCTATGAGGTTTGAAAGAATATACTCACTTTCATGTAAGTCTTCACATCTATCATTGTGGCTGTCCCGGACAATTATTTCTTGGAATGGTACACCCCGGGTAAAATCTTGAGCTGGTCTAGCCTAATCTCACCTAAATCAACACTACTGAGGGAAAACTAAGGCCCATATTTATGGGTTTTGTGGCGCAGGGCAGCAGAGCATGTCACCTCGCTGTGCTGCTCTGTGTCACAGGGAAATGGCAGGAATGCTCCTTATTTATCCAGTACTGGACATGCTGGAGCTCTTTTGGCTACCTAGCGCCAATATAGGCACCCTTGCACCACGGTGCAAAGGTGCCTGCGTTGTATGCAGGATTGTTTTTGTGCAGGAAGGAACACCTTCCTGCACAAAAACAATCCTAATGGTTTTTACCCTTTCTATGTGTGCTGCAGCACACATAGAAAGAGTCAAAAACGAGGAAAAATAAACATATTTCTCCATGTGACGCCTCTCCTGGAAGGCGTATCTTTTTGGCTCATTCCCATGTTTACAAGTTCTTGTAAATTTGGGAATGCGTCAAAATCCATGGATGTTGTGTAGGAACACTCACACAAAACACCTCTCTGGTTCAGAGTAATGTAACGCAGAGATTTGCTGGCGTGGCTTCATAAATCTAACTTGAGGTTTGCGTTGTTCTTGCACCACGTCGCGAGGTGCAATAGCGGTGCACATCAGGCCATAAATATGGCCCTAAGGACTTACTGACACATGGCCACATCGCCATCCTATGTGTTTCTCAGTATGATCACGTCCGTGTATGTTATTCATTAACATGATATAGATCATGGATATTACCCTTCAGTATAAAGATGTATCCAACAGTCTGTTTTCTGTGATTCCTCCAACATGAACCCTGACATCTCCCTCTGTCTGCATATGTTCAACTTGTAAGTACTTATGGTCTGGCATTACTGCATGCTATATTCACTTATAAGTTGTAAATAGGACTGTTCTGTGATTTCCTAAGACTTCTCCCATTGTCCATATCCCTACTGTATGCCAGTCGGTGACGCCAGTAGATCTGGCACTTTCTTAGACTCGTGCCCATCCGCAGTAGCATTCTGGGTGTAAGCCGTTTCACCGAGCCCACATCTAGTCAGTTTGCCCCATGCTCTGATCGCAGGACTCGTCGCAGGCGGGTCAACATCCGGCAGAAGGCCCTTGTATAACAGGTAGGTACGCGCATTGGAGGAGCCTGGAGGAGGTGCCACACTACAGGGCAAGGAGCCCTTTAAACTTTCGTTGCGCTCCCGCCGTCGCGGGACGCGCATTGGAGGAGCCGGGAGGAGGTGCCACACTACAGGGCAAGGAGCCCTTTAAACTTTCGTTGCGCTCCCGCCGTCGCGGGACGCGCATTGGAGGAGCCGGGAGGAGGTGCCACACTACAGGGCAAGGAGCCCTTTAAACTTTCGTTGCGCTCCCGCCATCGCGGGACGCGCCCGGGCCAAGGGTGGGCCCATCCTTAGCCCGTCAGAGACCTGAGGAGGCTGGGCTGGGCCCCCTCTCTTTCACCTGCAGTAAGAGATCTGCTTGTTATTTAAGAGTTATTTAAGAGAGTATAGATTATAGCACTATTCTACATTTCTTAAATTGAGAAGCCTATTCTTTACTCAGCCCTTCCTTCATCAGTCCCTCCTCTAAGTTCTCCCACTGTAACTGCAATTTGGACATAATTCGGAGGGTTCCACTAAATAAGTATATAGAAGCGCGTCATTCGAGGGGAGGAGTAGTCAGGGCAGGAGCCCTTAAACTTTGTTCTGCGCCTGTCCTGAGACCGGAGGCAGGGCCAGTTACTCCAGTGACAGGACACTGAACTCATAAGAAAGGGAGCTGTCTTCCCTTTCTTTCTTCTTTTACCACTGTATTTTGTGTTATTTTATCTTACGGCCATCTTCCCAATATGGGGAAAAGAAAGGCTATAGATTTACCAGCGCAATCCAAGGGTACTAAAATCGCAAAAAAACGCCCAAGTAGACCTTTGAATCTAGGTATACCCAATGGGTCTAACCCATTGGATGAAATAGACCTCCTAGTTAAAGAAGTTGAGTCTAGGTTAGGTACACAAACAACTATAGAGGCAAATAATTCAAAGAGAGGCCCCCCTAAGGATAGGAAAATCCCAGAGATATTTAAAAAGAAGGGGTCAAGGGATTCTATAGACACTATAACAGGGGCTGATGGAGATGGGGGCCCGCATAACTGTAGGGGCCCCTTCCCAAAACCCACTCATAACATAGCGAGTCCTCCAGTATCCCAGTGGGGTCTCCCACATGTACCACATACACCAACTCTCCTACCACTGACTCCGGTGATCAAGGTGGTCCCTAGCTTATTCTGTACTAATCGCTTTGAACCTCTATTAGCAATAGAGGATTCGCCCGTGCCCACGAGTGTGCCCAAGTGCAAGCCAGTAGTTGGAACACCCAACCCTAGTGTTACCTCACCGATCCCCCAGTTCGAGTCGGAAGGCAAAGAACCAGCAGCTAGTAGAGACAACTTGGCTACAGTCCTTCAGAGAGTCGATGAAGTTAAGGGATTGGTTTTAGTACTAATAGATCTTATGAAAAGCAACCGTGCTTGTGCAGGGATTTGTAAAGTTTGTGGGGAGGTCAGGTGGGAAGAGGCTTTCCCAATATCTGCCCCAACAAATGGGACGGAGTTAAGGGATCATTTTCGTCTCCCCATTAGAGGGGGGACAGCTCTTCAAGGGAGGGAAGATTACCGCTGTGATCCCAATATTGACAATATGAGGCCCAGAAGGAGGTCTACAAATGTACCTAGACACGGAGACCGTCAAGGTAACTGGTCAAGTAATTTAACCAGTGACAGAGCTAGAGGTAGGACCAGTAGACCCGACCCACCGGAAACTGTCCAAGATTCCAGTTTTACACAAACCCCTAACAGGTCACACAAGATCCCCTATAATACCATCACTCTCTCTCGCTACAATATTGAGAGTACAGTTAATAAAGAACAGGACCTGCTTACAAGTCAGGGAACAAACAAAATCTATTTGACTAATGTTCCAAAACTATCGTCAGGGTTAGCTGAGAACCAAGCTTCCTTGATTAACAAAGTCATACACTGGATACGCTCCCGACGAAGTTGTCTCTCTGTTATTCGTTCTGACATAATATCGGCCAAGAGAAGCAGCATCACAGAGACCAATTTTGACACAATAACTATCTATTTTGAAGACAAGTATATGGTGACACAATTAATGGACTTTGATTCTCGTACCCACTTGGATAACGCAACAACCAGGGGGGGAATAAGACTCATGTTACACCCACATAATTCTGGACCAGCCATGGGACCGGCAGGATTCGATGGTTTAATTAATTCCCGTGGAGGTGCTGCACGAAAGGAAGCTAATCCCAGGCCGCTGCCTAATCCTGTATGACTGACTACTGAACTAGTAACTAATGTGACGGCCCGCTCCAAGGCCTCACATTTGACGGGGATGATAAAGCACCATCATTAAACATTTGTAGTAATGACCCGAGCGCAGTAGATGCTGGATGCACAATCATGGTAATAAACCAAGATAAATGTACGTTAGAACTTATGTCATGGAACGTTGCCGGCCTGGCAAAGAAATTAGATGATGGTGAATGGGCCTCTTTTATTAAAAAAATAGACATATGTTTGTTTCAGGAAACTTGGGCGGAGGATGCTACTAATATAGATGGATTTCTCTCATTTAGTGCACCTGCTATACCTCCAGAGAAGGGGAGGGGCCGGGCAAAAGGTGGGCTCTTATTACTTGTTAACAAGAATCTGCAGTGTGACTATAAGCTTTTGGAAATTGATTCTGTAGATCTAAAAGCCATGTGTATTACGTTCAACAGAAGATTATCAATTGTTATTGTTAATGCTTATATACGATCGGTCCCATATGGCTCCAAGTCCCATACCCTGGCTATTCTGTCCGAATTTGTAGGAAGCCTCCACCCCTGAACTATTCTAATCATAGCTGGAGATTTTAACTGTACCTTCGAGCCTTCTATTCTCATAAGTGGTTTAACTGATGAAGAAGATGAGCAGTGGGGGATCCCACAATTATCTATTACCCGGCCTTGCAAAAAATCTCTGGTGGCCATGCAATTAGCCACATTATGTTTAAACCATGGCCTTAGGGCCTGTAATGGTAGAACTCCATCCGATATGAACAGCGCACCTACTTTTAAAAGGGGCATGTCGATAAGCACTATTGATTACTTCTTGGTCGATGTTAGGTTGTGGCCCCATTTGGTAGATATGAAAGTAGAAGTGAGATGTGATAGTGACCATTTCCCCTTGCTCCTTACCCTTTCTGGAGAAATGTTAAGGAGAACACTCAACAACTATGCTACAATAATTCCGCCACCTTGCTGGAACAACAAATTCACCAAGATTACTTGGCCAAAAGTGATGTCCAACCCTCACCATATTAGAGCAATATATCAGATTTTCTTAAATAGTTTGGCTGAGTACAAAGATCAGGCTGTGGGGAATATTCCGATTCTCAAAATACATGACAGCATGACTACTCAGCTACGGGGGTTCTTTTATAAAACAAGGCGGTCAAAGCCACATGAAGGGAAAGGGGCACGCAAGGGATGGTTTGATGAGAGGTGCTCAAAGGCTAAGTCTGGGTTAAGAGTAGCAGTAATGTCTGGTTCCCAGGGGGAAATTAAACAAGCTAGGTCCCTATACAAAGTAACTTTGTCTAACGCAAAAAAGCGGTGGGAGGATTCCCTGTGGCAGGAATTATTAGATGCTTCCAGAGAGAAGAATAACAAGCGTTTCTGGGAACTTCTGTCTAAAAGAGAAAATGGAGGTAGAAGTTGTCCCAGCAACCATATTCAACCAGAAAGCTGGATAGAGCATTTTAGTACTCTTTATGCCCTACCAGAGGGCCCAATGGACACCAATGTGGTCCACTCTCCAACAAAATTGCTGGAATCAAATTCCAGCATGGCCCTCCAAGTGGAGGCCCAGTGTGTCCCTGAGGGTTGCCTCATCTTTAAAGTAGAAGAGACCCTTGAGGCTATAAATAGCCTAAAACCTGGCAAAGCACCTGGACCAGACAAGCTTCCTGGAGATCTTTATAGATCGGAACCATATATCTGGTCCTGGTATATTAATGCCATCTCAAATAGCATAGCTGCAGGGGGGCAAATTCCAGGTACATGGAAGGGGGCAGAGATCATACCCATTTATAAAAAAAGGAAATGCTAATCTTCCAGCTAACTATAGGCCAATTAGCCTTATAGACAACCTACAAAAGATCTTTGCTAAACAAATTTTGCAGAGGCTAATCAATTGGGTTGAGGAGTACCAAATCCTTTCCCATTTACAGGCAGGGTTTTGTGCAAAAACTAGCACGATAGACCAGGTCTTTCGATTGGCCATATTGCATTGGAAATATGTTCTTGTGGCCAAGCAATGCCTGTATGTGGTATTTATAGACCTGCGATCGGCTTTTGATCTGGTCCCAAGAGCCAAACTGTGGGAAGTGCTGGGTAGATTGGGAGTCCCAGAGGATCTATTACTCCTGTTAAAACGATTACATGAGAACACTTATGCCCAAGTGAGGTGGGGTGAACAAGGCGAACTGACAGAGCGGATCCCAATTAGAAGGGGAGTTCGCCAAGGTTGTGTGCTAGCCCCCCTACTGTTTACCATATTTATCAACGAAGTAGTAAAGGCTGTGTCCATAGGCCAGAATGATGCCCCTTCCCTGAATACACAAAAAATCCCCATCCTGCTCTTTGCCGATGATTCACTCCTCATTTCTAAGACACCAATGGGGTTGCAAACCCTTGTTGACCGGTTTAACCAATTTTGTAGCGATCATGGGTTGGAGGTTAATATTAACAAAACAAAACTGATGGTGTTATCCAAGGGACCTAGGAAAAAAATGTCCATTCATATTGAGGGAGTACCGTTGAAGGAAGTAAGCTCTATAGATTAACTGGGAGTTAGGCTAACCAGCAAACTATTATGGGAAGAGCAGATTACAAAAAGTGCAGGGCTCCTACAACACAGAGCCTCATCTATATTGCATTTCTATCAAAGCACCTCTACAAAAGTTGTTTCCCCAGCAATAAAAATTTATACAGCTAAGGCTCAAAGTGCAGCCCTGTACGGAGCGGAGGTATGGGGTTACGCTAACTGTAACAAGATCTGTGTGGGGGAAAACAATTTTGCAAGGGCTTTAACTGCATGTCCACGCACCACACCCTTGCTTCCATTATTTCTAGATCTGGGGTTAAGCCGAGTAGCAGATCTAGCTACTCTAAGACCTCTCCTTTATTGGATCAGGTTATGGATAACCCCCGAACTAGATATATATAAGACCGCATAACTCGATCTATTGAAATGCCAAAACGCTAATACTCTTCCCTGGATTCGCCATGTGGCCCATTGGCTTCGGCTATTGGGTCTGGGTGATTATTGGGAAAATCCCCATAAATTAGAGAGACGGCATAAAAACGTTTTAAAGTTAACCTATTGGTCTTATGTTAAGGATAACTACATAACCCACAAATCCCATGGTCGCTTAACTAATTCCTTCATTGATATTAAATGGTCCCAAAAGTTTGAATCCTATTTGGATGTTATACCGGATTTGCAGGGCAAGAGCTTATATGCAAGGTTTCGTTTTGGCTCTCTGCCCCTGATGTCATTGATTCATAGGTGGGGGTCGATTAATCTTCCCGATATATGCCCTGCCTGTGGCAGTACTTTCGAAACCATTGAGCATTTCATGTTCTTCTGCCCAGCCTATGCGATTCCACGGTTAAAATGGATCCGCAATATTTGCAGGGACATGGGATTCAAGAACTGCTCTTTGGCTCTACGGGTTCTAAAAAGCCATAATTCAGCCGACGTAATTCTTTCAGTAAGCAAGTATTTAGCAACAGCTTGGCGCATACGATGCCATCTCCAAAAAGTAATTTAAGGTCTCATCTCTTTTATAGATAAGTTTTAGAGTCATATGTGCAATTCAAGTTATTGTTTTAATGTTTTTACACCAATTTATAGATGTGTATTTATTTATTTACTTAAGAATTATTTATTATCTTGTTTTATGTGCTTTTATGGTCATTGATCGAACAAAGTTGATGCTGATGATGATGATGAATTATTGACCATGTGGTTTGGACAGGGCTTTGGAATAGATTTTTCTCAGACAATATGTGGGTAACCATCCTGTGTTTCTGCTATTTTATCACTAGTGTTAGCCGCAAAGAGTTATTTTTATGCACCTGTCTGGTATTCGTGCCATTTTAACATGAATCCGATATCCATTTTAAGTTATTATACAAGCTTTTTATCACACTGGGCTTGTGTCTTTAATGACTTGACAGTGCCTAAATTTGCCTATATGATTGTGCCGGTAGTAGGCTCTCTTTGTCAAAGTATGCTATCTAAATTATCAAGAAACTGTATCACTATGTAACATCAACTTAGCACTTTAAATCTTTAAATCTTGGGTCGGATAGTTTGCATTTATCTTGATGATGGTATCACCTGGGAAATTTGAATCTGAAACCACCTCATATTGTCTTAAGAGCTTTTAAATATTTGTATTATTCTAACATTATGAAGCAGACGTTTTAGAAACCTTGGTATCTAAATGTTAAGTTATGTATCGGGAATAATGGTGGACTATAGTAGGCCATGGCCTATGACTGTTTTTTTATTTTTTTATTGTTAGAATTTGAAGGTTTTAGAGAAGCTATTTTTATTCTAAACTTTATTTTAAGCCAGTGTGAGAGCATAATGAAACAAACGCACCTTCTTTGTACAATTTAATGTGTAACTTTTATGACCTATGGTCGAAATAAAGTATATGATGATGATGATGATGAACAGGTAGGTATAGCCTTTCTATCCCTTCTGTCTGCCTATTCTGGGCGCAGGCTTGTCTTGGTGTGTGACGGCTTGACTCTGTTTTTTTATGATTGGCTACATTATGCTGTCTTCGGGAGTCTATCTCGGCAGTGTTGCCAAGGCAATTATTAGGGAACGCCGCCACCCCACCCCCTACAGTAATGGAATGGGCAGTTCAACTATTAAAACGAAAACCCGTTCATGCACTACATACGTCGTGTTTTGAAATATATACCACAGCTTCAAGAGCGCCCCATTTTTACCGGTGCTGCACGACCCAGGAGGGAGAGGGAACGTTTCCATCTATGCGCACTGACTGTCCCTAACTCCTGTAAAATAGGATCCAGGTTCTCGGAGTAATATATTTGTGTAGTATTTAAAGTTACTATATTCCACCATCGCGAGATCTACCATCGGATTCAGGCGACCTACTGAGACCAAGAGGACCTTAGTCTAATTTATACAGGGTCTCGAGTACTGACCATATTTCTAACATACATGGTTTAAACTTGAACACGTTTCATCAAGGCGGGTAAAAAATTAGGGGGTAGGATGTGGCGTAGGGGCCTGATCCGCAGCCCCTGGAGGTGGAGAACCAGGCTCGAGCCTGGGCGGCTCAACATCCCGCGGTAAATCATTCGCTATCCCCTTGCCTATCAAAAATGAATGCCCTTTTGTACAGTAACTGGCGCTCATGTAAAGCGCTCCGAATATCTTCGGGTCGAGTACGGGCTATTAAACAGCAAAGAAAAAAAATGGATGTCATCCACCTAAAGCGAGAGACTCTTCGCATACTGTAGGTAAACGTGGATGGACCGCACTTGCCCTTTTCACTCTCCCCAGTGCTTTAAATGGAAATATATAAGTACAGGTCCTCACTCTTTAACGTACTTGTTTTCTCCAGGGAAGTGCCGCTACTCTCCTATTAAGTGTATTGCAGCTATGCTAAGAAGGGCAGGTACTCAGTACTAGCTGACCAGTTAAAAAAAACTGCCCCTCCTCCTATCTCCGGGTGCCACTGCCTGTCAGCATAATTCGCCTTTCTAAGTTATTTTTAAGTAAAAAGTAATTTACCTTTCTTAACCTTTCTTTTATTTTGTTTGCTTTTTGTAACGCACTGGTTCTTAAGACACAACCTTCAGGATCAAACATTGGTCATTTCGTAAGACAAAACAGCTTCGCATCTAAAAGATCGGTCATAACTTCAAAGCCCCATTCCAGGGTAACCACCCATATCAACCCGCCAGGTTGGTACAAATAATTTTAAAACACCAATGATTATCGCCGTTGTTATTTACGCGTCCAGGATTGCATCAAGGACGTCGCTAATAGGTGAAAACGCAGAAAGCACAGAATGACGCGTTGTCGCCGATAGAACCGCAGGATTGTCACCTAGCATTAGATCTCTCCTTAGTGGGTAACAAAAGGGAGGCAACCTCCTTCTCAAAATTAGAAACTATATTGTGCACAACATCCAAAAGCTTTCCCATGGCATAATTGGACCAAACATTGATCTGCACATGTTAATATGGGGGATTGTTGGCAACTTCCACATCTGCGTAATGTGCCACTAGTAACAAAGTGGAAATGAGCTTCCCCAGCGGTGTAGCCAGTGGGCACGCACTGTTCTCCGTATGTCGCCAAGTAACAGGAATAGACGCTGGGATGGCAAAGTAATGCCCGTTTTTGCTTTCCTGTGTGAGATAAATTCTCACCAGTACATTTGAATGTGCATTGAAGACCATTAGGTGTGAAGTAATGTGCCCCTCCCCACAGTCCTTCCAGCAAGAATCAGAGCTTTTAATTCAGTGGGTCAAATACAAAATCTGGTCACGAACTTGTAGACATTTTCTCTGTATTGTATGCTGATGAAGGACCTACCCACCCTCATCCGAAATGCCCGCCAGGTCTCCTAGGAATCTCTGTCTCCAGGTCCCTTTCTAATTTAGCCACATATTTATGTTTGGTAACTGGGCCAAGCTCCTGAATGTAGCACTAGAGCCATGTTATGCCTTTCTGCCTAACTCGACTGGCAAAGAAAGCATCTAAGTATGTTTCCCCCTGCTTTCGTTATCCATTAGGTCCCTATTGTTAGCCCAATGTAGTATCTGTGGCAATTGATATTCTTCATCCCCAGTCAAGGTTAACTCTATCTCTCAAGTTGCCTCGTGTCATGAGACAGCAATCTTCAAATAGTTCGCCATCAGAGGAAGACTGCTATGATTCCAGCTCGGGAATCCTGGTTCTGCAAATCAGCACTATAGACCGCCGGTGTCAATGGGCATGGATAAAATAAAGAACCTTTTTTTCCTCATCACCCAGTATCAGCAGTCTAAAAGATTTGAGACTGCTTTAAGGAGGGTGTGTAGTGTGGGTTTGGATTTAGAGGAAAGACAGAGAAGATGGGAAAGTGGGATTCAAGAAAACTCTTGCTCTACCTGCATCCACAACTTGTTTCCTGGGTTGTAGTTCCAGTTGAGATTTTCCTAGCCTTGGTGTCAGAAAGGCTGGATTTTATTAAAAACATAGATGAATATTATGCTTTCTTTTCTTGCATTTATTGAACAGCAGCCAAGAAGAAAAGGAAAAAAACGATGTTACCCAAAAACCCTGGGAACAGATCTACAAATGTGACATCACAACCAATAGGACATCAAGTGCGTCAATAATTATCTTGACTGAAAGTAACAAATCCTCTTTTCTTGCAACAAGTCAATTAAGCTGAGGCATTGAAAGAAACATCAGCACCAAACCAAATGCCATTAGGATAGTCAAAAGGTCCTTAAGGAAGTCCAAAAAGAACAAAGGAACAACGTTCTCTATGGCTGGATAAGGCCGCAAAGCCACCCACTGAGTCCCAAAAAGGAGTGGTTTCAACTGTGTTAAGTTGATGCAGGAGTACTGGTTGATGGTACTGGAACTGCAGAAAAACAAATCAGGGAGGGTTAGTAAAACAGTGGTGGGATAGTACTCTCCTCCGTGTCTTTGATAAAATCTACCCTTTCTGACATAAAGGCTAGGAAAATCACAATTCCTTACAAGACTTGAGGCTCATATTATGTTTGTTCAATGCATTGAAATCAAAGTCAGACAAATAAGTAATAGGTTTAAAATCAAAAGTCCTCAATGTATTAAAGTTTGATCAATCTGCAGATTTGAGAATATCATGAAGCCATCTCCCACCCAAAAAGCCATAGAGGTCATAGCCCCTCTGGCGCATTTGGTGCCAAAGAATTCAGTATTAATGCCAGCTGAAGACATAGGCCCTCATTATGACATTGGCGGCAGATGCCGCCACGGCGACGGCCAACATACCGTTGCTGTGGCTACCGACCGTCCATGGCATTATGACCGTAGACGGAATTCTGCCCGAAGGCTGGCGGAATTCCATCTACGGTCATGGCGGCTGACGGCTGACGGCGGTAAGGTGACGCTGCTGCCAGCAGCAGCGCCACGCCAGCAATACACGGCCTACTGTATCATGTTCCATGATACGGCCTGGCAGTGTTTTGCTGGCGGACGCTGCTGCTGGCCGCAGCACTGCATCCCATCTCCTGAAGAAGGACCCCCTGCAAGCAGGTAAGTCGGGTTCTCTGACAGAAGAAGGGGGTGGGGGTGTTGTGTGCATGTGTGGGAGTGTGTGTGTGAGTATGTGTGAATGCGTGCATGCATGTGTAATGCGTGTGAGCATGAGTGGGTGTGTGTGTACGTTCATGTTGTGTCGCAAAATTGCGTGTGTGCCTGGATGTATGTTCGTGAGTGTTGCTGTGAGTGTGTATGAATGTATGAATTCGTGGGTGATTGTATGCATGTGTGAATGGGTGTGTATGTATGTGCATGTATGTGTGTAATGTGGGGAGGGGGGTCGGAGTGGGAGAGGGAGGACTCTGGGGAGTGGGAGGGAGCGGGGGAGACCCCTATCAGTGCCAGGGAAGGAATTCCCTGGCACTGATAGTGCCTACCGCCATGGTTTCAGTGGCGGTACAGAATCCACTGAAACCATGGCTGTGGGCGGGGTCAAAATGCCATGGGTGGCCTAGTGACGGCCGCCAGGATGGAGACTGTAGTCTCCAGTCCGGCAGTCATTACTGCCGTGGTGGTTGGTGTGTTGACTTGGCGGTTTGTCTTTGGCCAAACCGCCAAGTCATAATAGTGGAGGTAGGTACCACCATCCTGTTGGCTGTAATACCTCCACTATACCACCGACTGCCGGGGTCGTAATGACCCCTACAATCTATTTTACCCATAGGGCCAAAGTTGGAGCAGAGACAAGTTTGTGAGGGTTTTGAAAAGAAACAAGTAATTGAAAAGCGGAGGGCGTTCTCAAATCTGCAGTCTGTCGAACATATGATTTCAAACAATTTCCCACACAGAACTTTGGTTGAGAAGAGAAAAAGAAATAAGGAATTGACATCAATTTGGTTTTTGTGCATCTGTGAACTTAAAAAGAAACACCTAGAGGTGAATAATGGAAAGAAAAAACATAAAGTGCTTTGAAATCCAAAACAAGTTTCAAAGAAATCAAACACAGAAGCATTGTTAACTTTGCAGATAAATGTTTGAAAGATTCACATTATCCTGCCAGTAAATAAACATATTCAACACCAAATTAACATCTCACATGGTATTATATTTGGGGGCAGGAGGATTAGAAAATCTTACTCCTTTCAAAAGATGACAGTAGATAGGGTGTTCTCCAATGGGTCTTCCATCCACTCTGACATACTCAGCTGCGATAGCCAATTGGTAGGTATTAATCG
The DNA here is from genome assembly GCF_031143425.1 of Pleurodeles waltl. Lineage (NCBI taxonomy): Eukaryota > Metazoa > Chordata > Amphibia > Caudata > Salamandridae > Pleurodeles > Pleurodeles waltl. The sequence goes on along the minus strand of NC_090447.1, from coordinate 528,474,619 downwards.
TATGATAAGCTTTTCCTTGAAATGCCAATGTGACTAAGAAGTTAACCACCAAAGTTACATTAGCTGAAAGGGTTGATGAACCCCTGTCCATACACCAGCTACACCAGATCAACCAGGCTGACTTGTAGAGTTTTGTTGTGCCGGGGGGCAGTACTGTTGGATGAGATGGACAGGTACCCCTGAAATTCCTGGGGCTCTCCAGGATGACCCAAAATCCTCCAAATGACTAGGGAAAGGGAGCCCTCCAGAATTAGGCTGTGGCAGGTTCGCTGAGGAGCAATTCAAGAAAATGAGAAATCCAGACCGAATAATCTGAGGACATTTCCAAAAGAGTTGGATACCATGGTTGAGCTTGCCAAATCAGGTGATAAGAACCAGGGACAGGTGTTGCCTGCGGGCCTGTGCTAGGACTTGAGAAATCATCACAAACGGAGGGAAGACATAAAGGAGAGTCTGAAGCCAAGACTGGAGTAATACATCTGTGGCAAGAGCCAGTCTATCTGGTCTCCAACTGAAGAAGGAAGAATGATGAGAATTGAGATGGGAGACTAAGAGATCTATCGACATAGTACCAAAAAGATGGTACTGAGAAAATCTGTGGGATCGAAAGAGGTTGGTTAATAGCTTGTTTTATTAGAAACAATTGAATTTCATCATGGAGAAGAATTGACTGCTCTGAAAAAAGTGTGGGGGCGGGGCAAAAGTAGCTGCACAGTAGTCTGATAAAGCTCTAAAAAACAGCCTTGAATTATCTGAATCACCCAGGGCTCTGCAGTGAGGGAAAACCACACATTTAGACAGAGATAAACATCCTTCTGCAGGAGGAAAACTGCAATTGAAAATTCATACCTTAGTATTGGTCTTTTTTATTTCTGTATCCCTTACTCTGGTGGCCTCAGGGGCAATGGGGATAGAAGTGAGGTTTGTAGTCTTGATAACAGTCCTGTTGGGAACCTTGAACAAAGGAGCCTCTTTCAGTGGCATGTCCCTTTGTGTGATAGAGGCTGGCAAAGCGACTCCTTCCTTTGACGGTCCTTTCAAAAACACAGGAAGAAAAATCTTCTTTAAGGAGAATTGAGACTTATCGATTCTAGCAAAGGGTGAAACGTACTTGCCAATCTCCTACATAACCAAGCCTCCAAACAATAGGCCGTTGCCTTGTTGTCCCTCTTCTTTGGTTGAAAGGCTGCTAAGCAGGGGATCTATCTTTAACAGAAGGTGATCGCATCCCTTCTGAGATATGTATGATAGCATTGCCTAATATGCATATAGCTTGTTGAGCCCAGTAGGCACAGGGTATCCGGATCAACATGCATACCCTCCATTTTATCTTCTTCATTTAAATCAAAACTTCTGGTTAAGGGACCAGCTAGGTCTAAGACTCTATTCTGGCAATTAGACCAGGCCCTGTCCACTCCTTTTTTTTTCCGGATCTTTGCAGAATTTAGTAAAAAACAAAAGTATATTTGTGTCAGTAAAAGCAGTAGGAGCAACGCTGCTGGGAAGGGCGAGGGAATTCAGATTTTAACTTATTTCTAGTGGCTAAAAAGGAAACCTAGTTTGAAACATGTTCAGATGGGAACCACTCACTACAGTTTGGGTGATGTATTGGGGCAGGGTCAAACATAAGTTCCCCTAAAAGGTCAACCAGATCATCAGATATTGAGTGAGAATCATCATGAACATGAGAAGAAATTTTACACCTTTTCACTGGAGGCCCATGCATAAAAGAATCCAGAGATTTATCAAAGTTGTCACCATAATACAGGACGTCAAGACCCTCAGCATCAATGTCTCATGTATCAGTAACATTAAGGGGAGTAGAAGTGAGCAGCCCCGAAAAAGAAAACTCTTGGTGGGAGGACAGGTTATGAGAGGAACGCCTATAAGAAGCTTGTCCTGAGCTGCCACAAATGTCTTTCCCTTCTTAGAGGGAACATCAGGAGGACTGGACAACATGTTTGATATGGAAGCTTCTAAGTTTTTTTAAACATCTAACATAGAGACAGACACAGCATGCTGTAGTGAGTCCTTAATAAAGGGCTGCAAATTATCCTTAAATAATTGGGCATCCTCCTCCTCGACCATTTCAATTTCTCACCTTGGGCAAAAATACACTGGGAACAGCAAAAACAAAAAATAAAAAATAACTATATATATATATATGTATATATATATATATATATATATATATATATATACATTAGTGGGAAAAAGTAGGCAACTGGCACGGTGTAGCTGCAGCAAACGCCATCTGCTGCGCAGAGAGCCGAGGTAAGGGCAGGCTGTTCACGAACAACACGCATGAAACAAGGCTCAATAATAACAGGTCACAGCATTTCATGCAATAGTAATATATCAAACAGAATCTGAAAAGAGCAATTATGGTACTTATCTTGACTGCGAGCAGCAAGAAAAGAGGATTTGTTGCTCTCAGTCAGGATAATTATCGATGTACTCAACGTCCAATTGGTTAAGCTGTTGGGATGTCAGGTTGATAGTTCCGCTCCCATGATTTCTGGGTTACATAGTTTTTTTCTTTTTGGCTGCTATATAACAAATACAAGAAAAGAAAACATAAAATGAGCCTCCGGTCTTGTAATAAAATCTAGAGCTGGGGGCAGTTGGGTAATCTTAATGAACATGGCTGCATCTAGGAAGGCCAATTCACCCTTTGCTGGTCTATGCATCAAAGTTGTTTTGGTGACTTTGGGAGACCTGTCCTTCCATAAAAAAATCTCTCATTCTCTTTTGTTTCTGGGCCTGAGTTGTTTTAGTGAAGTTTAAGGGTAACGTCTGGGCTAGCTAGAGGAGACGCAGCATGAAATTAATTTTAAGCCTTGCCACCCAACTCATCCAAGATATTTCTAACTTCTACCAACTCTATGTTTTCATATTGCATCTGCAAGAGAGACAGGACACTCCGTTTGTAGATATTGTTTTGTTCTGATGGTAATTTAATGCCTAGACATTTTATATGGGTTGCCAAACAAGCAAAACCTGCATGAGTTAGGAAATCTTGGATTGACTTGCATGGGCCAGCAATGCCCATACTTTCGTGAGCTTAAACCCTCAGACTTCCTTGAATTGGCCGATCTCCATCTTTAGAGTTTGTAAAGACATCACTGGATTAGTTAAGAAGAGGAGGACGTCATTTGTGAATAGCCAAGTTAATATATTTTTTTTCTCCCAAATTATCTTTATTGGTTTTTTCATTTAAAGACAGAGTAAATTCTGGTAAAATGAAAACGGTTATTCATAAATTCCCACTGTTACCAAGCAGATCGTCATATCAACTTAAACTACCCCCCCTTCACCCCCAACAGCTCTTGTGTAAACATTGCAGTCAACAAATTCTACAGAGTGAAAAAAGTGATCAATCACTTTTCAAAGACATACATAGCTACTTGTGGGTGTAAGTGTGGGTGACACCGGACAGTTATGCCACCCCATCTTGTGATGGGGTTGTTTTAAGATTGGAGAACATAGATGCCCAGGCTTGTAGATCCTCTTCCAGATTTTCATCTGTTCGGATGTATTTCATTCGGACCTCTTCTGTTGTTGCCCATTCCCTAATGTCTTTAACCCATTCAGAATAAGCAGGGGATTGGGGCTCAACCATCTTATGGCTATATGTCGCCCAGCAGGACGAACCTCCTACTTTCTTTGAAGTGGAGAGGGGGGTGTTTAGGTTCATTAATATCTGTGCAGGTTGTAGCAGAAAGGTCGTCGTGGGAAGTCGGTGTGTAATGCTCTGTATAAATGTGACATTAAATGGCGATACTGGATGCCTCTCATCAGGAATTCAAGAAAGAGCTAAAGATCTTCATTTTCAGATAACACCAATTGTCATGGCTTTCCACAAGTGTTCATCCCACTCACATCCACATCCAGGCCTAGGCACAATTAGCTGCCTCTTCCACATCTTGCTCAGAGCATTGCCACTCACAATGTTGTCTGTGCAACAAGACCAGTCGTGTCACCCAGGATTGCGACTGTGACTTGTGTGCTGCCCAGTTGTTACCCCAATGTGAGCACCCAATGAGTCATGCCTGCATGCCCCATCTGCATGGCGGGTTTGTCTGTGGTGTCTGGAGTGCAACCACGACCCAAAGTCGTGCTCCCAGTAGGTCCCGGTGTCGCTTGAGAGGAAGGTCTTAAGACCGTTTACGGAGCCACCACCACTTGTCTTCCTCAAAATCTTCGGGTACAGGTAAGAGAAAGAAGTCGTCGAAGCTGTCTAATCGCACTTCGACTTCGCCCCATCGATCGTCTGACGTGACGCAGGAGGAGCATCGACGCTCAAGGCCTCCGTCCTCAGAGCCTGCTTCTGGGTCCACTCCGCGCTTCGCCAAGTTTCCGGGAGCCAGAGCAACCCCACCCATCTTAAGGAATTCTATGAGTCCATGCACCTCATCTTTGGGCGGACAAACCCCAAGAGGGCGCCTTCGAGCCCAGGGGGATCGGTTGAGGGGCCTTTGGGCTCTGCACTGGTGGATTCGGCACAGTTGCATTCCCTTCTGCACCCCCGGATAGGGAATAAAAAAGGCTGGAACTATTTGGGAAGAAGTTGTTTTCTTCCTCCAGTCTCGCGCTGCGGTCCATGAACATTGCATGCCTTTTGGGCCGCCATACTCACTCTCTGTGAGATACGGTTGGGCAAGTCCTGCCACAGATTCCGGAAGGGGCCCATTCTATCATCTCCCAAGCTGTCAACGATGGGAGAGATGCGGCGAAGTTCACAATCCGATGTGGGCTGGACACGACCGACTCTCTGGGCAAATCGGTTGCTATGACAGTGGCCTTTAGACACCGTGCCTGGTTGCGTACTTCTGGTTTTTCAGGGGATGTCCAACAGTCTCTTATGGACATGCCCTTTGATTGCTCCCGTCTCTTTGGAGACAAAGCGGACTCGGCCTTGGAGAGATTCAAGGATTCCCAGGCTGCGGCTTAGTTCTTTGGTCTTTCCGCTGCCCCCCCCCCCCCCCCCCAGCAGTCTGCTTTTCTCCCCTCTCTTGGCCACAGAAGGGGCTCCCTGTCGCATCCCCCACCCAGCCACTGTGCCACCCATGCTGTTCAGCCACTGCGTGGCCGGGGACGCAGAATCCCACGTGGACGTGGGACAAGGAACCAAAGCTCTGCCCAGTCCACCTCTGCCCCCGCTGCAGCCTCCAAACCCTCCTAGTACGTCCCCTCACTCCCACTCAGTTGGGGGCAGGAGTCACTATCACCTGCCCCACTGGGAATCCATCACTACGGACAGGTGGGTTTTGCAGATCGTTCAAAAGGGCTGCTCACTCCTTTTCGAATCTTCCCCACTGGCCATGCCTCCATCACTCAGCCAACTCCCGAGGATAATTTGGCAATTCTCCATCAGGAAGTCGTGGCTCTCTTGGCGAAGGGAGCTATAGAGAAGGTCCCTGTGCCAGAAGTAGGTTGTGGTTGTTATTCCCACTACTTTCTGGTGCCGAAAAAGGACAAGAGCTTACGTCCTATCCTAGATCTTAGGGACCTCAACTACTTCCTCAAGAAGGAGAAAGTCAAAATGCTCCAAGTCCAAGATATTCAGGCTATGATTACGATCTTTCAGCCTCTGTCTTGGGCTTCGGTGAGACTGAGGCTGCTGGGCCTCATGGCCTCCTGCATCCTGCTAGTGACCAGATGGCATATGCAGGCTCTGCAGTGATACTTGAAGTTCCAGTGGGTGCAGCATCAGGAGAATCTCTCCGACAAGGTCCAGATCTCAGAGAGGAATGCGAAAGACCTGCAGTGGTGGCTTTCGAATCCGCATTGCGTCCACAGCAGATCCCTCTTCCTTCCCCACCCAGATCTATCTATAGTGACAGATGCGCCGCTTCTGGGTTGTGGCAGCCAAATGGGAGAGGCGGAGATCAGAGGCCTCTGGTCTCCAGCAGAGTCTGGGCTCCATATCAATCTTCTGGAGCTCCGGGTGATCAGGCTTGCGTTGAAAGCATTTCTACCTCTACCCTCTCTCAGAGGGAAGGTAGCGCAGGTGTTCACGGACAATACTACCGCTACGTGGTACTGCAACAAACAGGGCAAAGTAGGGTCCTGGACCCTTTGTCAGGAGGCACTAAGTCTCTGGACATGACTGGAACATCAGGGCATTACCCTGGTGGTTCAACATCTTGCGGGTTCTCTCAACACCAGAGTGGACGAACTCAGCCGTCGATGCACATCCGATCACGAATGGTGTCTCCATCCGGAGGTGGCGCAAGGTCTCTTTCAGCAGTGGGGAGAGCCTTGGTTAGATCTGTTCACCTCCGCAGAGAATGCGCAATGTCAGCTGTTTTGCGCGTTGGAGTTTCAAAGGTGGCACTCACTTGGAGATGCTTTTCATCTCGAGTGGAACTCTGGCCTCCTTTCCACCTTTCCACCTATACTACTTCTGCCCAGAGTTCTCAAGAAGATCAGGAACAACCGGGCCCAAGTCATCTTGGTGGCTCCGGACTGGGCACGGAGAGTATGGTATCCAGAGCTATTGAGTATGGCCATCAATCCTCCACTCAGACTGTCTCTTTGGGTGGATCTTCTGTCGCAGCAGCAGAGGACGGTTCGCCACCGGAACCTGTCCAATCTCCGCCTTCATGCGTGGAGATTGAGCGGCGCCACTTGAGGACTTTTGATCTTCCACCTGAAGTCTGTGATGTTATCTCAGCAGCCAGGCGTCCCTCCACCAAAATGCTATACGCCTGTTGTTGGCATAAATGTGTGGCATGGTGCACCAACAAATCTGTTGATCCCCTCTCTGCCCCTCTATCTGAGGTTCTTTTGTTCATTCTTTCTTTGGCCCAGCAGGGCTCTGCTTTGGGCACCCTTAAGGGGTATTCATCTGCCATTTAGGCCTTTCTTAGGTTACCTGATCAGCCCTCACTCTTTAAATCTCCTATTGTGAGTAGATTCCTAAAAGGTCTCACCCATTTATTTCCTCCCACTCCATTTATCATGTCTCAGTGGGACCTCAATCTTGTCCTTACTTATTTAATTTATACTCCCTTTGAGCCGATACACAATTGTCCCTCACGGCTCCTCACTCTTCACCTTTAAAACTGTCTTTCTTCTTCCCATCACTTCTGCTCGCAGGGTGAGTGAGCTTCAGGCCCTTTTGTCCAAACCTCCATACTCGTCTGTGCACCCTGACAAAGTGGTGTTGCACGCTAAGGCTTCCTTCCTTCCAAAGGTGGTTATGCCTTTTCATTTAGGCGAGTCCATCACCCTGCCTACTTTTTACGCACCCACACATCTTTTGCATGAGAGGAGAGACTCCACCGTCTTAACCCAAAAAGAGCATTGGTGTTCTATCTTAATCGTACTAAAGATTTCCGGGTGGTCGATCAACTCTTTTTTGGGTATGAGGGTGCAGAGAAAGGGAAGGCGGTGCAAAAACATACCATCTCTCGATGGATACTTCTTTGCATCAAGATGTTCTATGCTGTGGCCAAGAAGCAACCCCCTGAGGGCCTGCGTGCTCATTCCACCAGAGCGACTGCTGCTTCCACTGCGTTAGCACGCAGAGTTCCTGTCCTGGATATCTGCCAGGCAGCTACTTGGGCGTCCCTGCACACGTTTGCTAAACACTACTGCCTGGACAGTCAGGTCCATCGGGTCAGCTACTTTTGTAGTTCGGTCCTAAGGGACTTTCTAGCATGATCTTGGTTCATAGCCCACCTCCGAGGATGGCATTCCTTGGGTATCTATTCTAAGGTAAGGAATCTGCAACTAGAAGTCTCTATCAGATGTACAAGTTACTTACCTTCGGTAACGAACTATCTGGTAGAGACATATTCTAGTTGCAGATTCCTTACCGACCCAACCACCGCTTGCGGACTGATTTCTAGAAACAGGATTTCCCCTTCAGGTCCTTAGCTCTGGTACACCAATTTCAGTGTTCTTAGCAGCTCTGCGCTTTGGTGTGAAATGTTGTGGAAAGAAAATGACGTCACTGCGCTGAGGCAGCATCTATGTACTACTCCTGACGTCATCATAGCGACTACGACACCTACGACGCCCGTGGAGTCAACTGACAACACCTACTGACGCGTAAGGGTATTGCTCAAAGAAAAATATCTGGATCCAGTCTGACACCTGGGGGAAATTCTTAAGTAAGGAATCTGCAACTAGAATATGTCTCTATCAGATATTTCGTTACCGAAGGTAAGTAACTTGTACTCCTAGCTGCAGATTCCACACCTTTAGAATTTCCAGCCGTCAGCTTGGAATCTTGTTTTTTTGCTGAGCAATACCTCTGCACGCTCCATCGGGTGGCGTCGCTTAGATCCGTGTGGCGTCATCAGCGACGTTGGAGCTGTCTGATGTCACAGTCGCCTATAAAGTCACCACCCAGGTGCGTGTACGTTAGTTCTTTTCCTTCTGCGCCTCTTAAGCGAAAATCCAAAATAGGGCTACCCCTGTGTCTTTTTTGACCAGTCTTATTCAACCTTTTTGTCAAGTATTTTTGTCTGTGCGAAGATGACTTTGAGTAAGACAGGATTTAAGCCGTGTGGCGCCTGCCATCTTGCAATGTCGGTGACTGATCCCCATCAGGTATGCCTTTGGTGTCTTGAGAATGACCATGACCCAAAGTTGTGCTCGGACTGCCAGGACATGGTTCTGAAAGCTTTGCGAGAGCGGTCCTTAAAGCTAATGGCAGCCTGGCAGTCGACATCAGCCGGCAAGACTCCTCCGAGGTCCTGGTCACAGTAGCAGGACGGCTCCATGAGCCCCAGGTCCTCTTCATCCCACTCAAGGTCCTCTCGGCACTCGGGGAAGAGGCACAAGAAGAAGTCCAAGCAGACTTTGTCTCACCCGTCGGCCGACGAGGTGACTCAGGAACGTTGACATTCCAGCCACAGGTCTGCAGAATCGTTGCCGGGGGTGACTCTGTTCCTTCCTCCCTTTCTGGAAGCCAGAGTGACACCCGCTCAATTAAAGGAGTTTTACAAGGCCATGCGCCTTGTATTTGAGTGGGTCAGCCCCGCCAGAGTGGCTATGGGCCCCGCGGGGTCAGCAGAGGACCCCCATCAGGTTCCGAATGGCAGCTTTGCCACAACTTCAATGGGATCTTGTCAATCCGATTCCGGAATGGTGCCAGCACCACACAGTTGATCTTCTCCTGTGCTGCGCCTGGCGTTAATGCTCCTGGTGCCCACCGGTGGCGAGAGCCCCATTCTTATCACCAATTATCTGGAGCCGGAAAGGCATCGCACGCCGATTTTGGCGCAGATGGTGCCCACAGATGCAGATCATTGTCTGATCTTTTGCTTGAGCAACTAGGCACTGGTGAGGAATGGGAGGGGTCTTTGGACCCTCTAGAAACCCATATGGAAGCTTTGGACTGGTATGAGGAACTAGGAGAGGCGAGTAGACTGGACACATCTGCAAATACTGGTTTGCTCTCCCCTCCTACTGTGGCTATGGAGGAGGGTGCATCATATTCAATGGTGGTGCATAGGAGCAGAGGTACTTGATCTTGAATTGCCCTTGGTGCAGGTCAGCACTAACCTCCTGATAGAGGTGCTTCAGCCGGGAGCTTCCTCATCGGAACCGATGTTGCCCTTTAATGAAGCCCTCACTGATATCCTACTGGGGACGTGGTCCAAACACAGCACAGGGGCTCCTGTAAACAGGACAATTGGCCACCGCTATCGTCCGGCGCCAAACAACCCCAGTTTCCTCACCGAACACCCCACCCTGGTGAGCTTGGTAGTTCAAGCATCCACTCCCCAGGGCGCCTTCCCTTCTGCACCTCCAGATAGGGATTCCTAGAGGCTGGACCCAATTGAGAAGAATTTTTTTTCTTCCAACAGCCTGGCATTGAGGTCAGTAAACACTTTATTCTTATTGGGCCATTATTCCCACACTTTGTGGGATACTGTAGCGCAGGTGCTGCCTCAGGTCCCAGAGGACGAGCTGACCATTCTCTCTCAAACAGTTAAGGACGGGAGAGATGCAGCAAAGTTTACCTTAAGGTGTGGTTTGGACACGACTGACTCACCGGGTAGGGCAATTTCATTGACAGTGGCCCTTCGGCACCAGGCCTAACTACATACATCTGGCTTTTCGGGGGATGTCCAGGCAAACCTTATGGCAAGCCCTTCCATAGGTCCCACCTATTTGACGAAAAGGCTGACTCGGCGGTGGAGCGTTTTAAGGACTCTCATAAAACAGCCACGTCCGTAGGCCTCGTCTCTTCCGTGGCTATGAGAGGGGTGCGGTGCCACGACATTCACAAGTTAGCCACTATCCGGCCCACAACAAGTGCGCAGACGCAATCATGGAGCTTTCAGACCCAGAGGAACTGGCCAGAAGTCGTCTGCCACCCACCCCCCTGTCTCTACAGCATCCAAGCCCTCCTAGTGTGATTGTGCAAGACCACATAGGGCCAGTTGGAGGGAGGATTAAATATCATCTCCCTCACTGGTGATCCATAACATCGGACAAATGGGTCTTGCAGATCATACAGAAAGGCTATTCTCTCCCCTTCCAGTCTTTCCCTCCCCCAATATCTCCCTCAAGAGAACAGCTGATGGAGGATCACTTGGTTTTGCTCTGTGAGGAAGTTGCGGCTCTCTTGGCCAAGGGAGCTATAGAAAGGTTCCTAATATCAGAAGTAGGCAGTGGTTGTTACTCCCGCTACTTTTTGATACCCAAAAAGACCAAGGGTCTTCACCCTATTATGGATTTACGGGGCATCAAGCTCTTCTTCAAAAAGGATAAATTCAAAATGCTTACTCTAGCTCAGGTCTTGTTTGCCCTAGACCAAGGAGACTGGATGGTAGTGTTGGACTTGAAGGATGAGTATTTCCATATCCCCATCCTGCCTGCCCACAGGCATTACCTGCAGTTCAAGGTTGGCCACAAGCTCGTTCAGTTTACTGTGCTCTCCTTCGGCCTCACCAGCGCCCCTGGGGTGTTCACCAAATTAAAGGCGGTGGTCACAGGCAGCTCATCTGTGCAGGTCAGGGGTTTCAGTCTTCCCCTACCTCGACCACTGGCTGTTGAAGGTGGGTCGTCTTCCACCTCCAGACTATGGCAGACCTCCTGCATTTGCTAGGGTTCACTATAAACATGCCAAAGTCACACCTGACTCCCTCTCAGATGCTTCCTTTTATCAGAGGTGTTCTGGACACAGCACAGTTTCTGGGGTATCCTCCCAAGCAGGGAGTCCAGGATATTCAGGTTACGATTTCAGTGTTTTGGCCTCTATCCTGGATTTCAGTGAGACAGATTCAGCAGCTGTTAGGTCTCATGGCCTCCTGCATCCTGTTAGTAAAACATGCCAGATGGCCTATGATGGCTCTGCAGTGGGACTTGAAGTTCTAGTGGGTGCAGCCTTAGGGAAATCTCTCCGACACGGTTCAGATCTCAGAGGGAAGTGCAAAAGTCTGCAGTGGTAGATAAAGAACCGCCATTGGGTCAGAGGCAAACTACTCTCCCTTCTCCTACCAGATTTCACAATAGTGACAGATGCATCACTTGTGGGATAAGGCGGACATCTGGGAGAGGTGGAGATCAGAGGTCCCTGATCTGCAGCGGGATCCAGACTCCATATCAACTTACTAGAGCTCCGGGTGATACAGATAGCACTGAAGGCATTTCTTCCTGTTGTCAAAGGGAAGATAGTGCATGTGTTCATGGACAACACCAGCGCAATGTGGTACTGCATCAAGCAGGGCGGTGTGCGGTCGTGGACCATCTGTCAAGAGGCCTAGTGACTCTGGACATAGCTGGAACAGCAGGTCATAACCCTGTTGGTTCAACACATGGCAGGTTCTCTGAATGCTGAACTCAGCCGTCGACGCCCAGCAGATCACAAGAAGCATCTCCAGCCGGAGGTGGCACAAGGACACTTGCAGCATTGGAGAGAATCTCGGTTAGATCTGTTTGCCTCCAAAGAGAACTTGAAATGTCAGCAGTATTGCTCGGTGGAGTTTCAAAGGTGGTAGTCACTCAGCGACACTTTTTGTTGTGAGTGGGGCTCAGACCGCCTGTATGCCTTTCCCCCCCATACCACCTCTGCCCACAGTTCTCAAGAAGCTCTGGAATGACCAGGCCCAAGTAATCCTGGTGGCTCCGACTGGGCACGGAGAGTCTGGTATCCTGACTTTCTAAAAATGAGCATTGATCCTCCAATCAGGTTGCCCCTTCAGGGGGTGCTTCTGTTGGATCAACAGGTGAAGGTTCTGCACCTGAACCTGCCAACTCTGAGCCTTCATACGAGGAAATTGAGCGACAGCAGTTGACAGACTTCGACCTTCCTCCCGAAGCCTACAAAGTTATTCTGGCAGGCAGACATCCCTCCACCAAGACAGTATATGCCTGCTGTTGGAAACGCTTTGTATATTATTGTACAGAAAGATCTATTGATCCTCTTTCTGCAACTCCCTCTGATATCCTTCTCTTTATCTTGTCCCTTGCCCAACAGGGCTCTGCTTTGGGCACTCTCAAAGGGTATCTTTCTGCCTTATCGGCCTTTCTCTGGCTTGTTTATTCAAACCTCTTATTGTAAAGAGATTCCTTAGAGGGCCTTCTACATATGTTTCCTCCCACACCCTTCATTATGCCTCAGTGGGACTTAAATCAGGTTCTCACTTTTCTCATGTGTGCTCCATTTGAGCCTTTGCACAATTGTCCCCTCCGGCTGCTCACCATCAAGACATCCTTCTTGGTGGCAAGAACATCTGGCAGAAGGGTGAGTGTGATGCAGTCTCTCCTATCCAAACCTCTGTATCTCACCATGTTTTCGGACAAAGTAGTGCTTCGCACTTGTGCCTTTTTTCTCCCTAAGGTGGTGACCCAATTTCACCCGGGTCAGAACATCACCCCGCCCACCTTCTTTGCTCCCCGCATCCCTCTAAGGAAGAGGAGCGACTATTGACTGGACTGAAAAAGAGCCCTGACATTCTTCCTTGACTGCACAAAAGAGTTCCGGGTTGATGACCAACACTTTGTGGGGTATGTGGGAGCGAAGAAAAGTTGGGCAGTGCAGAAACAAATCATTGCCCACTGGGTCATTCTCTGCATAAAATCTGCTATGCTCTGGCCAAAAAACAGCCTCCTGAGGGCTCATTCCACCAGGGGCAAAGCTGCTACCACTGCGTAGCAAGAGGTGTACCAGTTCCGGACATCTGTTAGGCTTCAATGTGGGCGTCCAAGCACTCGTTTGCCAAACACTACTGCCTGGAGAGTCAGGTCCTCAGAGACGGACAATTTGCCCGTTTGGTCCTGCAAACCTTTTAGTTGGAGATTAATTTGTCCACAACCCACCGCCAGGGGGTTATTGCTTGGGTATCTATGCTACATGTAAGGAATCTGCAGCTAGAAGGCTCTATCAGATTAACAAGTTACTTACCTTCAGTAACTCACTATCTGGTAGAGACTCTAGCTGCAGATTTCTAACACCCACCCATGCCTCCCTGCTCTGTGGACTTATTTAATAAGGTTAAGGATTGTCCCTTTCAGGACCCTAGTTTTTTTGCACAAACAAAACTGTTAGTTCTTTCCAAGGCTCTGTGCTTCTGCCGTTGAAGTTTGTGGAAAAGTACTGATGTATACGCGCTAGTGTGGTGCCTTTATAGGGGACTATGATGTCACAGACGGCTTCGTCGATGATGCTCCACGGATCCGACAATGCCACCCAACAGCGCACACAGGGGTACTGCTCAGCAAAAGTTCAGGATTCCAAGCTGATGCCTGGAAATTCTAAAAGTAAGGAATCTGCAGCTACGTAGAGTCTTTACCAGATAATGTAATGCGTTACTGAAGGTAAGTAACTTCACAGTCCAACACTTTTCTTACTATTGCACTGCTTGGAGTGAGAATATTAAATTTCACCTCTCCAAAATCCAATGCTTCCCTTACTGTTTCCATGACTGGAGTGGGAATAGTAAATTTTACCCTTCCAAAGTCCAACATTTTTCTCTACTATTGTGTTGTTTGGAGTGTGAATATTAAATGTAATCTCTCTAGAACCCAACACTTTCCCTACTGTTGTGTAGACTGGAGTGGGAATAGTATATTTAATATTCTTAGACTCTAGTAGTTTTCATATTAGTTGAATAGATTTTAAAGCATTAATACTTTATTTTTTTATTTATATATATATATATATATATATTTTTTTTTTAATGTTTATAGTTTTTTTGTAAATTTGTTTTTTTGGTGTTATATATGTGTACAGTGTAACATTATTATTCATTATTAAATAAGATTTTTGTAGAGCGCTTCACTCATCCCCAGGTGAACAGTACAGGACTGAAACTGAAGATTGCTTAAAAGTACAAGGCACGCTATATAAGAAATAGAGTTGATGATGATGGATACAAACTTATCTAGAAAAAACAGGTTTTTAACTTTTTTCTGAAGGTTATGTGGTCCTCCGTAAGACCGATGTCGAGGGGCAGTAATTTCCATTGGGCTGGTGCTAAATAGAAAAAGGAGCGGCCACCTGACCATACTTTTGGAATCTGCATTGTTTTAGCTAATACAAAATTCTGAGATCTCAAATTGCGGGAAGGTTTGTAAAATTCTAGTTTGCAGCGTAGCATCATTGGGCCAGAGCTGTATAGTGCCTTATGAGCTTTGCAGAACATTTTGAACCTTGCTTGCTTGCGCATAGGCAGCCTCTGTAAGGTTTTTAGATATGCTGAGCTGAATTTGTCTTTGCTGCAAGGAATATTTTGAAAAACATTATTTTTGACACAATAGCTGTGTCAATCGATATTGTTTGCTTCAATATTGCGTCAGGGATGCCCAAAAGGTAATTTTCTATACAGTAAATAGCTATCCTTTTTGCTAATGAAACAGGAATCAAAAGGAGATCGGTCACTAAAGATATATATTTTTTTTACAGTTTTATTTATTCTTCTCCCGCTGAGAGCATGGCCAGGTCAAAGACACAGCAAAAACTATTTACATTGCAGGCTGTAGTCACTGTTTGGAAAGACAGGTTCCAGGGAACATACATAGCAAGTTGTCTGAATAACAGCATCAGATATATGGACTAGCTATATTGTTCGCCACCTTTCTGGTAACGTGACCTAAACTGGAAACAAAGGCAGTTCTGAGTTGATCCACGTCTGGAAAAGATAAGAGTTGAACATCATCTCAGTTTGCATCAGTGGTTGAGTCAAGAGGTAATGAGCTGATAATTTGTTGCTTGTTGCTATAGATACCCTGTGAATGTTATGTCTGTTCTGGGCCAAGGTTTGTAAATTGGAAATCCTCTGTCTGGAGACTAAGCAGGAGGCCATAGTACCTAGGTCTGCCAGTCTTTTCAGGGCTACCAAATACGTTTTCAGAAGGTACTGGGGCAAGTAAATAAATAACTTGCACTGTAAATGGTGTCCTAAGCATACCGAAGCTTCATCAAAGAGTGGCTTGGTGTCCAGCATCCTGGAAAATAAGGTCACAACAAGGACCATTTTGATCTGACATTGAAAGTGGTCGAAAAAGAAATCTGAACAAGGGCAAAGAGAAGTCTCAGAAGAAACCAAGGTTAACTGTCATGCATTCCTCACTTTCTTGGCAGAAGGGTAAACTGAGGCTAAAGTAACAAATCCAGATCATGCAGAAAAATTGTCTTGAGATGAGCAGGTGATCATTTGTCCATTGGATATGTGTGAAACAATAGAGATGGAAAGATCAGAGAATTCAGTCAAGCTCTATGCTTCACTTCAAGTGGTGTAGGTGCGGGAGTGCTCACTACTGTAGACACGACCATGAAAGAACAAGTTACTTACCTTCCAAAACACCTTATCTGTTACAGACAAATCTAGCCACAGACTCCTTACTTTAGAATATCCACTAGGATTCAAGGCTGAATCTTGAAAATCTTCAGTATCACACCTGTGCATCGGTAGGTGGTATTGAATGGCTCAGTGTAAGTATCATCCGCACTGGATGTGACGTGGGTGGTGCCTGTACAGGCTCCACCCCAGCGTGCTGACATCAGTTTCTTTCATTTCTAAAACATCTAATAAAGACCTCTAGCCTCACATTCCTTACATTAGAACAGATACTAAAGCAATTCCTTCCCGTAGATGGGCCTGTGGACTGGCTCGGACCATAAAGTCCTGGATTAGCAAACAGGCAAAATGCCCATCACAATGAACTTGACTGTTAAGGCAGTAGTGCTTGGTGAACGTGAGCAAAGATGCCTACATGGCAACCTGACAGATTCCCGGGACAGGAACTCCACGAGCTAACACAGTAGATGCAGGCTTGGGTCTGGTGGAATGAGACCACAAACCCTCACTGGGTTGCTTCTTGACTAATGCGCAGCAAATCTTTATGCAAAGTACAATCCACCTGGAGAGACTTTGTTTCTGCACTGTTTTCATCTTCTTCATTCCAGTGACCCACACAAAGAGGTGATCTTCTATCTGGTGTTCTTTGATGCGATCAATATAGAAAGAAAGCGTCTTTATAGGGTCTGACCATAAAGTTTCTCTTTCTAATTGGAGAGATGAGGTGGAGCAAAGAAAGCTGGTAGCGTGAAGTTTGAAGATGTGGAAACGTTTCACTTCCTTTGGCAGAGAAGAGGCATGGGTGCGGAGAACCAGTTTGTTTGGGAAGAACTTTATGTATAGAAAGTGAACAGGAAAAGCTTGCAGCTCGCTGACCCTCCTGGCTGATGTGATGGCCACAAAGAAGACTGTCCAGATTGTCAGAAGTCTTAGAGGGCAGCTATTCATGGTTTCAAACGGAGAACACATCAAACATATGAAAACTAAATTAAAATCCAATTGGGATATGACAAAAGGTATGGGAGGAAACATGCTGGAGACCTTTCAGAAAACGTAACACAAAGGGAGACTTAAACAGGGAGGGTTGGTCCGGCAACCGCAAATAAAAATGAGACAGCTGAAAGAGTCCCATTGACTATGCCCAGAGTATGGCATTACTGGGCTAAGGATAGGGCAAACAACATCAATTCAGACAAGGTTGCAGAAACTGGGTCAATGTGTTTCTCAGTGCCCCAAACACAGGCTTGTACAGTTTTTTGTTGATGGATGCCTGACTGCAAAGATGACCTCACAGACTTTGGGAGGAAGTTCGAAGACCCTCAACTGTCACTGCTCAATCATCATGCATGAAGGTGGAGAGTAGAGTGTGCATATGTTCGGGTGCAGCACACTCCTCTGTTATTGCGACAGAAGATCATCCCAGAAGGGAAGCCTGATTGGAGGACATATGCACTTGCCCATAAGTTCTGGGTATCACACACTTTCCTCGTCCAATCGGGAGCCCCCATGATGACTTGGGCCTATTTGGTTCTTATCTTTTTCAGTACTCCAGGGGAGGTGAAGTACCAGCATAAAGGTGTTTCGGAGCTCCATATTCCAGTCTAGTCGGAATGTGTCTCTGAGCAAGAGCTGCTTTGGAAACTCAGCATGCAGAAGTGCCGACATTGTGCGTTCTCTGTGGTGGTGAATAGATCTAGCCAGGATTCTCCTCAGTTCAGAAAGAGACCTTCAGCCACTTCCGGGTGAAAATGCCATTTGTGGTCCCCGAGGCTTCAACGGCTGAGTTAGACTAACCTAGGATTTAGAGATCTCGCCAGAGGCTGTACAACTAGGAAAATGTCCTGATGTTCCAGCCATTTCCAGAGGCATTCAGCCTCCAGACGCAGGATCCAGGACTCCATACCACCCTGCCTGTTGCAGTACCACATGGCGGTAGTGTTGTCCATGAACACTTGGACGAGCTTCCCTTTGATGGAGGGCAGGAAAGCTTTCAATGCAAAAGCAAATCACCCTCAGCTGCAAAAGACTGATGTGGAGCCGAGTCTCTGCTGGAGACCAGAGGCCTCTGACCTCTACCTCTCCCAGATGGCCACCCCAGCCCAGAAGCAATGCATCAATCACCACTGTCAGTTCTGGGTTGAAGGGAGGGGGGTCTGCAGATTACCCAGTCGCTGTCCGTTTGCCATCACTGCAGACCTTTTGCAGTCTCTTTCTAAATCAGTATTGTCAAATGACTGTGGTTCACTTGGGATGGCAAAATCTGCAAAGAGTAGTGCTATTTAAAGGAATTAAAATGCACGTATACTATTACAGTAAGCATAACACCCAAAAAACACCAAAAAGAACATATATACACAAATATGTATCAGCAGTAAACAAATAAAAGTTAAAAAATGAAACCTTAATATTTGTTCATTGAATTTAATCCACCACAGAACAGACTGATATAAACTATACAGAGTAAAAGACTGCTGCTAGTTCAACAAAAGAGAAGATAATTTAGTCTGACAACAGATAAAAAGATTTGGATTCACAGTCAAACATATCAACACTTGATCAATCAATTCAGCAGTTCATATCACAAAAGTACAGGTCGGGATCGGGACCAGGTCGGAGAGATTACCCTGGAGCTGCGTCCACTGGACTTGCAGAGCATGCATATGACATACAGGGTGCTTTACCAGCAGGATCCAGGAGGCCATCAGACCCAGCAGTCTCAGAGTCAGTCTCACTGAAATCCAGGACTGCTGTTGAAACAGCAGTATTATAGCCCAAATGATATGGACTTTCCACGCCGGAGGGTAGTCACAGAATTGTATGGCTCACATGAAAGCGACTCAGGTGTGACTTTGGTGTGTTGATAGCAAATTCTTGCGAATGCAGGAGGTTTTCCGTATTTTGGAGGTGGCCAATGACTGCCTGTGGCAAGCCTACCTTCAGTAGCCACTCATTGAGGTAAGAGAAGACTGGTACTCCAAACCTCCGCAGATATGCTGCATCCACCACCACCACCTTTGTGATCCAGAGGGGCACTGGTGAGACCCAAGGGGAGCACAGCAAACTGGAAATACTCCTAGGCCCACGGAGAACTGTAGCTAATGTTAATGGGCCTGCAGGATGGCAATTTGAAAGTAGACATCCTGCAGGTCCAACACCACATCTAGTCTTCAGGGTGTAATGCAGATAGGACCTGGGCAAGTGTCAGCATCTTGAATTTCTTCTTCCTCAGGAAGGCATTGAGAGGGTGCTGATCCCAGACAGGAAGAAGCCTTCCGTCCTTCATTGGCACCAGAAAGTAGAAGAAATAGCAGCCACAACTTACTTCTGATGCTTGCCCCCTATCAATGGCTCATTTGGCCAAAAGAGCCTGCATTTCCTGCCACAGCATGGGGAGGTGGTCCTCAGTCAGCTGATCCAAGGATGGTGACAGGAATGGCAGGGTTTTCAGGAGAGAAAGGGCATACTCTGCTGGACAATTTGGGGCACCCACTTGTCTGAAGTTATGGCTTGCCACAGTGGCAGGTGCCTGATCCTACCTAAAACAGGATGCTTTTGTGGTTGTGAGGGTACATTAAGAGGTTTAGACTCTGTGGCTGCCAGGGGTGGTGAACTGGACAGATCTCTAGCTTTGGTTCCTATGGGACCTGTTAGAGCTGTATCCGCGGTCATGGAAAGGCTGGGAAGACCGTTGGCTGTGGTGGCTTTGATGGAAAGGACATAGCTGATAGCTTTGTATCTATGAATGGAGTGATATAAAGAGTGTGGCTGGCACGGGGTCATGAGGAGCCCCAATGACCTGGTGGAGACCCTACTCTCCCTGAAGCACTCATGCGCTGAATCAGCTTTGTTGCCGAACAGGCGAGTGCATCAATGGGCATGTCCATAAGGTAAGCCTGGATATCCCCTGAGAAGGCAGTTGATCTCAGTCATGCGTGGCAGTGGAGAGTCGCTGACGGAGCAATTTCCCTGCCCTGTAAATCTGTGATGTCCAGCCCACATCTGATGGCGAACTTTGCTGTGTTCCTGATATTGGCAATAGCCTGGGTCAGCATGGCTCATGCATCCTTGGAGGCCTTACGCAGCACTTGCGTTATCAAGTCTCACACTGTAGCTATATCGGCCAAAAATGCAACAGGTGTTCACTGACGGCAGTGCAAGGCTGGCGGAAGAGAAAATTCTCTTACAGAAGGTAATTAGCCTCCTGGATTTCCCATCCAGTGGACTGGTATGAAATGCACCAGGATTCACTTTGGAGGTTGAAGCCTGCACCACCAGGCTCTCATGGGTGGATGCTGGGTAAGGAAAGCTGGATCCACAGAAGCAGGCCATTAGCAATGTGCAATTGTACTGTGGATGGTGGGTGCACATGGAGGGCTTGTCCCAGGCACAGAGTAAGTCATCAGAGAGGGCTTAATTGAAGGGCATTAGGGGTATCCCCGGCTGAACCATGGAGGGTAGGAAGAAATAGAGGACCTCAGCCGCCCTCCTCACCACCATAGCAAAGGCTGCCCCTTCCTCTGTAGGCACTCTAGGAGAGACCAGGCCAGTGTCTGGTGAGGTGCCCAAGTCACTGGCATCAGCCATTTTCTCATAAGAGTTGTCATCATCTACTTGGACTAAAGACTCTTCATTGAGGATCATGGTAGCTGTAAGGATCCTCAGATCGACCCCAGTCAAAATCCCCACACGGTCTGTCAAAGAAAGGAGGCACTGTCTTTGATATGGATGGTTGTTGGAGACCAGTTGGCAATGGTGTTGACTTTGAGCGATGCTGGTCCGGTTTTGTACTGGAGTTGAGAATGACTATGGGCTCGCACTACGGGCCAAACCCTGCCACCATGGGGCTGACCATCAGCAAATGTCATGGATTCTTGACCGGAGTTGGTCCAAATTTGGAAACAGAATGAGTAGGCCTGGCTGGCCGTGAAGGTGAACCCGCTAGCAGAAATCCTGTCGGGGAACCTCCCAGACCTGTTGGGCCCAAAGGCATTCTAGAGAGGTCAGGCCACTCAAATATGAGGTGCAGAGGGGGCCTCAACTTGTGGTGTCGTGAGAATGACTCAGAGCAGGCCCGTGACCTTCCATGCAACTGGGTCTTGTAGTAGTGAGAATGTTTCCAATGTTGGGCCTCCAGTAGATTTGTCTCCCGCTCCTAAATCACTTATGGATTCATGATGTGGTAGTCGGGACAATTCCTAGAGGCATGGTCAAGCTCCAGGCATCACGAATCACAGAGAAACCAGATGAAGGTCCATCACAGACATTTCAACACAAAATAAAATGATGGACGCAGTGATGAAACTTTTCATACACTCAACCCTAGTCACAGATCTGGGTTTAATTCATTGTTATTTTGCTCGCCACATCACACCAGTTTGGACCCAGCCATGTGCAAATCAGTCTTGACCCTGTTCCCCTTGGGAACAGTCTAGCCCGAACTGCCAGGGCAGGTCCTCCCTGGACAGGAAACAAGCATCTTGGGACCTGTTTCAGGGTATCACCCTTCATCAGCCAGGCCAGCTTGAATCAAGTGGTGCAACGAGCAAGGGACCCACGTCTGGGCATACCCTAGCCTCTTAGGGCACACAAGGCAACATCACAACACAAAATAAAATGTTGGCACTGAAAGAACTGATGTCAGTGCGGTGGGGTGGCACCTATATAGGCACCATGCAAGTCACATCCAGTGTGGACGATGTCTGATACCGACATAGAACAGTTCTATGTTTCATGTTTTTGTTATGTATTTTTATATAGGCATGTTTGCTAATCAGTCAATCACCTGAAAAGGCAGACATTCTCAGCCAGGCCTGGCACCTCAAGGCCACTGTTGAGGAAACAGCTCTGCCCAGCAAGTCACTCATGTCCAAACCACACCTAATGGCGAACTTCCCCGCATCTCTTCCATCTTTCACTGCGAATCACTCAAGGAGCTTTTATAGTGCTTACAGTTACTTCAGAGCACTAGGTGTCAGTGAAATGGCCTTAGCATAATAGAGTCACCAATCTCTAGTTTGACGAAAAATCAGAAGTCCCTCAAAGAGAGAACTGATACTGGTTCCAATCAATAATGTTAGACTTAGTGGAGCTTAATGGAGAGGATGGCCTCCTCTGGGACCTGTGGCACCGCTTGCGTAACCATATCCCACAAGGTATGGTAATAACATCCCAACAGGCCTGCGGTGTACACCAACTGCAATGCTAGGCCGGTGGAAGAAAGCATTTTCTTGCCTAAGCTCTCCACCCTTTTAGATTCCCTGTCTGGGGGAGCGGCAGGGAACACACCATGGAAGTTGAGGCGTGGACTAACAAGTTCTCAGGGCTGGGGTGTTGGGTGCGGAAACTAGGATCACCCGGGTCAGAGCGGGGGTGGCTGGCAACTGTCCTGATCACAGGAGCCCCTGTGCTGGGCTTGGACCAAGTTCCCAGCAGGACATCAGTCAGTGCTTCATTAAAGGGCAATAGGGGGTTCGGATTAGAAAGCCCCCCAGCTGAAGCACTTCCTTCAGGAGGGTGGACTTGATTGCCACAGAGTGAGGTTCAAGGTCAAGGACCTCTGCTGCCCTCTACACCACCATTGCATAAGATGCTCCCTCCTCTGTAGTCACGGTAGGTGGAGAGAGTAAGCCAGTATCTGGAGAGGTGTCCAGTCCACTGGTATCTCCTAGCTCCCCATACCAGTCCAATAAAGTTAGGGTCTCTAACTGGCATTCTAAAGGGTCCAGTGACCTTTTCCACTCTTCCCACGACTCAGACAATGACGTAAGACATAAGACCAATGGGCCCTGCCGGTGCTGGCATCATCGTCAAGCGATGCCATTTAGATTCCGAGCCATTGGGGTTGAGATAGGTGCTGGCGCCATTTTATTGGGGCTGGCAGCATCAGCATTGGCACAAGAGAAAGTCGCGTGGCTCTAAGATTGAGACCCCATCGGAGCTGAGGCCGGAACTATCGGTGCCGAAGCTGATGGGGCCTCGCTGAATTAGAGAGGCCCAAAGGTGCTCTGGAGGGGTCGACATGCTGAAATTCACAGCGCATAGCCTTGTAAATGTTCTTTACTTGACTGGGGTTGCACCAGCTCCCAGTAAGGGGGGGTGGAAGGTGTGGTGTCGTACCTGGCAACGGCTCCACAGAACCACTGATGTTCCTCACTCGTCACGTAAGCAGATGGACGAGGTAAAGTCGAAGACCGCTTTGACTTCTTTTTCTTCTTGTGCCTCTTTCCAGAGTGTCCTGAAGACCTCAAGGAAGAGGACTTGGGACTCCTGTAGCAGTCCCGCTACCTTCTTCTCGATCAGGAAGAGATCTCCTAGGTGTCACGCTAACTGGCGTCAACCAACAGGCCGCAAGCAGTTTAAGGGACCACTCCCTCAAAGCTTTTGGCGCCATAGCCAAGCAGTCCAAGCATGACTTCTAGCTGTGGTCGCACTCGAGACACCATTAGCATGCCAAGTGCAGGTCCGTTACCGACATGGAGCAGTGAGAGGTGCCACATGGCTTGAAGACATCCTTCAACGCACTATGAAAAATTGCTGAAAAAACCTGTCAAAAAGAGACAGAGGGGTAGCTCTTCTCTGGATCAGTACTAACTGGCACAGAAAGAAAAGAACCAACATCCGAGTGCCTGGGTGTCTCCATTATAGGTGACCATGACTTCACTTCTGCCACCCCGCCGCCGCTTGGAAATGAACAAAGCCACCTGATGGTACTGCTCATGCAAAAGTTTCCAGATCCTGTCTGACGCCTCGTAAATTCAGAGGTAAGGAATCTGCAGATAGAAGCCTCTATCAGATAGGTAAATATACTTAACAAAAAGTTTGCATGACAGAACAACTTATCAGCAACATGCAGAATCAAAATACTGATGGTGGCTAGATGATGAATAAAACCTAAGTGGTTGATAAGAAGAAAAACATAAGTGGGGATAGTAGTTTGACACCAATCAATGCAATCTGCCCGAAGAAATGTTTGAACATGGATGAAGACAGTACAGAGAAGGAAAAATATTAGGGAGTGTGTTAAACGATTGTAGCTGAGATAGCTTTAAAATGTACTACTCATAATGCTTGGATCATAGGGCCAGATGTAGCAAGCAGTTTTGCCCATTCTGTGTCTATGGGAAAATGTGTTCGTACATATGGCCCATATTTCTGTGACTCTAGGACATCTTCAGAATCCAAGATGAGAAAACATCACAAATGGATCACAAATACAGGGCATGCCTGAATCCAGTATCAACGAATTTGGTTATGTGGTAATGCATGACATTTGTAGTTCTACGACTCATGTTTCATAAATTATCTTTCTAAGAGTTGCTCCACAAATGACACGGCTGACCACAGCTTAACTATGGAAAAGTTACTTAGTTGTAATGCATGTTCTGCATCATGGTTATTGCCACTGAAGTCATAAACACTAGAATATTCTTTCCAGAATTAGGATTTTTCTTGCTGGTGGAAGCCTGGACCATCAAACTCCCAGGAGTAGGGATCTGTGTAAAGAAATAAGGGTCACGCCAGTATTGGTCTGTAGCCTCTGGCCACCTGCCTGTTCACTTTTGTAAAATCAGCCTTCAAATTTAGAACGGTCAGCGTCCTTGACATGGAACAGGACTTACACAAGGTCTGTGACTTTATAGGCTGTTCTGGGATGTACAGCTCAGCTTCATGGTCCCAGGTTGCCTTCGGGTGCATGAGAGCACATTCGTCACTCAACTTAGGGCCATGCACCGAGCTCAGAAGAACAAGATATTTACCATTGATAACGCCTTAGCTGCTCAAAACTATCTAGGAGGAGATTCTATATCTTTGAATATTTTCCAGACGTCAGACTGGATACAGACATTTTTGAGCAGTGCCCTTGTGTGCCAATAGGTGGCACAGTTTAGCTCCGTGTGGCGTCATCCATGCTGGAAGTGACGTGCAGTGCCTATATAGGTACCACCCCAGCTCACTTACCTCAATTCAGGACTGTTTTTCCGCACCAGAAGCATGGAGCCGAGCTGAGGTGGAATGACCAGTGTGCCACAGTTAGGTCCTAAAGGATCTCTGTGATGTCAGAAATACAGTTTGCAGACCTCAAAGGAGAGAAGGTTGGTAAGGAATCTTCAGCTGGATAGAGCCTCTACCAGATAAGCCATTAACGAAAGTAAGTAACTTGTTCATCTGATAGAGACGTCTACCAGAGATTCCTTACCTTAGAATAGATACCAACACAATCTCTTCCCAGAGGTGGGTCTGTGGACTATTACTCTAACGTCCTGGAGGAACGAATGGACGAAATGCCAATCTCGCCGGACTGCCTGTTTAAGCAGTAGTGCTTGGCAAATGTGTGTCGCCGATGCCCACCTAGCTGCCTGACAGATGTCCAGTACTGGGACACCTCGAGCTAGAGCAGTGGTTGCAGTTTTAGCTCTGGTGGAAGGAGAGCTAAAGCTCCCAGGGGGTTGTTTCTTGGCCATTGTATAGCAGATTTTTATACAGAGGACAATGCATCTGGAGATTGTTCTATTGTGGATGGCCTTTCATCACACCAGCAAATCCAACAAAGAGTTGCTTGTCCACCCAGAAGTCTTTTGGACGATCGATCGAGAACAGCAAACCTCTTTTTGGATCCAGTCAGTGGAATCCTCCTTTTCTTTGGTTGGATGAGGTGGGGCATCATTCTGCCCGACATGAAAAGGTATGAAAAAAGGTGTGAAGCACAAGTCATATGAACCAGCTTATCTTGAAAAAGTGTAGAGTATAAGTGTTGAACTGAAAGTGCCTGCAATTCACTAACCCTCCTGGCATATGTTATAGTCACAAGGAAGACTTTTTTGATGATAAGCAGTCTTAGAGGGCAGCTGTGTAAGGGCTCAAAGGTCCAATTCATTAATAAGGTGAGAACTAAATTTAGGTCCCACTAGGTCATAATGTAAGTAGAAGGGGGAAAATGTGCTATAAACCTTTCAGGAAATGGGTCACAACAGGTGACTTGAACAGAGAGGGCTGATATGGCAACTTCAGAAAGGTACCTTTTAATTGTGCCCAAAGCAGGGCTTTGCTGGGCAAGGGATAAGGCAAACAAAAGAACTTCAGGCAAGCATTCTGACAGAGGATCAACAGATTTGGCAATACAACAAGCCACAAATTTGTCCCAAGTGCAGGGGTAACATGTTTTAGTGGAGGAATGCCTGCCTCCCAGGAACACATCGCACACTCCGGGACGGAGATCAAGTACCCTCAATTGTCACCGCTCAATTTGTGATCTGCAAGGCATCAACAGTTGAGTTAATCTGCTTTGGCATTCAGAGAGCCCAGCAGATATTGAACCACCAGGAAAATTTCCTGATGTTCTAGTCATCCCAGAGACGCAGAGCCTTTTGACACAGGCTCCACAACCCCACCTTGCCCTGCTTGTTGCAATACCGCACGGCGATGGTGTTCTCAGTGAACACCTGAACCAGCCTTCCCTTGATGGAATGAAGAAAGGCTTTCGATTGCCAGTCAACTCACTCACAATACCAACAGATTGATTTGGAGCTCAGATTCCACCAGAGACCATAGTACTCCGATCGCCACCTCTCCTAGATGGCAGCCTAAAAGCAGGAGTGATGCATCTGTCACTACAGTGAGCTCCAGGTGGGGAAGGGATCAGGGTCTGCCACTGACTCAATTGCAGGCCATGAGTCACCACTGCAGAACTTTCTCAATTCCCTCTCACATCTAAACCAGGTTGGAGAAATTCCCCTGATGCTGTGCCCACTGGAACTTCAGATCTCAGTGCAGAGCCTGCATATGTCAACGAGCATGTTTTAAAAGCAGTATGCAGGCGGCCATGAGACCCAGTAGTCAGCCTCAGAGTCAGTCTCAATGAAATCTGGCATAGAGGCTGAAACATCAAAATCGTAGCCCAAATATCCCGGTCTAGCTGTTTCAGAGGATAAGTCCAAAACTGCGTTATATCCATGATAGCTCCAATGAAAGGGAGCATCTGTGTGGGTGACAGGTGTGACTTCAGCACACTGATAATGAACCCCAGTGAATGAAGAAGGTCTGCTGTAGTCTGGAGATGGAAGACAACTGTCTGAGGTGATCCAGCCTTCAACAGCCAGTCATCCAGGTTGGGGAAGACTGGAACACGGACCTTAAAAGATGTGTTGCAACCACTGCCATCACCTTGGTGAATACTCGAGTGCCACTGGTAAGACCAAAGGGTAGCACAGCATACTAATAATGCTCTTGGCCTACCGTGAACTGTAGATAAGGCCTATGAGCAGGCAGAATGGGGATATGGAAGTAGGCAATCTGCAAGTCCAGTGCTACCATCCAAGCTCCAGGATCAGGAGCTGACAGTACCCGAACCAAAGAGATCATCTTGAATTTTTCCTGTGCCAGGAAGTAGTTGAGAGGGTGTAGGCAGAGGGTAGGATGGAGACCTTCATCCTTTTTCATCACCAGAAGGTAGTGGGAATAGCAACCATGACAGTACTTCTGATGCTGGCACCCTCCTTATTGCTCCTTGGGGCAGAAGAGCTAGTACTTTCTGACGCAAGAGTGAAAAGTGGTCCTCCGTCAGTCGATCGGTGGCAAAGGTGGCAGGGTCTGTTGGAAAGGTACAGCACAGACCTACCAGACTATCTGAACCACCCATTTGCCCAAAAGGATCTCCCACCACAGGGGCAGGTGGTGCTGAATCCTGCTACCAACTGGGTGCCCATGATGTTATGAGGGCAAATTAAAGTGGCTTTGTGGTTGCAGCTGCTAGGGGGATAGATTGGGTCAACCCCTGGCAATGGTTCCCACAAGGCTTGCTGGAGCTGCATCCACAGCCACGGAAAGACTATGGTGTCTGCTGGCTGTGAAGGCTAGGAGGAAAAGGACACACCCGATAGCCACTACAATAGCCAATGGAAGGGGTGGAATGCGACTGTCTCAGACCCATGTTGAGCCCAAATGACCTACCGGTGGGAATTCAGTCTTTGAAGCACTTAAGAGCTGAATTGGTCTTGTCACCAAAAAGGCAAGTCCCATTGAAGGGCATGTCCATAAGAGATGCCTAGACATCCTCCAAAAGCTAGTTGTCTTCAGCCAGGTGTGACGTTGTAGCACCACCATGGAAGCAATGGCTCAGCCCAGCAAGTCTGTAGTATCCAATCCAAATCTGATCATGAACTTTTTGCATCGCTCAAAACAGCAATAGTTTGGGAGAGCATGGCTTGTGCCTCCTCCTCTTTATTTTTTTTTTGTTATATTTTTTTGTTATATTATCCTCCGAGACCACTGGCAGCACTTGCACAACACTATCCAACAGAGTATGGGAATAACGGCCCAATAAGCATGCAGTGTTCACAGACCATCATGCCAGATAGCGTCAGGCTGGTCGAAGAGAAAATTCTCTTTCCAAAGGTATACAGCCTTTTGGATTCCCTGTCCATTGATGTAGAATGGAATATGTAGGAAACTGGCACCTTGTTGTAGTATCCCCCCACTTTTTGCCTGATATTTGATGCTAACTTGACTGAGTGCGTGCTGGGATCCTGCTAATCAGGCCCCAGCACCTGTGTTATTTCCCTAAACTGTACAATCACTTCCACAATTGGCACACAGCTAAGTCCCTTGTAAAAGATACCGGTGGCACCAAGGGCCATGTGGCCAGGGAGGGTCTCTAAGGGCTGCAGCATGTATTGTGCCACCCTAAGGGACCCCTCACCAAACACATGCACACAGCCATTGCAGATTGAGAGTGTTGGTAGGGAGAAAAAGGTAAAGTCGATATGGCATCCCTCTCTGGGTGCCATGATCACAAACCACTGCCTGTGGCATAGGTAAGTTATCCCTCTAGCGGGCCTTACAGCCCTAAGGCAGGGTGCACTATACCACAGGTGAGAGCATAGCTGCATGAGCAATATGCCCTTATAGTGTCTTAGTCCTTTCTTAGACATTATAAGTGCAGTGTGGCCATATTGGGTATATGGGCTGGGAGTTTGTCATTACGAACCCCACAGCTCCATGATGGCTTCACTGAAGACTGGGGAGTTTGGTATCAAACTTCTCAGCTCAATTAACCCAACACTTTATTGAAAAATGTACACAGAAGGCATCTTAGAGATGCCCCCTGTATTTCACCAAACCCTCTAGTGTGAGGCTGACAGGTCTGTGCCAGTCTGCCACTAACAGACACGTTTCTGACCCCATGGGTTGAGAGACTTTGTGCTCTCTGGGGTCAGGGAAAAAGCCTGCTCTCTGTGGAGGCGATTCATACTTCCCCCCTGCAGGAACTGCAACACTTGGCGGGGAGCCTCAAAGGCTCCTGCCTTTTGTTACACTGCCCCAGGGCACTCCAGCTAGTGGAGATGCTTGCAAACCCTGATTCCCCAGGCCAAGCCCCACTTTTGGCCGCAGAACCAGCAGGAAAATTAGTATACAATAGGAGGAATGACCACCTCAGGTGGGACCACCCCTAGGGTGCCCAGAGCTGAGGTCACCCCCTCCTTGCAGAATTCTCCATCTCGTTTTGGGGGAGGATAGCCAATAGGTCTAGGAATGTGCCCCCCTACCCAAAAGGAGTGGGCACAGTAAGGGTGTAGCCACCCTCAGGGACAGTAGCCATTGGCTACTGGCCTCTGAGCCCTGTAACGTCCCTAAAGCTAGTAAATTTAGGGGCACCCGTGAACCTTGCTCTTCAGACTCCTGATGGCCTCCAGAAGAAGAACGACTGAAGAGCCGCTCCAGCAGTGAAGCTCCAGACGACAAGTTACCTGGCCCCACCCCTACAGGCCTGTCAGCAGCTTCAGAACTCCTGCTACAAAATCCTGCAGGACCAGCAACCTCTACAAACCCCCAGAGGACTGCCTGCTCACCAGAGGACCAAGAACTCCCGAGGACTGCAGGCCTGTCCACAAAAAAACTTCCAAAAGGACTCCTGAGCCTCCCCGGGTCTGCAAGGCCTGCCCACTCTGCACCTGACACCCATGGCCCTAGTCCAGGTGGCCCACCAGTGCAGAGAAGGTCCCCAGGAAATTCTGACCTTGAGTCCTCCCTGGGTTGTTCACTCCTGGCCAACACGACGAAGCCTGCAGCCTAAATCCGGAGGACCCTTCGGATCGTGACCAGATCCAACAAAGATTCCCGATGCCTAAAGGTACCCCTGCACCAGCAGCCCCCTGGTGTTGGGGAATCCAACCAACAGTTCAGCAATGTCCACCGGGCTCCTCCCTTACGTGTCCAGCCTTTGGTGTTCCGCAAGCAACTCCCTAAACCCAGCTTGCAGCATCTTTGTGATTCCTGGGGTTCCCCCATTGAAAAGCACTAGGTACCCAATGCTGTGGTTGCACCCTGCATCCGCCCCTGTGCCGCTGAGGGTATGTATTTGATGCTGACCTATGGCCTCCCCAGTGCTCATCTAAACCCTACCCCGTCCCCTCACCCTCCCCCCAAGGTCTGTGCCCTGAAGTCACAGTTACTTACCTGCAACCTGTTTCTTTCCGAGTGCCCCTAGTCTCCAGAGGATTCCATTAAAAATCTGACACCAACTTTGACCTCTGCATCCAGCCAGCCCTGTGTTGTTGGTGGTGCGCTTTTGGGATCAACTTGAACCTTGGGCTGTGGACATCCCAGCCCTTGAAGACTGGGATCGTAAGTCAAGTACTTACCTGTGAATTGTATTTGCTACTTTTCCTCCCCTAGGATTGCATTGATTTCTATAAGAAATTGCACTGTGTCCAGTTCTGAAACTGAAAAGTATTACTTACCTTTAAACTGTCTTATCTGTGAATTTAAACAAAGTGCATTTGATACTTGAAAGTGATACATTCTTGAAACTGTACTTACCTGAAACAAAGATCCTTTGGGTTCTGGAAATAAAGTAATACAGTAATAAAGTATATTTTTGATACATAAAAACATTGGCCTGGAGTTAGTCATTGAGTGTGTGCCTCATTTCTTGACTGCGAGTGTACAACAAATGCTTAGCACTACCCTCTGATAAGCCTAACCGCTCGACCACCCTACTACAAAAGAGAGTTATCTACTTTAGCCTCTGTAAAGCCTCTGGGGATCCACTAGACTCCTTGCACACAATACCTTACTTTGGTATAGTATGTACAGAGCCAGCTTCCTACAGAATACACAGGGGTGTATCTTCGAGGTCAAAGCTGGACCACCAGGCTCTCAGGGGTGGGATGCTGGGTAAGGAAGGCTGGGTCCCTGGGAGCGGGCTATGGGGGTGTGAGAAAGTCCTGTGCACAAGAGTGCCTGTGCAGGACTTGTCCCAGGCCTGAGCAGGGCATCAATGAGGGCTTCATTGAAGGGGAGTAGGGGTTCCAAGGAGGATTCCCAGAGCTGAAGCATCTCTGTCAAGACATTGGTTTTAGCCTCAACCATGGGCAGCTGAAGGTCCAGGAGCTCAGCTGAACTCTGGACCATCATTGCAAAGGAAGCCCCCCATCTGTAGCCATTGTGGGAGGAGAGAGAAGTCCACTGTTTGGTGAGGCATCTAGATCACAGGCCCTAACCAGGGCCTCAAACCAGGCATTGTCAGCCATGGACTCTGCTAGGGGGTCAGAATCACCATAGGGATCTTTGGACCCCTTTCATTCTTGCTCCTCAAAGGGCCCTTCCAGGAAACAGGGCTCCATCTCCAATTCAGGCCAAGTGGGCCTGGTCAGTGCCGGAACCGACATCAGGAGACACCATTCCGGCTCTGAATCAGAATCGGGAATCACAGTGAGAATGACACCACTAGAACGGTCCCTGGAGGAAGCCAGGATGCTGTTGCCACCAATGGATCCTGAGAGCCCACATGGTACCAAGGGTGGACCTGCCTGAGGAACCCCAGACAGTCTCACTTGTACCAATGGGTCCAAAGGCACTCAAGAAGGACCACCCAAAAAATTGAAGCTCATGGCCTCAAACTCTTGAAGAAGGGTGGGAGATCTTCAGGCTCCAGAAAACTCAGAAAAGCATGGAGCAGACCCAGTATCAGGCAAAGGCTTCACAGAGACGACCTGGGAGTGGGACCTGGACTTGTGGCATGGTTTCAGCACCTCATCTGATGAATGGGACAGGCACTGAGAAGTCAAAGAATGAATTCATCTTCTTGGACTTCTTATGAGACTTAGTGGAAGAAGTATGGGATCATGGTGATGATGATGATGATGATCAGGGTTAGCGAATTCAAAAGCATTTGCGGGATCTCCCTGGCGAACGGGACCTGGAGCACTGCGGAGTTGCATGACGAGCTGCCAGAAACTTCAGGGCTGCTCGCAGATAGCTTTTGGATTTATAGTTCTGCAATCCGTGCACGCCGTGGACAAAAAGAGGCACCATGTAGAGGTCTGTCACAGACATTTGCCTGCGGTTGGTTTATTTGGGGACATAGTTTAAAACTGGTGGAAAAAAGACACAGTGGTTGAATTTGACAAAATGGTTGAAAAAAAAAGTCTGTCAATTGTCTGAGGAGAGCTTGTCGGTTTGTGCTCCAATGGCCATGAAATGAACTGAGGTCAGGGCGCTGGGGTGGAGCCTATATAGTTATCACATACATCACTTCCGGCATAGGAAACACCCATGGAGCCAAACAAAGCCACCTAACTGTGCACAAGGGGATTGCTAAAAAACTAATTCTGGATCCAGTCTGATGCCTGATGAATATTCTAGGATAAGTAATCTGTAGCTCGAAGTCTCTATCAGATACCAAAAACACATCTCATGCATGTATGCCTGTGACTGACATTGTTTTTGGCAGTCACAGCATGGTCTGAACCCTGTACTTTAAGGTAGGGATATTGTTCCCTTGTACTCAGGAATTCAATCTTGTAAAATCCTCAAAACCGATAAAAAAGGAAGTGGAGCTCCGGATCCACCTTCGAAAGCACAGAAAGAAAGGAACTGATGGGCAGCATGCAGGAGTAGTGGTTATATGAAGCTCTGTTCTCACACTTCCAAGGCAGAATAAGGCCATCAGGGAGTGGAATGTGGAAACACAGCTATAAAAACTTTGAAACCTAGTCTGAAGCATGTCCAGTTTTCAGTGTTTATTTTTTGTGGATTTCAGTTGTATTTTTTACTCAGTTTTTTCGAAATCTTTTGAAATCAGTGATTATCAGTGTTTATTCAGCTGCCTAACCCTCAACTGTTTCTTTTTCAAGTGTTTACAAAACATGCTTTTGCAGTGATTGCTAGAAAGAGCATATTTAAAAACAAATTAAAAAAGGAATATAGTTTCTTCCGATTGAGAGTGTGTCCAACGGGCTTATGTAAGACTGTTTAAATCACAGAACAACAGTGTATTACACTCTCCCTCACATTCACACCCCATTGCCCTCTCTCACACCTCATTGCCACTCACATTTCTCAGGA
Source organism: Pleurodeles waltl (assembly GCF_031143425.1). Lineage (NCBI taxonomy): Eukaryota > Metazoa > Chordata > Amphibia > Caudata > Salamandridae > Pleurodeles > Pleurodeles waltl. Next base: position 528,441,509 of record NC_090447.1, on the reverse strand, counting down.
CTCTCTGTCTTACAAGAATATTCATATATTTAAAAAGTGCTGTGTTAAAATGTTTTCATAAATTCCTGGATACAGTTGGGGATGATTCACCTCCTCCTCACTGAATATTATGACACTGTAGAAGTGGTCAACTTTGCCAACAGTATAGTACCTTGCAAAACCTTTACAATATGACGGGTACCAGAATAACGCGTAGCCCTACATTCTATGGCACCTGAACCTGATTCTTAAAGCCTGGTTGCCACAGCTTTTTTGCCCTCTTTGACTGACTACATTAAGGTGGCACCGCAGTTAAATGGGCACTCACAGCTACTAAGTGTCCCAACAGCAAATGCCTCACTTTATGTCAGCCCTGACCTTTTAACAGACATCTCATTGTATTCCGGGACTTGAAATGTTGCTGTTAACGTTTGAACTATGGACTAAAAAAAACAGCACAAAAGTGCAGTTGGGTTGAAAACAGGAATGTCTGGAGGTATCACACCTAACAATGAGACACCTTGCAGCTATGTAATTTGTTGGTATTTGGAAAGTCTTAAGTCATGTTTTTACCACTATCCCATGTGCATGGTGACAGTGGTCTTTTCACAGGTCCCATCACTAAGCCTTGAACAGAATGTTTACATCCTTGGTGTTTGGCAGGTGACCTTTTATCGATTCTGACTTGTTTGAAAAGGAAGCTGATTTATCAAGTGGTTTTATTCATTCTTTGTCAGAGGGTAAGTGTGATAATACATATTGACCAAGATTTTTATCAGCCAGCCATTTCACCAATCAAATAAGATTTTTATATTGACAGATTCTCTACAGTGTCTAAAATAATTACATCAGACCTAAAAGGTTCTTCTGAACCCAGCACCTTTCAATGAAGCACATAAAAACTGGAGGAAACAAAAACAAGAAACAACAGTATTTTAGTGACAACCCTAAACAACAAAACTCAAACAAAATATTCTTAGACCGGTCTTTTTTGCTATTGCCTTGTACAGCAAAGCTGCAAAAAGGTTGCCCCCTTAAGAAAGAAATGAAAATGGCTCTCTCTCACTTTCCTTTCTTTGAATAGCATTTTAGTTCATGGTTGTGCAGGTGTTTATATGTTTATACTGATGAAGGTTGTTTCCATTTTGGTGGTGTTTTATCAATTACTATAGAAAACAGGATAATGAAGGAAGGGCCTAAAGGTGAGGAAAATACAGTTAAACGTGTCCATCACAAGAACTGTTTTTAAAGCACCAGCATCTCCCATATCACATCATTCCTTGACTTTGCAGATGCTCCACAGCTCAAGGTCTTTTTGATAGGATTGAATGGTATTATAAATAGTACGTAACTATCCATGAGATGAGGCTTCAATGGCAATATCAGAACTAGGATTACCAGTGGCTTTTCCTTTTGCATCAAAGGAAATATGTAGATAGCCATAAACATGAGACTAGAATAACAAGCTTGCCTCAGCAAACTTAGGCCTCAAAAGACAGATGGCAAAGTCTAAGAGAGAAACTGATAGTGGAAGCAAAATTGAGCTAAGAGGGTTTTCAAACCAGCTCTTCCCACAAAGGCATCTGAGTCAAAGTAATACTGTCTTTTGAAAGAGTGAACTGCCCTCAAATGTAGATGCCTAACATATTTCACACAGGACTACATTACTCAGCCAAACAGCGGCTTTCTCTCTAGCAGAGTGAGTATTATGTTTGCTCACCAAGTCTTGCTGGTCATTTGAGAGCAGAGAATTATAAAGGACACAAACCATGCATCCCCTGACAGTTTAGAGGTAGGCAAACCAGTCTGGAGAACGCCAAAGTTGGCAAAATGTTTACTGGGCTTCCTGTAATCTGATCTTGTGTAAGTAAAAACAAGGCACATTTCTAATTTTTAAAGAAAATAGGGACCTTCTTAACAATACACATGGTTCATAAGGACACTGGCGAGGAAATAGTTTGAATAATGTGGAAGTCAGACTTCCTTGGCTAAAAGATGGACGAGTTTTGCATTATTCCTCTGAGAGTGCAATGAAAAAAGGCTCTAGAGCATATAAGACCAAAGCGTACCGATGCTGCAGGCAGATGTAGTAGCCACTATGAGTGCTCTTTTGCAGGGAAGAAGCCAGAACAAAGCTTTGTGCATTGATGCAAAGGAAGGAACTATCAATTTAGAAATCAAAAAGTTAAACTCCTGAGGTTGTGATGATCTATTGAATGGAGGAAAAACTAAGCCCTTCGAAAATGCTGTAATGTTTGCCAGCTGTACCTTAATAAATAGTGAACTGTTAATTTGATAGGTGAAGAAGGTAAGGCAGCATTGCTTCTTGGAAGAAGTTCAGGTCAATGTTCTGCTGCTGACGCCAAATACACAATCTTTTCCACCTGAAAAACAAATTACTTACCTTCGGTAACAATTTTTCTGGTAGAGACTTTATCTAACCCCAGATTTCTCACCTTAGAAAATTCCCAGGGAGTCAGACTGGATCTGTAAAATCTTAAGCAGTATCCCCACATGCCAGTAATGGTGGCAATCGGTTTTGTGCTGGTGTCAAGAGTACAGTTTATGATGGGATGTTTAGGGTGAAGAGCCCAGTTCACAGAACAGGGGGGTGGGAGGGGAGGTATCTGTGGTTAGATTCTTTACCAGAAAAAGCTTTACCGAAGGTAAGATCTTTTTCCGATAGAGACTGCTAAATGCATATTCCTCACGTTAGCACACATGCCCAAGAAATACCTCCCCGGAGGTGGCAATGCAAACTGGCTCAAACCAAAAAGTCCTGGAGGACTGAGAAGGCAAAGTGCCCTTCTTGCCAGATCTGACTATCCAAGCAGTAATGTCTTGTGAATGTATGGAGGGACGCCCACATAGCAGCTTGGAAGATGTCTGAGACCGATACCCTGCATGCTAATGCAGTAGTAGAGGCTCTACCCTTTCAGGGGGCTGATTGTTAGCTAAGGCATAGCAGATCTTCTTACAGAGTACAAGCATATAAGATGGTCCATTTCCAAACCAACATGCCCTTTTTTTGGCTCTTTTTGAATCCAATGAAGGACTGATCTTCCACCTGAGGATTTTTGGTGTGATCAAAGTAGAAAGATAGAGCTCTCCTTGGATCCAGGCAATGTAGTGTCTCCTCCTCCATATAAGGATGAGGTGGAGTGAAAAATTATGATAGTGTGATGTTCTGGCCAACTTGAAAGGGAGTGAGCACCTTGGGTAAAAAAGAGGCACATGTCCAAAGACCCAGTTTGTCTGGGTAAAACCTGGTACACAGGTTAACTGAAAGAGCTGGAAGCTCGCTAACATGCCTGGCTGATCTAATGGCCACTAAAACGGCAGGCTTGAAAGTGAGAAGCCTCAGTGGGCAACTATGCAGAGGGGTCGAATAGTGAGCCTCTGAGGAATGGTTGGACCTAATTAAGGTTCAGTAAGGGCCTAATGAAAGGGATAGGAGGAAACAAATGCTGCAAACCCTTCAGAAAACGTGTGATTTAAACAGTGAGGGCTGAACAGCAACCACAATAAAGCTGATATGTCCGAAAGGTAACACTTAAAGACTCTTAGGACAAGGTTTTGCTGGGCTAATGACAACACAAACAATAAAACGTCCAACAAGAGGGCTGAAAGAGGGTCAACTTGGCAAGAGGAGCACCAAGTCACAAATTTGTTGGTGTATACAGTCTGTCAAGGCACGCATGGCTGTCAAGATTATGTCATGGATCTCAGGAAGCAGAAAAAAGGGCTTTAACCTCTGCAGCTGAATCTCCACTCATGAAGGTGGAGTGTGCCTTTAAGTTCAAGTTCATAAGTATGAAACCCTGCCCTGCTGCAACAGGAGAGCCTCCTGAAGGCTCAGACTTATTGGAGGACAGATGCTCATGCTTAGAAGTTCGTGATGCCAAACTCTCCTTGCCCAGTTTGGAGTCACTAGGATGACTTGAGCCCGGTTGGTTCTGATCTTGTTGAGAACTCGAGGCAGGAGTATTTTCAGTGGGGTGGCGTAGCGGAGTACTGTTTTCCAGTCTAAATGGAACAAGTCTCTTAGCAAGAATTACTTTGGAAACTCCAATGCACAGAATTGCTGAATTTGCATGTACTTAGTGGTGGAGAATAGATCGAGCAAGGTTCTCCCCATTGTCCAAAGAGATCTTGCATCATCTCCACCAGCTGTGATTGGCAGGGCTTCGGCAGCCAAGTTCAACCGCTTTTTGGTTCAGAGATCCCACCAGGTGCTGTATGACCAGGAAGATGGCCTGTCGCTCCAACAAGGTCCTGAGGTGTAGAGCCTCCTGGCACAAGGTCCACAACACCATCATGCCCAGCTGTAGCAGGCTGGCCTGGTGTGTGGTGAGTACCTATTGTCCTTACACCTTATACCAGGACCAGGTATCCCTTATTAGTGTAGTGTAGTCAGTGCCTAGAAGCCAGGCTCTCTAGAGGTAGATGTAGATGAGCAGCCAATGCTTATCTAGGAGGCATTCAAAGCTCATGCAATACCACTGTAGTCACACAATACTTACACACATGAAAGAAAACACTCATTGTTACAAAAATAAAGGTACTTTATTTCGGTGACACAAATACCAAAAATACCGTAGTGGCTATAATCCCTTATGGAAGTAAGTAACACACACAATATATACCCTAGTATGCAGAAATAAGCATAAAACAGTGCAATTAGTGAAAATCACAATAAAGAGAAGTAGCCCTATGGGGAGCACAAACTAAAAAAGTGGAATGTGAGAGCCATTCCCCCACCTAGGTAAGTGGAGTATGTAGAGGGGAGCTGGGAGTACTGGGAAGGCCCAAAGGTAAGTACCACAACCCACCCAGGCGACCAGGAAAGTAGGAGTAAATCACTGTGAATTCCCCAGAACACTCACTTAGAAGAAAATAATAACCCAAAACCCAGACAAGACTGCAAGACACCAACAGCGGATTCCTGGACAAGAGGACCTGTGGAAGGAGGGGACCAAGTCCAAGAAGCACAGCAGAGTCCAGGAAGAGCAGGAGCCCCTACCCACCAGACTGAAGATACAAGAGGTGTGTCAACAACGGAGAAGGAGAGTCAGCATTGCACCCAAGACGACGAAGTTGACTTCCTGCAGGATGCAGGTGATGTCCCACGCTGGAAGGAGGATTGCACTCAGGTTTGTGTCTTCGGATTCTGCAAACAAGCCTTGGCACATGCAAAATTTACGGTGAGCGGAAAGTGGAGCTGCCGGGGACCAGGTGGACTTTACCCAGGAAAGGGAGTCAGAGGACGCCCTCAGCAACACAGAGAGCCCACAGAAGCCCAGGCAGCACCCATAGGAGTTCCACAGGACGGGGACACGAACGTCGAGGAATAGGCCCATGCAGCACTACAAAAAAGGCTCCCACGCCACTGGAGAACCACTCAGGGAGCTGTGCGTCACAGGATGGAGTACTGGGGCTGGAGCTTCAAAATACCTGACAATCTGGTAGAAAAGCTGCCAACAAGCCTTGGCAGCTGCAAAGGACGTTATGCACGGGGGTACTGTCCTGCGTGGGCAGGCAAGGGCTTTTCCTCCACCCAAGCTGGACAGCTGGAAGAGAGGATCTACGGGACCAATTCAGTCCACCACTTGTGATACAGGATCCATACAGCTCAACAGGAGAGGGGAATCCACACAGCCGGTCATCGTTGCAGTTGGTGCCTGCAGAACCAGGGGAGTGACTCCTTCACTCCAAGGGAGATTCCTTCTTCCTTCTGATGCAGGCTGAAGACGGGCTGTACTCAGAGGATGAACGACTGGGGCAAGGTTGCAGTTGCTGAAAAGAGCTGTGGATACAATGTTGCAGGAGGCGTATTGCTTCTTTGTTGCAGCTTGGTGGGTCCTGGAGCGTCCAGATGCAGTTTCTTCTATCAGAAGTCAACGTGGAGGTTGCAGAGGAATCCTGCTAGAGTCTTGCAACCCGAATCTGAGGAACCACCCAAGAGAGAGACCCTAAATAGCCCTGAAAGGGGGATTAGTCCCTTAGCTGGGTGATCACCTATCAAGAAGGGGCTCTGATGTCACCTGTTGGCATTAGACACTCAGATGCTCCCAGAGGTCCCTGTCAACCTTGAATCCAAGACGGCAAAACCCAAGGACCCTCTGGAGGAGCTCTGAGCACCACTCATGGGGTGGTGATGGACAGGGAGTGTTCACTCCCCTTTCCTTTGTCCAGTTTTGTGCCAGAGCAGGGACTGGGGTCCCTGACCTGGTGTAGACTGGTTTATGCAAGGAGGGCACCAAATGTTTCCTTTAAAGCATTACCAGTACTTGGGGAGGCTACCCCTCCCAAACCTGTAACACCTATTTCCAAAGGGAGAGGGTGGAACACCCCTCTCACAAAAGGAAATCCTTTGTTCTGCCTTCCTGTGCTTGAGCTTCACAAGCAACAGGAGGGCGTAAACCTGGCTGGGAGGTGGCAGCAGAAAAAAGACTATATAGGGGTACCCTAATCGAAATAAATGTAGCTCAATCAGGGAAAAATACAAGTAAGGGAAACTACTATGTGAGCTACAAAGTAGATAATATAGGTAGCTGAAGCTGCAGATAAACTTCAGGCTGGTATCCTTATGGGTACTGATGATTAACTAATGATAATTCAAAATCTTAAATACAAACCATTAGAGGCCGCTGAAAATAAAAAAATAATAATAATAACAAAAGATACAAGAAACCTACTCTCAGTTAAATAGACTTTAATGAAATGTGATAAATAAGGGGGGGGGAAACAAAAGAATGTTGAAGAAAGGGGGAAAAAGAATGAATGTGATAATAGGACATAAAACTTCTAATTCAGACACACCACACTCAAACTAAATAAAAATAGGTATGGACAATAACAAAATAGATCCAAGAACTGTTTACAAATATATCAACATGAGTGGACTAACATACATGAAATACAATAAATACAATTATATAGAGAAAATATTCAGAAATACATGGATAAGTATCGATAACAATCCAATCAGCAAATAATTGATTTGTAGTTGGAGAAGAAAAGGTCGGAGTGGTGTTGTTACAGCAAGGATAAGCTGGGGAACCAGGGGCCAGCAAGGATAAGCTGGGAAACCAAAGGCCTACGCGCGTTTCGGTGTTCCTATAATATTTAGGTCACCTTCTTCAGGGCCATTCCCGTGGATAAAAAACGACAAAAGTTTAATTTCAGCAGCCAATTCTCTAATAAGTTATTTGTTCATTGGATGCTTAATGCACTGGAGTCTTGTAGTCATGTCATCTGATAAAGAAAAAGAAAAAAGCATAACATAATATACTTTTATGGAATTGTTGGCCTTCTTTCCATCAATTATTTTAATTGCCATGTGCGCATAGATGTGTCTACATCTAGAGTTATATAGTAAACGTGCCTGTCACTAATTTAAGATATGGGTGAGAAAATTACTCAAGCTTAAAGTTCAGAGATCCCGGTAAGAAGGTTTATTTATTAAGAGGTGAGAGTTGGAAGAGTAAAAGTAGTAAAATAATTATATTAATTATATTAATTAATAAAATCATTAAGAGCATATTTATATAGATATGTTAGTATAAAGTTGATGAAATTGTATCTTGTGTAAGAATGCATAAAATTATTATTATTACATCCCAAACTAGTGTGACCATGCATCTGTGCATGTTAGAACAATAGTGCCATTCCATAGGTATTAAATCGCTTACTAAAGTAGTATTGGGGAATGTATCAAGCGGTGTTGAAATCACAGAGAAAGTCCAGTCCTTGGAATGGACGTATCGACGTCCATTCAGCAAAGAAAACAATCTAGCTGAAGAATAAAACAATAAATAAAAAGATGCATATTAAAAGATGTATAGTAATCGACTATGAAAGATAATTAGTCGCCAGTCTCTACAGGTATATCTTATTGTTAATATTATTTGAAGGCTCTTTTATCTATAATTTAAAAGAAAATTTTATTCATGTATATATATATATATATAGGCACTGAGCCACAGAAATAAGCCTAGTTTTTATTTACCTGCTGGAGCAAACCAATATAGCGAACTGTTATCTGATCGTGTGGTACATGGTCTCCGTTGAGATTTGATAGTAATAGGTTTAAAGAAAGTGGGACCTACATCGAAAGAACAAAAGGATGATGCTCGTTTATTTAGTATGACTCGTTCACAACATTGAAAATAGAGATACAAAATGAGAATGAAGATGACTTGCTAGATACACCCGGGGGCAATCAAGGAGAATTATCTCCTCGGTAATAGCTGGCAGCTACTAATAGTAATAAGCTCACATAACACTCACCAGGTGGCCGATGCTGTCTCCAAAAAATATAGTATGCATCGGCGGCCGCGGTTTCCTTCTATTTAAATGGTATGGAGGATCGATATGGGCCACGCAACTAGTCTGAGGCCATTTGTTATGCTGTTATTGTCCCAGGTTCGCCGCCATATTGGAATTACGCGATCCTAAGGGGAGCGATGGCTCTAGCTGGAAAATAACGTTCTAAAGCACTCTATGGCAAATAGAAATGGAAATAAAGGTGGAGGATAAAGGAATATGAACAAATACCATATGTAGTCTTGAGTAAAAGTAGAAATAGAAATTACTAAAGTAGGTGTATACCGAGTATTACAAAATATCAATAGCTAAGAAAGTTAAGAATAGAAAAAATAGAGAAAATAGAAAAAAGACTACCTAATAGAATAGCCATAAGAAAAAATATAAATATACAGAATGTCTACTAAAGTTCTTTTTAGATACTGAAAAATTAAAGAGATGAAAATAGAAAAGAAAATGAAATGAAGAATACTGAATTGGATATATCAAAGCATATAAAGTGTAGATAGTTACAGAAATAGGCAAAAAGACTAGGTAAATAGTTAGGAGGCCATAGGCAAAAATGTAGATACAGAATATATCTACTAAGTTTGTTATTGATAGTTAAAAAATAAAAAAGAGTGAAAACAGAATACCACAATCTATAGAAATATATACGTGAATCTAAACTAAAGGCTATCTCTCATAGTTCGATGTAGTATTAAAATACTTGCATTCAAGTTCAAACCGAAGAGGGATATTGATCAAGTGATAGCATTTTCCCAAGGTATAAGTTCATTCAGTCCTTTTGCACAGCTGTCAAGAGTAAATATCCAAAACACTTCGCGTTTTTTCCTTATTTTGGACTCATCTAGTTGTCCTGCTTTTTTGATTTTTTCTACGACAGTCCAAGAAAAATCATCTAGTTGGTGTCCATATTGTCTCCAATGAGACGCTAAAGGGGAACTTTTATTTACATTTCTGATGTTAGACATATGTTCTAATATTCTTACTTTAACTTCTCTTCCTGTTTCACCTATATAAAGGAGGGGACATGTACACCTAATCAAATATATACAATTAGTAGTTCTGCAATTAGTCATATCTGTTATCATGTAATTTTTACCCTTCCAAAAGAAGGAATCGCCCACAATTGCTTTGGAGCAAGCCTTGCAATTGCCACATTTGTGGTGTCCATAGATAGGTCGATCTCCACTTATAGATTTTTGACAAAAACTTTCATTTTTAGGTAGGAAAGCCCTTACCAATTTGTTGGAAATATTCTGATTCCTCCTAAACGATAGGAGGGGACGTTTTAGTGGCACTTGGTTAGAGTTACTATTGAGTATATTCCAATTAGAGAGGATTATCCTTCTAATTTTTTCGTTTAGATTGGAGTGTTGAATTACACATGCCAGAGTGGTAACAGGTTTTTTAGTATTTGTTGATTTTTCAAACATACTGGCCCTATTGTAATATTTAGCTCTTTTGTATGAATCCCTGATGAGCTTCCTAGGATATCCTCTCAATAGGAATTTTTGTTGCAGTATATCCGCATGATGTTCAAAATCAGATAAATTTGAACAATTTCTACGAATCCGTAGGAATTGGCTGAAAGGTATGCCTTGCTTTTGACACGAAGGGTGAAAACTATCAAAATGGAGGATGGTATTTCTCGCTGTAGGCTTGATAAATAAGGACATTTGAAGTTGGGAATTATTATGTCCTATCCAAAGATCTAAAAATTCAACCTTGTTTCTACTCGTGTGAAAAGTAAACTTAAGATTAGAATCACATAGATTAATCCACTGACTAAATTCTGATAGGGATTCCTCTTCACCTGTCCAGATGAAGAAGATGTCATATATAAACCGAGACCAAGCGTGAATGTTTTCAAAGAATGGGGCTATCTCATTATAAATAAATTTTTCTTCAAAAGCACCGACATATATATTCGCAACACTTGGGGCACAAGCTGCTCCCATGCTAACCCCTTTCATTTGTTGGTAAGTTTGATTATCAAATTCAAATAAATTTTCGCGCAGCACAATATCTAAGCACTGAAGGACAAAGGCAGAGTGTTCTGTCATGCCTTCTTTCGTGAATGAGGAAGCCACTGCCTGCCAGGCTTCTCGTTGGGGAATATTAGTATAAAGTGCTTCGATATCCATCGTAACTAATAGTTGAGTATTCGAATTAAAGGTATGTCCTTCTAGTTTAGCAATAATGTGGCTAGTGTCACGAAAAAATGCTGGAAGTTGGGCTACTCTTGGGCTTAAATAGTGTTCCACATATTTAGATAGGGGTTCAGTCAAAGCTCCTATAGTGGAAACTATGGGGCGCATGGGGGGATCTGTGGCATGTTTGTGTATTTTGGGAACCCCATAGAACAATGGAGTTCTGATCTTTATAGGATTCAAGTATTGGCGCTCTTGTTGACAAATAAGTCCGTTCTCATACGCTTCATTAGTGATTTGGGTAATATCTCTTCTAACTCTTTCTTGCCAATTCATGTTAATTTTTCGATAAAAGTGGGACTCATTTAGCATAGTCTGAATTTTATGTTTATATTCTTCCGTATCTAATAGGACTATGCCTCCGCCTTTGTCGCATGGCTTGACAGTAGTGGTCTTATCTCTTTGTAACTTATGAAGTGCTTGGTATTCCCCTTTATTTAAGTTGAAACAAGGTTTGGGGACAAATTTCAGTAACGATTGGATCTTCTCTGTCACGATATTTTCTAATATTCTTATTTCAGGTCCTACAGTATCTAAGTATGGTGTAAAGGTAGAGACTGGTTTAAGGCCTGATAAATTTGGTTCTCTGTTATCTTCTTTGTCTTCAAAGTATACAGTAAGTCTGATTCTTCAAAAAAAAAGCATGTAGATCAGCGAGGAGATCAAACTTATTGATGGAAGTAGTGGGAATAAATGACAATCCTTTCTTAAGTAGCGATTCCATATCTGTGTCCATTGAGATGGTACTAAGATTGAAAACCGGTATCAACCGGGAGGTGGCAGCAGCTTGGGCTGCCTGGAAACCCTCAGAAGGCTGTAATGGCAATACTGGGGACCCTCTAAGGGCCCCCCAAAGTGCATGGAATCATACAACCAATGCTTGCAAAAGCATTGGGATATGATTCCAACATGTTTGATACCAAGCATGCCTATGTTCGGAGTTAACATTATGTAGCTGGACATAGGTATTGACCTATGTCCAGTACACGCATAAAATGGCATTCCCGCACTCACCAAGTTCAGGAAAATGGACCTGGAGTTTGTAGGGGGGCACCTTTGCTAGTGCATGGGGTGCCCTCACACACAGGTACTTTGCACCTTGCCCTCTGGGCTATAAGGCCTACCATAGGGGTTACTAATAAGTGACCTGGTGCAGTGAAAAGTGGCAGTGAAAGGGTGCTCGCACCTTTTCATGCAGGGTGCAATGGCAGTCCTGAAGAACCCTTTGCTTGGGCTCCCTATGGGTGGCACAATATATGCTGTAGCCCGTACGGATCCCCTGGAACCCCAATGCCCTGGGTACCTAGGTATCGTATATTAGGGACTTATAATGGGGCACCGGTGTGACAATTGTGGGATGAAATACAGAGTTTTGGGAGAGAAAGCATACTCATTGTGGTCCTGATTAGCAGGATCCCAGTGAACACAGTCAAACACACTGACATCAAGCAGAAAAAGGGGGTAAGGATGCCAAGAAAGAGGGTACTTTCCTATAAAACACCCCCAAACGAAGGACAGGAATTCTAACCTTGCCCAGATGAGTCTTCTGTGTTTAAGTGGAAATATCTGGAGAGTCCATCTGCATTGGACTGGTTAGCCCAGGTCTATGTTCAACTATAAAGTCCATACCCTGTAGGGAAATGGACTACCTTAACAATTTGGGCTTTTCTCCTATCATCTGTTTAACCCATAGGAGAGGTTTGTGGCCTGTCTGAACAATGAGATGAGTACCAAAGAGGTATGGTCTCAACTTCACCAAGGCCCAGACCACAGCAAAGGCCTCCCTCTCTATAGCTGGCCAACACTTTTCTCTGGGGGTCAACCTTCTGCTAATGAAAGCTACTGGTTGACCCTGGCCCTCTCTATTAAGTTGAAAAAGAACTGCCCCAACCCCTACCTCTGAAGCATCAGTTTGAACTATGAACTTCTTGGAGTAGTTAGGGCTTTTTAGAATAGGTGCAGAGCACATAGCCTGTTTGAGTTCCTCAAAAGCTTTTTGACAGCTGGCTGTCCACAATACCTTTTCAGGCATTCTCGTGGATGTGAGGTCATTAAGAGGGGCAACAATGGAGCCATACTTCTTAATGAACCTCCTGTAGTACCCAGTGAGGTCTAAGAAGGCTCTGACCTGAGTTTGTGTAGTAGGAGGAGTCCAATCCAAAATGGACTGGATCTTCCCCTGTAGTGGCTGAATCTGGTCCCCAACTACTTGGTGTCCCAGATAAACCACCTTCCCCTGCCCTATCTGGCATTTTGAAGCATTGATAGTGAGGCCTGCTTTTTTGCAGAGCCTCCAAAACATTCCAGAGGTGGACCAGGTGATCATCCCAGGTAGAGCTAAAGACAGCTAGTTAATCTAGATATGCTGCACTATAGGCTTCCAGACCTTGGTGGACTATGTTCAGCAACCTCTGAAAAGTGGCAGGCGTATTCTTCAAACCAAAGGGCATTACTGTGAATTGGTAGTTCCTTCCAAGGTTGACAATGTAGTTTTAGCATCTTCTTACAACTAAATCTGCCAATAGCCAGCAGTAAGGTCCAAAGTGCTAAGATACTTGCCAGAGTATCTATGAGCTCATTTGCCCTGAGGATAGGATGAGCATCAGTTTTAGTTACTGTATTGAGCCCTCTATAGTCAACAAAAAAACTCATCTCTCTTTTCCCATTCTGAGAGTGGGGTTTTGGGCCCAGAACCTCTGGGATAGTCCTGGGGCTATCAGAGTGCTCAACGACTCCTAGGCCCAGGATATTTTTCACCTCTACTTTGAAGCAGTCCCTTACATGGTCAGGCTGCCTGTAGATTTTACTCTCAACAGGTAGGCTGTCCCTTGTATCAATGGTGTGTTCACACCATGTGGTTTGTCCAAGTGTAAGCGAAAACAGTTCTGAGAACTGCCCTAAGAGTTTTCTACAGTCTTCTTTTTGAGACTCAGAAAGGCAGTCTGCTAAGACTACCCCCTCAACTGATCCATCAGCTGCAGAATTGGCGAAGAGGTCAGGGTGAGTCACTCTCTTCTTCCTGTCCCTCATCAGTGGCCATGAGTAGGGTTGTCAGCCCTGTCATAGTAGGGCTTTAGGTGGTTCACATAAAGTACCCTGAGGGGACCTCTTGGAGTGCCAAGGTCTACTAAATAAGTGACCTCACCCTTTTTCTTCACTATGGTGTGTGGTCCACTCCACTTGTCTTGGAGTGCCCTGAGTGCCACAGGCTCCAGGACCCTCACTTTATGTCCTGGTTGGTACACAGTCAGGACAGCCTTCTGGTCATGCCATTGCTTTTGCAATTCTTGGCTGGCCTGAAGGATTTTACTGGCCTTCTTCATTTACTCAGCCATCCTTGATCTGAGGCCAAGTACATAATCCACTATGTTTTATCTAGGGGGCTTCAGGTGTTATTCCCATCCCTCCTTCACAAGAGCAAGTGGACCCTTAACTGGGTAACCAAAGAGGAGTTCAAAGGGGCTGTAGCCCACTCCTTTTTGGGGTACCTACCTGTAGGCAAAGAGGAGGCATGGTAATAGGACATCCCATCTCCTCCTGAATTTTTCAGAGAGTCCCATAATCATAACTGAGTGTTTTGTTAAAACACTCCTATTTGTTTGGGGATGGTATGGTGTGCTGAATATGTAGGTTACACCACACTCTTTCCACATAGCTTTTAAGTATGCAGACATAAAGTTACTACCTCTGACTGATACAACCGCTTTTGGGAAACCCACCCTGGAAAAGTTTCCCAGGAGGACCTTGGCCACTGCAGGAGATGTAGTGGTCCTAAGAGGTATGGCTTCTGGATACCTGGTGGCATGGTCGTCCACCACCACCAGAGTACATTTGTTTCCAGAAGCTGTGGGAGGGTCTAGGGGCCCAACAATGGAAACCCCTATCCTTTCAAATGATACCCCAACCACTGGAAGTTGATTTAAGGGGGGCTCTGTGTGCCACCTATCTTGCCACTGGTTTTACAAGTTACACAGGAGCGACAAAACTCCTTTGTGCCTTCTGGCATATGGGACCAGTGAAAGTGAGGGACCAGTCTGTCACAGGTTTTGCTTTTCCCAGGTGACCAGCTAGGGGAATGCCATGGGCTAAGGTCAACAAGAACTCTCTGTATTGCAGAGGTACTACCTGTCTCCTGGTGGCACCAGGTTTGTGTTCCCTATGTTCTGAATACAGGAGGTTGTCCTCCCAGTACACCTTGTGGTTGCCACTGACATCCTCAGCTTCCTGTTTGACAACTTGCTGTCTCAAACCTTCAAGTGTGGGACAAGTATGGTGCACAGCATCCATTTTAGGACATCCTCATTCCTCACTCCTCATCCCTGCTTCTCATCCATCATCCCTACTTCTCATCCATCATTCCTACTTCTCATCCATCGCCCCTGCTTATCTTCCATCATCACTACTTCTCATCCATCATATATTATCCCTACTTCTCTTCCATCATCCCTACTTCCCTTCCATCATCCCTGCTTCTTATCCATCATCCCTACTTCTCATCCATCGTCCTTGCTTATCTTTCATCATCCCTACTTCTCATCCATCATCACTACTTCTCATCCATCATATATCATCCCTACTTCTCTTCCATCATCCCTACTTCCCTTCCATCATCCCTACTTCTCATCCATCATCCCTACTTCTCATCCATCATATATCATCCCTACTTCTCATCCATCATACATCATCCCTACTTCTCATCCATCATCCCTACTTCTCATCCATCACCCCTACTTCTCTTCCATCATCCCTACTCCTCATCCATCATCCCTGCTTCTCATCCATCATCCCTACTCCTCATCCATCATCCCTGCTTCTCATCCATCATACATCATCCCTACTTCTCACTTCTCATCCATCATCCCTACTTCTCATCCATCATACATCACCCCTACTTCTCATCCATCATCCCTACTTCTCATCCATCATCCCTGCTTCTCATCCATCATCCCTGCTTCTCATCCATCATTCCTGCTTCTCACCCATCATCCCTGCTTATCTTCCATCATCCCTACTCCTCATCCCTGCTTCTCATCCTTACTTCTCTTCCATCATCCCTACTTCTCATCCCTCATCCCTGTTTCTCATCCCTACTTCTCATCCATCATTCCTACTTCTCATGCCTCAGCCATCATCCCTACTCCTCATTCCTCATCCCTCAGTCATACCCACACATTTTCAGTTTTGTGAAACACACCTTCATACTGATTGGTTAGGAATAGCCAATCAGAGGTATGAGAGAGAGCTGCATTCTTACACTCTGCTGGTTTGGGAAATACAAGGAGCCCACAGCTACGGCCATAAATCAGCTCTTGGAGAAAGAGTTATACAGTTCATTGGAAATCTTTCTGGTTTCAGAAAAGGAAAAAAAAACAGCTCTCAGAGATAAACTGTCACCAGAGTTGATTTTAAACATTTTGTTTCCACATATGAAACTGAAACCAGAAAGGTTTTCGGTTGAACTGTAGATGACCTGTATAACGAAACTCCAAGAGCTTTTTTATGGCCCAGGCTGTGCACTCCTTGTATTTCCCAAACCAGCATAGCATTCTGCAGAGGCCTGTGAAAACAGAAAAACACTGAGTTAAATAAAATGAAATATTGTGCAGCCTTGAATTCACAGGAAACAAACACACAGTTGCATTTCCTCTTCACCCACCATGTGCAATGAGGAGGCTGTTTTTCATTGAAATAGAATGCAGCTCTCTCTCATAACTCTGGTTGGCTGTTCCCAACCAATCAGTGTGAATGTGTGTTTCACAAAACTGAAAATGTGTTGGTATGACTGAGGGATGAGGATGAGGAGTAGGGATGATGGATGATGATTAGGGATGATGGCTGAGGCATGAGAAGTAGGAATGATGGAAGATGGATGAGAAGTAGGGATGAGAAGCAGATATGAGGGATGAGAAGCAGGAATGAGGGATTAGAAGTAGGGATGATGGATGAGAAGTAGGGATGATGGATGAGAAGTAGGGATGATGGGTGGGAAGCAGGGATGATGTATGAGAAGTAGGGATGAGAAGTGAGAAGTAGGGATGATGGATGAGAAGTGAGAAGTAGGGATGATGTATGATGGAAGAGAAGGAGGGATGATGTTATGATGGATAAGAAGTGGGGATGATGGATGAGAAGCAGGGTTCTACCCCTACTTTTCGGAAGCTCTTGGTCCATAGTTTTAGGATCCAAGTTTCCCTGTTCTCTCTGCTTCTTGGCCTGAGCCCTGGTTAAAGCAAATATATGCCCAGGAATGCCCAGCATGGCTGCGTGGACCTCCAACTCTACTTCAGCCCAAGCTGAAGTCTCCAAGTCGTTCCCTAGTAGACACTCTACAGGTAGGTTTGTGGACACTACAACATTTTTAGGACCAGTAAACACCCCCCCAGCTGAGATCAGCAACTGCCATGGGGTGGCTCACAATATTGTTGTGGGCGTCTGTCACTTGGTACCGATGACCAAGTAGGTGTTTGCTCAGGGGACACCAGCTTTTCAGTCACCATGGTGACACTGGCACCTGTGTCCCTGTAGGCCTCAACCTGAATACCATTGATTAGGGGTTGTTGCTTGTAGTTATTCATATTAAGGGCACAAGCAACAAGGGTAGCAAGGTCAATGCCACCAACAGAGACTAAAACAGCCTCAGTGGTTTCACTAACTAAACCAGCCTCCACTGCACTTCCCAGAGTTTGCCCTGCTACACTCTTGGATTGACTATTTGTAGTATTAGTATTCCCACCACTATTGCTATTGCTAGGGCACTAGTTGTAGGAGTGGGGGTAGTAGTGGTGGGATGTTTGGGATGTTTGGTGTTTTTCTTAAGACAGGAGCTGCCCCCTGCCCTATGGCCTTTATTTCTACAAATATAGCACCAAGGCTTTCTGTTCTGATTGCTTTTGGAAGTGGATTTAAACCCACCCCCAGAAGAATGTTGTGGGCCTGATGAAGACTCTTTCTTACCTATGTCCCCCCCACGTTTGTCATGTGACTTACCATCTTCCTTCTTCTTGTCTTTGTCACCCCCTGTATGAACTTTTCTTCTCACCCTGGTTCTGGCCCATTTGTCTGCCTTCTTTCCCAATTCTTGGGGAGATGTCAACCTGGCCTCCTCCAGTCTCAGTTTCCTGAGCTCTCTATCTATAGAGTCATCCCCAGGAGTTGTGCAATTTGATCCCTCAGACACTGAAGTGATGTGAGAGTGGGCAGAGGAGGATCTATTCCTAGTTTTTGTGGCCCTTTCTACTTGCCCTCTGGGGATTAAAGGAGCCCTACCAGTGTGACTTCCCTTCCCACTACCAACTATGCTAGTGGGTCTGCTAGGAATATGATGATCCCTTTAGGTACCCTCCCCCAGATCTAGAAGGTCATTTTCTACCTCAGTGGGGTTAGAGTTTACTTCCTAATCCTCCTCCTCCTCCTCCTGGCCACCAGCTTGGTCCTGGTGATCCTGGAGGAGGAGGCCTAAGAGCAGACTCTTATGGTTCCTTCCCATGTCCAACTTCCTCTCTGCATACAGCCCCTTCAATTCCTTGAAGGTCAGCTTCTCATAGGGAGAGTCCATGACCTCGGAGCTGTGTCTAGTTGCAGACATGGTGTGCGTTAGGATAGTGTAGTGTTGTAATAAGGTATAATAATTACTAGTAGTGTAGTATAATATTTATTGTAGTAGATCTATTAATTGTGTTATATTATTTAATAGTTATAGTCATAATAGTAGTAATATGTATCAGTTATAACACAGGTCTAAGAATGGTTTGTTCTTCTCCCCCGTGGGAAGTGGAAACATGGAACACTCGGACTGTTGAGATGGGAGGTTGAGATAGAATGTTAGATGAAGAGAGGGCTGGAGGTAAGCTGGAGGAAGCTGAGGAGCTGAAGAAAAGGGGATGAGGAAAACTATATGAAGGCTGAACAGTGGAGATGAAAATAAAGTCTGGAGTTGAAAGATAAGTAATGCGTGTGGTGGACTTTATAATACTGGCGACGAGGAGTGCGAAAGGGGGCACCATCATCTCCACCCCTTTGATGAATGACGTTTGTTTCAGTAATAATTTTATTCATGCCTTCAGTAACTAATGAGGATCCGTATTAGTAAGGATTTTATTCATCCCTGCAGTATCTAAAGAGCAACAGTCACGATCTAATCCTTCATTACGGGCTGATCTAGTGAAGTTAAAGTAACAAGCACAGCTGGTGGTGGGAACGGGCGTCACAGTTACCAGTGTGACTCGAGATACTCGTGTCTGCGGTGGAACGCCTCAGAATTCTCTTTCTTTGATAACAAATACAGAGAAATTAGTTACGGCTGCATTTCAACGGCGGCATTTCAAGAAACGGTAAACACCTCAGAATTCTCTTTCTGTGGACCGCCTGCCAGTTTATTGATCGCGCGCTCGCATACGCCTCAGAATTCATTTCTTTGCTAACAACCACAGCGGGATTCGTTACGGCTACATTTCAACGGCGGCATTTCAGGAAACATTCTGGCCTGTCACCTGCTCACGCTGACAGGCACAGCATTCTCTTTCTGTGGACCGTCTGCTAGTTTATTGATCGCGCGCTCGCAAACACCTCAGAATTAACGTTATTTGCCAACACCACAGCGAGATTCGTTACGGCTGCATTTCATCGGCGGCATTTCAGGAAACATTCTGGCCTGTTACCTGCTCGCGCTGACAGGCACAGCACAACACAGCAAAATCAGTTCCTGGACGGGGTTCCACAAACCTCAGTCAATATTTTATCAATGTAATGTGAATTGATTGAAAGGGGAAACTTTCTTACCTGTTCCCAATTCAGCTGGTGGTGCTGTTGTACAAACTCCGAAGTGCATGTTGGGATTGATTTGCTGCTGATGTATTTTCTCTAATTTTCAATTCTGATTGAGTTGTGGGTTAGACAATGTAATGGTGCATGTTGGGATTGTCTTGTTGCCTATGCCTTTTCTCTAATTTTCATTTCCTGGGTGGGTTGATTTGTTATGAGAACTTAGTAAATCACACTTCTAACAGCAATGGTTCCATTGTAACTTATGATTTAGGTAATTAATTATATTTCTTTTTATTTATTCAAAAGGAATAATTATTATATATATATTTGTTTCCTGGGTGGAATAATGGCTGCTGCAGGGATGTCCCAACCAATCCCCTTCTTAAATAAAATGGGGGAACCCAACATTCCGTGGAAGGATTGGTTTAAAATTTTCGAATCTTATCTAATAGCAATTGGGGGGGACAAATTTAATCCCATAAGGAAACAACATATTTTGCTACATAATTTAGGGACTCATGGGAGGAAAATTTATGATTCTCTTCCAGATCCTAATAATCCCGATGGTCAGGTGCAGGATGAGTATGTGACCACATGTATAAAACTTGAGAAACAATTTGGAGACCGTGTTAATGTTGTTCTTGAACGACACAAATTTTTGTCTCGATGTCAAGGCAAGCAAGAGAGTGTCACCAACTATATTGCTGCTCTTAGAGGGTTGTGTACATTGTGTGAATTCGGGGATCTCAATGACTCTCTCATCAGAGACCAATTAGTCCGGTGCACAAATAATGCCAAAATTCAGGAAAAACTCCTGCAGAGACAACCGGACCTACAGGAAGCCATTGAAATTGCGAAATCTATAGAACACACTGAAATTTGCTTACAGGAAATTAGACACACACCTGTTGAGGAACACGTAAATGAAATTACGAGTGATCCCAGAGACGATAAAATCCTTAAAATCAGAGGCAAGGATAAACAACCCCAACTGTACGGAAACATTAAACTTAACTTTACATGTTACCGCTGTGGTAGTGGTAATCACCTGGCTAATTCCATTCAGTGCCAAGCCCGATCTGCAATTTGCAGGAAATGCAGTAAAAGGGACCATTTTGCAAGGGTGTGCAAGGACACATCTAAACTGGTAGACAACAAGAAATCGGAAGATGCTTCCCAATTGATCAAGAAGATTGTATTACAAGTAAATTCAGATAATAATAACTCCAATCGATATCCAGAGTGTACCATAACCATTAATAACAGATTAACTAGAGTATATGCGGATTCGTGCTCTCCATTCACGATTATCAATTCTCGTGATTTAAGTGAGATTGAAAACGGAAGTAAAATTGAGTTATCACAAGCGGATATCTGTCCCAAAGGGTATAATAGGGATCCCATTTGCTTGAACGGAATGTTCACAGGCATCATTTCGTTTAAAGGGCGATCCACCGTAGGTAAGATATACGTGGTGGAAGATGGTTCCAGTTTGCTGGGGTGGCAACACCAAAAAGAACTGGGAATAAAACTTGATCCAAACAATCCTGAATAAGTGATATGTATTGAGAACCCTGGGGGAAGTGAATTTTTTGTACGCGAGTTCCCAAAAATTTTCTCTGATGAATTAGGGCTTTTAAAAAATTTCCAGCACAAGATTAAAATCAAACCTAAAGCTAAACCAGTTGCACACAAGACTAGACCGATACCGCATCTACTAAAGAGTGCGGTCAAAGAAGAATTGAACAGGTTAGAAAATTTAGGAATAATACAACCAGTTGAGTGTTCGGAATGGTTGGCCCCCATTGTGGTGGCAAAAAAAAGTAACGGTAAAGATATCAGGCTGTGTGTAGACTTGAGGGATTTGAATAGGAACATATGGGTCGAGAGATACCCCCTTCCTAGAATCCATGAGATCCTTAGTACTATGGGGAAAGCGGCATACTTTTCAATACTGGATCTTTCAAATGCATATCATCAAGTTGAATTGCATCCCGATTCTAAATGGCTCACAGCTTTTACCACCCCATTTGGCTCTTTCATGTTCAATAGAATGCCCTTTGGGCTCGCATCAGCAGCAGCTGTCTTTCAGAAAGTTATGCAAAACATCCTGGGCGACTTACCTAACACCTTATGTTTCCAGGACGACGTACTGGTTTATGGTGTCACGGAAGAAGAGCACTATGAGAAGTTAAGAGTTGTCCTTCAAAAGTTAAAGACAGCGGGGCTCACATTAAAAAGTGAAAAATGTCAGTTGGGGGTGAGTTCAGTAGAGTACTTAGGACACATTATCTCTAAAGACGGATTTAAACCCAAGTTCTCCTTAGTAGATGCGGTGAAAAAAGCTGATCCTCCAAAAAACAAAGACGAGTTACGATCATTTCTGGGGTTGGCTGAGTTCATGTGCAAATATGTTAAAAAAAATTCATCTATCTCGTGTAAACTTAGAGAGTTATTAAAAAATCATGTACCATATATTTGGACTGATGACCATGATAGTGCATTCGAGCAAATCAAACTGGCCCTAGTGGAAGCACCTTACTTGTGCAATTTTGACCATAACAGGAAGACAATTCTCACAACCGACGCCAGCAAATTAGGCTTGGGCGCCACATTATCTCAAATTGTTGAAGGGGAAGAAATAATAGTAGCTTTTGCATCCAAGGCCTTAAGCAAAGCAAAATCTAACTACTCGGTTATCGAAAGAGAGGCCCTGGCGGCCTTCTGGGCCATAAAACATTTCAAGTTTTTTTCCTCTGGGGAACTCAATTTGCTTGAGAACTGATCATAAACCCCTAGTATAGGTGTTCTCCACCAAAGGATTCAGCAATAGCACTCCAAGAATAGCCAGGTGGATCTTAGGGCTTGAAAATTTTTGTTTCAATGTGGAATACATTCCTGGTAGTAGGAATTCTACAGCTGATTTCCTCTCTAGGTCTCCTATGAACATTAAAGAGGAGGTGGAGATTAACGAATTTCCCATACTGTTAGTTGACTTACCCTCCATTAGTAATAACGAATATGAGTCAGCATATAAACAGGATGACGCCTTATCCTTATTAAAGGAAAAAGCTAGAGAGGGGTGGCCGTTGATGAGAAGAGATCTGGAAGATGCCATCAAGGATTTTTGGGAAGTGAGGTTGGAAATAAACGAAAATAATAATTTTGTACTCAGAAATGATAAAATCATACCTCCACAGAGCCTTAGATTGAAAATAATAAAACTTGCCCATGAGGGCCATTTAGGACGTAGTCTCACCAAAGCCAGAGTTAGAGAGTGTTTTTGGTTCCCCAACATGGATTCCTTAATAGAAAATTAGGTTAAAGAATGTTCAGTTTGTGCTTCAAGTGACAAATCTAAAATAGTTCTCAAAACGCCCATCTCTCCAGTTCAAATTCCCAATAAACCATGGGTTAAGCTAGCTTTAGATATTATTGGCCCTCTTAACTATACAAGTCTCCCAAAAAGATTTGCTTTGGTTCTAATTGATTACCATTCCCATTGGATATCCACGAGATTTGTAAACCAAATCACCACAAATTCTGTTATAACCTTCCTTAAGGACATATTTGCTGTGGAAGGAATTCCTGAAACTCTTATAACAGACAACGGTGTACAATTAACATCTATAATGATGAAACAATTCCTGGACTCGGTGGGCATAAAACATCTCACTACTGCTCTATACTGCCCTAGGGCTAATGGCCTGGCTGAACGTACCAACCGTATGATTAAAGAATGCATTCAATTGGCCTCTATTAACCATGTAAATGTAGAGTGTGCAGTCAGGGAGATGCTGTGGGCCTACCACACTACTCCGAATTTAATTACTAAGATTTCCCCCTTTGTTGCTTTACGTGGCAGGAAACCATGCACCAAATTCTTTCCATCGTGGCTTGGGGGAGGTAATAAAGACGAAAAGTTATTACCTCACAACAGTACAAAAATAACAATGCACTAAAACAATTACAAACAAAGATATGATATTAAACACGGGGCGAAAATGCAAAATTGGATGGTGGGAGATCAAGTTTTAGTAAATAGACCATTGGGTCAAGCAAGGCCTTATATGAAAGACTCTAAGTTTACAGGTCCCTTCTACATAACTAAAATAAAGAAAAATGTCGTTATTTTAAATAATGGCCAATGCTGGAGTATGGACAGAATTGTTAAATACCATACACATAGCAATTTGGCAATTTCCGATAGAGTCTCACGGTGAAATGACGAAAATTTGAATGTGAGAAGCCAAGGTCATTCACAGAATACATGTTCAAACGATCTCATCCAGACCTGCGGTTTGGTGTGAGGCCTACAATGTCAAGGAAAATATTTTTTTTGGGTAACAATGTAACAAATGAGCTTTTGTTTGTCATAAAGGGGAAGATGTGTTGTAATAAGGTATAATAATTACTAGTAGTGTAGTATAATATTTATTGTAGCAGATCTATTAATTGTGTTATATTATTTAATAGTTATAGTCATAATAGTAGTAATATGTATTAGTTATAACACAGGTCTAAGAATGGTTTGTTCTTCTCCCCCGTGGGAAGTGGAAACATGGAACACTCGGACTGTTGAGATGGGAGGTTGAGATAGAATGTTAGATGAAGAGAGGGCTGGAGGTAAGCTGGAGGAAGCTGAGGAGCTGAAGAAAAGGGGATGAGGAAAACTATATGAAGGCTGAACAGTGGAGATTAAAATAAAGTCTGGAGTTGAAAGATAAGTACTGCGTGTGGTGGACTTTATAATATGTAGGTTTTACCTAACCTACCTAACTCCTAGTCTCTCTGAATTAAGTTCAGAGCAAAGGTTATGCCTATACCCTATCTTACCTAAACTTTAGAGACTAGCATTCTGTACTAGGTAATATGTATACCTCTACGTAAGGGGTGGCCTTTCCTGTGGAAAGCACCAGGTGACAGAGCGATAAGGCAATTGCACATGCGTATCCCACCGCTGCATCACCAATGTAGGAGGCTGGCCTGGTGTGTGGTGGGTACCTATGGTACCAGGTATCCCTTCTTATTAGTGTAGTGAAGTCAGTGTGTAGAAGCCAGGCTCTCTAGAGGTAGCTGTGGATGAGCAGCCAAGGCTTACCAAGGAGACATGCAAAGCTCATGCAATACCACTGTAGCCACACAGTACTTACATACATGAAAGAAAACACTCAGGCGGTCATTCCAACTTTGGCGGGCGGCTGCCGGCATTCCAACATTCCTGCTGGGCTGGCGGGCGCTAACCAAGTTAGCGCCCGCCAGCCCAGCGGGAATGAGGGGCGCAACACAGGAGCCGGCTCCGAAGTGTTGCGGCCGTGCGACGGGTGCAGTTGCACCCGTCGCGCTTTTCACTGTCTGCCAGGCAGACAGTGAAAAGCTGGCCGGGGCCCGGTTAGGGGACCCCTGCACTGCCCATGCCCCAAGGGGCCCCAGGACACCCCTTACCGCCATCCTCTTCCTGGCGGTAATGGGGTCCGAATGGCATTCGCCCAGCCGGGGCAAAAACGGCGGGAAACCGCCGGCCCCGGTTTTCCGACCGCGGCTTTACCGCCGCGGTCAGAATGGGCTTTGAAGCACCGCCAGCCTGTTGGCGGTGCTTCCGTCATTCTGCGCCCTGGCGGTCCAAGACCGCCAGAGTCAGAATGACCCCCTCAGTGTTGCAAAAATAAAGGTACTTTATTTATGGTGACAAAAATACCATAGAGGCTATAATCCCTTAGGAAGTAAGAAATATACACATTTTATACACTAGTATGCAGAAATAGGCATAAAAAGAGTTAGAAAACAGTGCAATTAGCAAAAATCAAAAATTAGAGAAATAGCCCTAGGGGGAGCACAAACCATATACTAAAAAAAGTGGATGCGAGAGTCGGTCCCCCACCTAGGTAAATGGAGTGTGTAGAAGGGAGCTGGGAGTACTAGGAAGGCCCAAAGGTAAGTACCACAACCCACACCCCAGCGACCAGGAAAGCAGGAGTAAATCACTGTAAATTCCCCAGAACACCCACTTAGAAGAAAAATGCAAAACCCAGAAGAGACTGCAAGACACCAACAGTGAATTCCTGGGCAAGAGGATCTGTGGAAGAAGGGGACCAAGTCCAAGAAGCACAGCAGAGTCCAGGAAGGGCAGGAGCCCCTACCCACCAGACTGAATGTGCAAGAGGTGAGTCGACAATGGAGAAGGAGAGTCAGCACTGCACCCAAGAAGATGAAGTTGAGTTTCTGGAGGATGCAGGTGATGTCCCACGCCGGAAGGAGGATTGCAGTCAGGTTTGCGTCTTCAGACTCCACCAACAAGCATTGGCACACTCCAACACGTGGCTAGCGGAAAGTGGAACTGCCGGGGACCGGGGGACTCTTTCCAGGAGGAGGAGCCAGAGAGGGCCCTCAGCAACACAGAGAGCCCACAGAAGCCCAGGCAGTACCCACAGGAGTCCCACAGGATGGGGACACAATCATCGAGGAAAAAGCCCACTCAGCACTCCAAAAAAGGCTTCCACACCACTGAAGAACCAATCAGGGAGCTGTGCGTTGCAGGATGGAGTGCTGTGGGGTTAAGGCTTCAAGATGCCTGAAGATCTTGTGGAAAAGGTGTCAACCTGCCTTGGCAGTTGCAAAGGACGCAGTGCAGAGTGGTATTGTCATGCGTGGGCAGGCAAGGGCTTACCGCAACCCAAGTTGGACAACTGGAAGAGAGAACTGTCTGGACCACTTCAGTCCACCACCCGTGATGCAGGATCCACACAGCTCAACAAGAGGGGATTCCACGCAGCCAGTCATCGTTGCAGTTGGTGCCTGCAGAAGCAGGGAAGTAACTCCTTCACTCCAAGGGAGATTCCTTCTGATGCAGGCTGACGACAGGCTGTCCTCAGAGGATGCACAACTGGGGAAAAGTTGCAGTTGCTGTAAGGAGCCGTGGATACAATGCTTGTGGGGTCCTGGAGCGTCGAGATGCAGTTTCTTCGGTCAGAAGTCAAAGTGGAGGTTGCAGAGGAATCCTGCTGGAGTCTTACAATCCAAATCTGAGGAACCACCCAAGAGAAAAACCCTACACAGCTTGGGAAGGGGGATTGGTCACCTATCTGGGTGACCACTTATCAGGAGGGCGCTCTGACATCACCTGCTGACACTGGCAACTGAGATGCTCCCACAGCTCTGCCAACCTTGAATCCCAGATGACAAAACCCAGGGACCCCCTGGAGGAGCTCTGAGCACCATCCCTGGGGTGGTGATGGACAGGGGAGTGGTAACTCCCCTTTCCTTTGTCCAGTTTCGCACCAGAGCAGGGACTGGGGGTCCTTAAACTGGTGTAGACTGATTTATGCAAGGAGGGCATAAAATGTGCCCTTCAAAGTATTACCAGTGGCTTGGGGAGGCTACCCCTCCCAAGCCTGTAACACCTATTTCCAAAGGGAGAGGGTGTAACATCCCTCTCCCAAAGGAAATCCTTTGTTCTGCCTGCCTGGGCTTGAGCTTCTCAAGCAACAGGAGGGCAGAAACCTGGCTGGGAGGCGGCAGCAGATTGGGCTGCCTGGAAACCCTCAGAAGGCTGTAATGGCAATACTGGGGTCCTCCAAGGAGCCCCCAGAGTACATGGAATCATAAAACCAATGCTTGCAAAAGCATTGGGGTATGATTCCAACATGTTTGATACCAAACATGCCTATGTTCGGAGTTACCATTATGTAGCTGGACATAGGTATTGACCTATGTCCAGTACACACATAAAATGGCATCCCCGCAATCACCAAGTCCGGGGAAATGGGCCTGGAGTTCATGGGGGCACCTCTGCTAGTGCAGGGGTGCCGTCACACACAGGTACTATGCACCCAGACCTCTGGGCTAGAAGGCCTCTATAGGGGTGACTTATAAGTGACCTGGTGCAGTGAGAAGTGGCAGTGAAAGGGTGCTTGCACCTTTTCACACAGGCTGCCATGGCAGTCCTGCAGAACCCTTTGCTTGGGCTCCCTATGGGTGGCAAAATATATGCTGCAGCCCATAGGGATCCCCTGGAACCCTGATGCCCTGGGTACTTAGGTTCCATATACTAGGGACTTATAATGGGGCACCACTGTGCCAATTGTGGGATGAAATACCGAGTTTTGGGAGAGAGAGCATAATAATTGGGGTCCTGGTTAGCAGGATCCCATTTAACACAGTCAAACACACTGACATCAGGCAGAAAAAGGGATTAACCATGCCAAGAAAGAGGGTTCTTTCCTACACCAGCCTGTTGCAATACCACATGGAGGTGGCTTTGAACACCTGAACCAAACTTCCTTTGATGGTTGGGAAGAAGACTTTGTGTCGAGAGAACCACCCGCAGCTCCAGAAGGTTGATGTGGAGCCGGGACTTTGCTGCAGACCACAGTCCTCTGATTTTCACTTCTCCCAGGTGGCTGCCCCAGCCCATAAGTGATGCATCAGTCACCACTGTCAGCTCCTGGTGGGGAAAGGAGAGGGGTCTGATGATCGGCTAATCATGGTTTGTTATCTACCTGGACTGGGTCAGAGTGATTCCCCTCAATCTGGGCCCACTAGGACTTGAGGTCCCATTACAGAGCCTGCATGAGCCATCAAGCATGCTTCACCAGCAGGAGGCAGAAGGCTATCAGGCCCAGCATCCTCAGAATCAATCTCACCGAAATCCAGGACAGAGGGTGAACCATCTGGATCATAGCCCGAATATCCTGGACTTTTCACTGCAGAGAGAAGGTGTGGAACTGCACTGTATCCAAAATAGCTTGAATGAAAAGGGGCTATTGGGACAGACTCAGGTGTAATTTCAGCATGTTGATAGTGAACCTCAGCGAATGCAGGAGGTTTGCATTAGTCAGGAGGTGGGTGATGATTGCCTGGGGAGAACATAGGGACCTGAAAATGCTGGTGGCCCACTGTGGACCGCTGGTAACACTTGTGGCATCCAGCACAAGCATTTGGAAGTAAGCATCCTGGAAGTCCAACACTGCCATCCAGTCTCCAGGGCAGACAAGGCCTAAGCCAAGGTGAGGATCTTATTTTTTGTAAAACTGTTTATTGATTTTCGTTTTAACCAAACTGTTTCCACATTTGGAACAGTACACAGAGCAGATGGTACAAAATTCTGATAGCATGTAGAGAAATGTATAATACCACGCCATGTCATAGCCTACAAACGCATTATAACAATGTGTTCCCATGCAAGATATCCTGCGTGTTTCAGTCCAAAGATATTAACTCTAATTCTCCTCTGTGGGAGTGTGGTTCTCTGCTTATGGACCAGTGTCGCGGCGGGCACAGCTCTAGTGTGACGCCTCTAAAGTCAGCCCATCCCCTCCATATCTTGAGGTGTTTTTGGGGGCACCCCCACAGCAGGTATATTAGACGTGCTAGGCCCATGCACTGGATCATGCCCTTAGTTTGGCAACAGAATGGGCAGTGTGGTTTTCCATTCTTGCACTATTTCTCTTTTAACAATCACTAAGCCTAAACACAGCAGTGCCTTTTGATATATTTTACCCTCAGTGCCCTCTGTGACATACAGCAGGGTTTGCTTGAGGTTCCTGGAAATTGCCCATCTGAGTAACCCATCCAGTGTTCTCAGTACCTGGTCTCAAAAAGGCAGAGAAGGTAGGGCATTGCCAGAATGTATGCATTAAGTCACCCTCTGAGAGGTTGCATCATAAACAATTGCTTGAAGTGATCAGTCCCATCCTGAACAGCCTAGCTCAGGTGACGTGCGTGCAATGCAGCAATTTGATTTGGATCAGGGGAAACTGGGACACCATCGCCGCTTCCCTGGGGGAAGCGACTGCCTATCCAGTTCTCGTCCTCCAAGGGCCCAGGTCGTGTTTCCAAGCCTCCCTCACTCCACCATAAAGTCTGGCATGTTGCGGAGAAGCATACAATATGTGTCTGAAAGTTTATGGTCCTTGATGATGGTTAGGAGGAGTTTGGCCTCAAGTGGGGAATATGAAGGAATATCCTCCACTGATTGTATATAGGGCAGGAGGATGTCTTGGAGCTGGAGGTAGCAGAAGAACTGGGAGCGGTGGACGTCATATTCTGATTGTAGATCCTGCAAGGATTAACGCAACCCATTATGTATGATGTTTCAGAGTACAGAGATGCCTATAGTGTCCTAGGTGGAGAAACCGCAAAGGGCAATGACCTATGGAAGACAACTACCCCGCCATAGTGGAGTCTCAAGCATGAGTTTACCGGTCTATCCCATGAATTTGGGTGTGTCAACTCATCGTCAACACAACTTTCATAGAAGAGGGCAGAAAGTTTTGCCATGCGCCCCTTTAGAGTAAATGACGGAGGTTGGAGCAGTCCATGATCCACTCCTCAGCTACATACGCTAGGTCATTAAAACCCTCACACCACCAGTTGTTCACAACAAGGAGGTGGACTGCTTGGTAGTATAGAAGGTAGTATAGAAGTATGCCTGGGGTAGCAATCCCACCTCCGTGTGTTGGGTGGCAGCTCTTTTCCAGGCATATTTGTGGGCCCTTTGCCCCACAGCAGAGTTTGCAGCAAGGTGTACAAAGCTTGACCGATCAGGTAGGGATAATTCTGGAACTGGTACAGAAGTCTCGGCAGGGACAGCATCTTGAAGATGGCTGAGTGCCTCATCAGGGACAGCGGAAGGATTGACCAGAATTTTGTGTCTTTGGCAAGAACATCAAGTTGGGATTGCTAGTTGTCCTTGTACGCTCAACTTTTGTCTGTGGTAACAAACACCCCCAGGTATTTAAAATCCAGCGGGAGCCCCTTCAGCTTGGGTGCCCAGGGCATAGAATATGGGCAATGGGATGGATTTGGCCTCATTTATGCAGAGACCAGAGTAGGACCCAAAGGTTTAGGTAATTTGGAGTGCGTGAGGCACTGTTCCTATGAGTTATCCCCCCACCAAAAAAAATAATCAAGAAATCATCCGGATAGAGGGATATTCTGTCACTCACCTCTGTGAACCGTTGAAATCTGGAGAATAAAGCACCGAGACACACCAAAGCTGCCAGCAGCTTGAACGCATGTGCGTACAGCAAAGGAGAGAGAGGGCAGCCCTGATAAGTGCTTCTCTGTATATTAAACCAGTCCGAAACAGTCACTCCCATTCATACCTGTGCTGTAAGGTTGGTGTAAAGCAAGTGTATATAGCTAATGAATCGCAGGCCAAAGCCGTATTGGTCCAGGCATGCAAATAAATACTCCCAGGTGACAGAGTCAAATGCTTTCTGAAAGTCAATCATGAGCAGTGACTGGTGCCCCAGCAGCCTATCGCTTAACTCAATTGGATTGTCAACTCTCTGGATGTTGTATCTTGTAGCCCGACTGGGTTTAAATCCGGATTGGTCAAGGTACATTAAATTGATCATTCCTGAGAGCTGAGTGGTGAGCATTTTGGCCCAGATTTTCACCTCTTAATTCAGTTGGGATATTGGCTAGTATTCTTTGCATTTGGTACACTGGAGGCCCAGTTTCAGAACAACAATCTCACCAGACCATAGATCGTGGGGCAGCTCCCCCAGCTTCAGGACCTCATTGAAAGGAGCTCAGTAGCAAGGGGTCAGTATGGGTCCAAAGCAGGTGCCAAAATTTGGCTGTGAATCCATTGGGGCCTGGCGCTTTGCCAGCATGAAACTGTCCTAGCGCTGCCCGAGCTCCTTGCAGGTGACCTCCGCTGCCAGGGAGTCCTGAACCTCAGGGAGCAGGAGATGTAGGGGCGCAGCAGCCACAAATTGGCACAGGTAATTTGGGGAGTCCATTGGGTCTGAGGCGTAAAGGGTGCTATAATAGGCAGCAAATGTGGCCGCTATGTCAATGCTGCCTGCGATGCTAGCACCTTCAATGGTCAAGGTATGCGACTGGAGCCCCCCACCTTACAAGGAGTGTATAGCCGGTGTAGTGTTTTGCCTGCTTTGTCAGCGCATTGATAGCTACGGCTACAGGAGAGCAACCAGGCCTCTTGAGCCTCCTGGGTGAGCTCTTGTTTGACCACTGTCTGTGCATGGAGAGAATCCCGAACAAGTTCATCTTCCATTCTGTCGAGGTACCCTCATTCAAGGTCAAGCACCTTTGCTTCAAGGCCTTCAACTCTCTGGCAAACACAGGCCTGTTGGCCTTTGCAAAAACTGATAATTTCACTGAGTAAAGTGGCTTTTTGGGCTTCCCACATAAAGCCTGGAGAATCGACCAAGCTGTGGTTCTATTTGAAGAATCTCTGTCTTGTCTCCCGAAACTCCTCTCCTTGCAGGCACCAACAGCTCAGTCGGCATTTCATTGCGGCCCTAGTTGACGCCCAAACCACATCCATCGCCAAGGGGAAGTGGTCAGAAAGACCTCTCACCAGTACACGAACACCGAAGACCCGATAGCCCTCCTGACGGGGCACCAAGAAGTAGACTAGGCGAAAGAAAGATCTATGGGCCCTAGAGTAAAAGGCGTAACCCCTCTTAGTCAGGTGGTGAGCCCTCAATATGCTCAACACGGATAGGTTGTGTAGGAAGGCAGATAAGAGTGCCCCCGTATCAGCCCCAATGATAGCAGGTGCGCTAGAACAGTCAAAGCGAGGATCGCAAATTTCATCGAGGTCTACCCCCGTGAGCCACAGAGCTCTGAGCAACTCCCTGAACAGTTCACCTAGTCTACCCAGAAAATCGGCGGTCAGCGGTTGGGGGGCATATACTCTAATGATGGAAATAGGGAAGCCCCCCAAGTGTGCCTGTCACTGTCATATAGCAGCCATAGCAGTCATGCCATGGATTGGTTACTGTCAGAGGGATGTGTTTGCATACTAAACTGGAAGTGCCCTGTGACCAGAGGTCTCACCCAGAGTGGTATTTCTTGCGCAAAACCCTGATGGACCAGAAGTGGGCAGTGATTGCCCAGAAGTTGCGTCTGCTGGAGCAAGAGGAAGTCAGATCTCTGAGAGTCGCTTTGAGCACCACTCTGCATTTGATCTGTGTTGAGTTAGCTGTTTACATTCCATGAGAGTACTAATAACCCACCTGGATATTAAACCTCATGCCCCCCCTCCACCCCCCCCCCTCCTATGTGGCCTGGTCTGCTTGGCATAATGCTGTGTAGATGGTAATCGTGTTGGGAACTTTGCGTGTATCAGGCGTATCTGTTCCATGGAGCAATCAATGTGGAACAAAACTAAGAAACCTCTACCCTTAACATCACCCCATACTTGGCGAACTAGAAGTACCTATCACCAGAGGCTATGGGGCCACTCTTTGCCAGGGGGGCATTGTCTGACCATCCGGTGGACCACACGGCCAACTCCTCACTCAACACTCTGTCCGCACCAGGTTCTGCTCGTGGGGCTGGGCTGTGGCGATTCAGGGTGCTGAGGCGGTAGGCACCCGTTGTATGCTGTTGGTGTGTGCTCTACCCAGACAATTCCCCCTGGGTAGTCAACCGCTGTAGACGAATTTCAGTGCAATGAAGAGCTCATTCAGAGCATGTCTGCCATGTTAGCGTTCTAGCCATACCCCCCCCCCCCCCAAGGGTGAGCATCTTCAATTTCTCTTTTCCAAGAGAGGCTTTGAGAGGTTGTGGATCTAGCATAGGACAAAGTCCTCTGTTCCTTTTCCGCACCAGAAAGTAGTGGGAATAGCAACCACATTCTACTTCTGGCATTTGCACCTTCTCAATTGCTCTTTTGGCCAGAGTCTGCACTTCCTGAGGAAGCAAGTAGAGATGGTCCTCTATCAGCACTTCTGGGAATGGTGGCAAAGACGGAGGGATTTCCACAAGTGGAAGAGAGTAACACCATTTAACAATTTGGAGCACGCACTTGTCAGAGGTTATGTTGCTCCAGTACGGCAGGCGGTGTGGAGCCCTGAAGCCAACAGTATGATTGCGCTGGGTGGGGGCTTGCTAAAATGGCTTGGAGGATGCAGCAGCTGGAGGGGTGGGTGACTGGACAACACGCTGGGCATGAATGACTGGAAAGGGCATAAGGACTGCTGCTGTGATTAGGTGCCAGAGAGATGCCCAGGATCTGGCAGTGGCTCGGCTATCCTGAAAAGCATTGTATCAACTGTCACCAACCAAACAGGAGCCATCAGTTGGCATGTCAATTAGGATTGACTTCATATGCCTGAAAAAACCCAGTGGACCACAATTATGTATGACGATGGAGTACCACCATAGAGGCCATGGCCCTGCCTAGAGAATGTGTGGTGTCCAGTCCACATCTTATGGCAAAATTTGCTGCCCCTCGGCGATCCACCAAGGCTCAGTGTAGGATGGCGCAGGCCGCTTAAGGAAGCCTGGGGAGTAGCAGCACAACTGAGGTCCATAATGCGTGGGAGTATTGGGCTCAAGAGACTGCAAAACCAGGCTGGCAGAAGAGAACATTTTCTTCGCAAAGGTATCCAGCTTCTTGGATTCCCTATCTAGTGTGGTGGGAGGGAATGTGTTTGGGTTAACTTTGGCTGTTGAGGCTTGTACCACCAGGCTCTCAGGAGAGGGATGCTTGGAGAGGAAGGATGGGTCTCCTGCGGTGGGACGATAGCAACTGTCAATCTTGCAGTGTGTAGGAGCCCCGTGCAAGTTTTAGCACAGCCCCACAGGGTAACATCAGTGAGGGCATATTAAAGGGGAGCACAAACTCCACAGAGTTCACTGGTGGGTGAATCATCTCTTTTAAGACACTGGTCTTGATTTTCTGATTGCAGGCAATTTTAAGTCAAGGTCCTAAGATGTCCTGTGCATCACTGCTGAGAGGGGTTTGCTTCCCTGAAAAACAGGGCCCAAAGGAGAAAACATGCCAGAGTCTGCGGAAGTGTCCAGCCCGTTGGCATCACCCAGCTCCTCCTTCCTGTTCTTTTCCTGGAAAAGGTCAACCCCAAAGGGACCATATGCTTCCCCCTCATCAACCGCCTCAGGCCTGTCAACAGGCAGCAAGTCAAGGAGTGGATATGGTCTTGACTGTGCAAGTATCAATGCTGAGCAGCATTGGCAGGACAACAACTGAGTTGGAAAGGTGTATGGGTTTGTCGTCTACTGGCACCGTTGGCTTTGGGGTTGGTACTAGGGAGGGTATAGGGGACCAAGGCAGTGTTAAGCCAGACTCAGAAGGCCCAGCTGGCATTGAGGGCAAACCCACAGGTATTATCCCAGTCGGGCAGCTTGTGGTTCCATGGTGCCTGAAGGAACACCTGAGGGAGCCTGCGGCCCAAAGATGGTATGCATTGCATCATAGAACTCCTTCAACTGAGTGGGTGTTGTTCCGGCTCTGGGGAACTCAGGGTAGCGTGAAGCAGGCCTGGATGCCAGCTCTATAGGTGACATGCGGGAACAGGGCCTAGAAGCATGGTGTTTGGATGAGGAAGCCGAAGAATGCTCCAACTTCTTTGGGTGCTTTTTGGACCTACCAGACTTTAAAGAAGTCCTGCTCATATGATTGTCCACATGGAACTCTGTGATTTACCCTGGGAACAGCAAGCCACAAGGAGCTTCCTCATTCACTCTCAAATCAGTTTGGGGTGCATCTACTTGCACCCCATGCAAACCTTGTGGTTGTCACCTTACCCCAGGCACCCGAGACAGATCAAATGGGGATCAGACAGACATCTGACTGTGACATTGCCCGCAAGTCTTAAACCCTGTCGGTTTTTTAGAAGACATAGCACACTGGCAGCAATAGCTCAAAAACAGTCAACAGAGGCTGAAAACGTTGGTCAAAAAATGACCACAGTAGCTCTTCAGATCCACGCTGATGGTGCGGAAAAAGAATGGAACTGATGTCAGTGCATTGGGGTGACATTTATATGAGCACTACTACTTCACTTCCACTGTGGACAACTCCAAGGCACAGCCAATCCACGCCACCTACCAGCACACAGAGGTGCTGCTCAAGATTTTCCAGATTGACGTCTGGAGAATATTCTAAGGTAAGTAATCTGCGGTTAGAAGTATCTATCACAAAGTGTAAACGGCCCCTGCGACAGCCCCTCTGCTGTTCTTAAGAAGTTGCTGAAATTTCAATGACTGCACTGCATGTACTCAGAAACCCCACACCAAACCTTAGACTGGCATTTAATACTTTTTTGTCACAAATTTTATTGGTTTTCTGCAGCATGTAGCATCGAACAGTTATGTCAAATTCAACAATCTCTGGTACATATTAACCATTATAGTTAAAATGTGATCCTCTTAGCATGAGCAAATTTGGAGAACCTACAAGTTGGCCATATAATCTAGTGGCATTCTATAGGGTCATCAGTTTCAACAGGTAGTGTGGTAGGGGAGCTAACCATTGAAGGAAGGAGCCTCCCCAAGGAGGTCCCCGCCGGTGTTTCCGGTGATGAAGGTTCTGGGTGTGTTACACAGTGCACCAGCGCCTCCAAGGCCCTGGTCATATCCAATGACCCTCAACCACATCTGGCTTCTCAGAGCAGCACTGCGCCTTCGTATGCTGCCTATCACTTCAGCTTTCTTTGTTATAATTCCACCTGTGCCCCATTCAGAGTCTTCCAATTTCATGTGATTTCTTGTTCTGCAAGGATGAAAGCTAGGTCTTGGAACCTACACCGGTCTTTTGTTTTAGCAGTGTGTGAAAAGCAGCTCAACGGGAAGTGTTGTGGAGTGCTGGGGACCTCTCCCTTAATGACCTCGTGAGCACAGCTGTGATTTCTCCCCAGTGGGAGGTAAGCGTCAACCACTAGAACAGTGCTGCAAGATAATAAGACCCAAAGTCGGGAACAGCTAGCCCTCTGTCTCCCGTCGGCCTCTGCGAGGTGGCCAGGGCCACCCGTCTGAGGCCTCAGCTCCAAATAAAGTCTATGACAAGTGTATTAATCTCCCTAAACAGAGCTTGGGGAATCCACACGAGTAGCATCACAAAATATAGCAACTACGGGAGCGCTAACATTTCTAATAGTGCAACGTGGCCCACAACCGACAGGGAGCATCTTTCAAGAAATCAATGTTCTTTTTAAGATCCCAGATCGTTTTTCCAACATTCCCCTCAAGATAGCCAGTGGGGTCATGAAAAATCTGTATACCCAAGTATTGCAGACAGCAAGGCACCCATTGCAACCCCATCAAATGGCATATAATATTTGCTCCTACTGCAACTGGACAAGAGCTTTGGTCTGCATGGACATCTCTTGTCTGGTTTTATTGTTATATGTAAAAGGTCCATATATCACCAATGTTCATGCAATGAGTATCAGTTTGGTTTAACAATACTTCAGTTTCACCATT
The DNA here is from genome assembly GCF_031143425.1 of Pleurodeles waltl. NCBI lineage: Eukaryota > Metazoa > Chordata > Amphibia > Caudata > Salamandridae > Pleurodeles > Pleurodeles waltl. The sequence continues at coordinate 528,405,018 of NC_090447.1, read as the reverse complement.
GTTGATCTTATCACAGGAATAGAGCATAGTGAATAGAACTTTCTCAAACTAATTCATCAAAAGGGCACTGCCTTTCAAGCCTGGTTCATGGAATCTTCACACATAAGCAGACCATACTGGGAAGCAGCAAACAAGGGTATTTGGGGAAAATCATTCTGAGATGGCATGCAGAACATTCTCATTGATGAACCGTCTGAATTGTTTTCATAGAACCTGACGCAAGATCTGCATATTAATTATGAATACATGGGATGGGCACTATTATGAAGAGATTCCCTCCCAGAAGCCATTTTTACACAGACTGCGCTTTCAAGGACAGGGTCCTGAACCTAGTACCTCCCTTGTTCGTTCAAATAATACATAGTGGTCTGCTCTAGTCAGTATGAGAACTCTGTTCATAGTTAGACTGTTGGAAGGCCTTGAAAACCAGGCAGACTGCCCTGAATCCTAGGAGATTAACGTCTTATTTAGACTTTCTGATTGACCACAGCTTTTGCATCAGCAGGGCTCCTAGATGTGCACCACATCTTATCAAGGCTGCACTAATAGCAATTATCTGTATTGGTTAATGCTGATGGAATGAGGCCCATTGTAAGAGGCTGCTCCAAATCCACTGCCACAGATGGGACGGTCTCACTGATTATGAGAGCTGATGCTTATATTGCCAAGAATCCTCAAACTTCGATATCTGAACCTCCAGATCTTGTTATATGGGTTGCACACATAGTCTAGTATTTAATATACATGCACAATGCTATTGAACTCAGGAGGAACAAGATCGAACGTGTCGTATGCCATATGTGTAATGCTCAATAGATGATGAATTTCTAAATATTGCAACTACTGCGGTCCTCCACAGGAAAAAAATTCCTTGGAGTGCTTGCAATGTTGTGCCAAAGCAAGCGAGATCTGGGACGTAAGTGATAAGTTTCAGAAAGTTTATCTGGAGGTCTTGGTGACTAAGAAGATGTAATGTGGTCTGGGAAGCTCTGTAATTTCTTTTCTGGATTACTGGCCTCGATTAGCCACTTGTCCAGGCAAGGATAAGTTAAGATTTGTTGTTTTCACAGTTGAACCATCACTACAGCCATGAACATGTGAAGGACCAACTTTGAGCAGAGGACAGAACTGTATATTGGTTATGTGACTTCTCCACTACAAATCTAGGAAATATCCTGGGTTTTATGGCAACTGGAGCATGGAAATGTCGTGCCTTGCAGGTATACTGAATATATTGAATCTTGGGCTGTCAGATTATTTGGTGAAACGCTAACATGCTGACGCTCTCTCTATTAATCCATTTGTTGGCAATCTTAAGGTCCAAAATAGGCTTGAACTCACTTTGGACTTTTTGTGGGGAACGAGAACGTAAATGCATTTCACTCCATGTGAAGGCAGTACTGGCTATACAGTTTCTTTTTTCAGATCTATGCCTGTTTATTTTTGTAAACAGTCCAGCTGAAATATGAGTTTTTCTTTTCTTAAAGGGACTCATTACAACGGAGTTGGGATGATTCAAAGAACATGTCCATTTTACAGAATACATAGAACCCATTTGTCATTGCTCTCGAGTTGCCACTCTTCGATATGATTTGTGGAACTTTCAATCTTGGGAGTCTTGACATCACACTAGGTGGTCATGCTGTGTGAGGACGTTGCGAGGGGGCTGTGAAGAGGACGCGAGGTAGGCGTGGCCGTCAGCGGACGAGGCCATTGTTGCGGCTCGTGGCTTGTTTTGCTGCTACATCATAGCCAGATTTGAGAAATCTGAGGATGTGGTTGCGCCCCCCACTCCCCCCCACGGGTTTCCATACGCCAGCTGATACGGCCTGTGCCACTCGGCATCGCATGGCATTGAGGTGAGGTCGCTGCAACCGCGTGGTTCGGCGTTGTGCTACTACTGAGGTTGGCCCCTACTGCTATTGTTGTTCTGCAGCCCCTCTCCTGCAATTTTGGGAGAGGCGGCCACTTCCCCCCGACAACTCTGAAATGCCCCTGATACACATACTCCATGTACTCTGCTGTGATTTTAACCAATTGCCAGCACTCTCCACTCATAGCAGGAGAAGTAGAAGAGGAGCATGAGTGCCAATGAGAGGTAAGTGGCGCGGGGGCAAAGCAGGTCTGGAATTTCTTGTGGTACTGCAGGGCCTGCAAAGCCTAGGGCTGGCAAAAGGGTGATGCGAGAACCCGGTATTAGGTGCAGTGCCTTAGAGGGAGAGGCCCACCCCTGCGGAGGCGGCCTGGCTAGGTCCAGGTGCGGCTTGTTGGGGTGTTTGCCCATCCCGCTGGCCATTACCCGAGTACAGCCCAGAACAGCACTCCTGAAAACCGAAAATTTGACTTTTTAGATTTGAAATCTGATCCTGAGGGGAAAAAGAGCTCGAGAAGGGAAGCACAAAAGCATTTCTAGTTATTTTGCTCTAGCTGCCCTGGTGTTTGATTGGTCAGTCGTGTTGAGCCATAATGGGGATTCCAGCACATCAAATTAAAAAGATACCAAAATTAATAATGACTGTAAGAAAGCTAAGATTTGGTCATTTGCTTCAGGGGAGGATTGTACAAAGACTACTAATCAAATCCTCTCAAATAATAGAGATGCCTCTTTGATGATGCAAAAAGTGAAAAATCAGTCAGTCATTCAGCTTGTGAGAAAAGGAGAAACCATTGCAAGAGGATCCGAACTCGATTGTGGAACTGTATGGAGGGTGGGGAGGGATTAATGTTAATGCTAATTTGTATCCCACTGTTTCTGTAGAGTCCGGTTGCAAGAGGGAAAAGTCGCCCACACTGCAGCAGGATACTACACAGTAGGTTGGAGGTGTTTCCAATATATCCCCCAAAGGTTTTACCCTCCTTATTACCCATTTAAGACCCACCCCCTTATCAGTCTATGACTGCAATTGATAATCCCCACATAATCCCGCAAGAAGATCCTTGTCCACCTATAGTGCCATATGCTGAGGAGGATTTTACTTTACTAAATTTGGATATAGATTTATGTAGGAGATACTGTTTACAAGATAATAGTAAGACTGTGGGTACACCTTCTGTGATGGTTCCCACTGGATTGCAGCTTTACAGTAGTACTCCTTGATATAATTCTTCATTGAGATCTCATCTGTCTGTAATCCCAGATCTCGATGTAAGTGGTATTCAAATTTGTTACCCTCCTAATGAAGTAGTAAAGGTATCAGCTTCCTTATTGTGCTTAGAAAGTCTTTTGTCTTCAATTTTAAAGTTGTTAGAAAAACGTGTTGGTGGTTCTGATTGTGTTTTCAGCACTGTAATAAAAACATTAAGGGAGTTGGTAAGCAATAAAAAGAAAAAGGAAATAGGCCCCTGTGAATTAGTGGAAATAGAAGGGGCCTTGATCCCAAGTCTGGAAAATTATTAGAAGGCTGTTGGTTGTCAAATGTTTTTTTGCTCTCAGGCCTGTAAATCTCAATGTAAGAAGCCTACTAAGAATGCTTCCCATACTGAGAGCCCAGTAGATGCCATAAAATTAATTTTAATACTACCTCTAATAAGAAGAGCCTGGACGGAAACCTGATGGGTGTTGAACAGGATGTGTTTACAATTTTTAAATCTCGGCCTAGACTGGAAGTAAATAATGGTGAATCAAAGGCTCCACAGGTAAAGGCTAGGGGGACGAAGAAAAAGTGAAGAGGGAAGAAGAAAAAAACCTCTCCGCAGATTTGCTAAAAAGTCAAAGGAGGTTACGTTTTAGAGCAGGTATGGATTTCATACATAGTGCAAAAGGTATAATATGATCTCTGCGAGTAACTCACCAAGCCATGGATCCTGATCATTGTCCTGTTAACGTAATGGCTGAGGGACCTGCAGTAGTGTTAGCAGCAGAACATGGGGCATCTCCGTCTCATATACCTCCTTCACTGAATCCAATGGCTGCACCTTTCCCAGATACAGGTATAAAGAGGGGCTTCCCGTGCGAGAAGGTTTAGACCCTTTATGGTGTGATGTGGATACTTTTAGGTTGGACTTTATTCCCCTGTTCGATGAAGATTTCATTTTAAATAGGGCTTTGTTGCTTAAATGCTTTTCTGAGATTGAGAAGTACAAGTTACTTACCTTCGGTAACGAAATATCGGGTAGACACATATTCTAGTTGCGGATTCCTTAACTTAGAATGTACCCCAGGCGTCAGACTGGATCCGGAGGCTTTTCTTCGAGCAATATCCTTGCGCGTCGGTATGTGGCGTTGATTGACTCCGCGGGCGTTGTTGGCGTCGTCGTCACTGTGACGACGTCAAGAGTAATATATGGATGCCACCTTCGCACAGTGACATCAGTTTCTTTTAACAACTTTCCATGCCAAAGCGCAGAGCCGATAAGAACACGGAGTTTGGTGCGCCAGAGATAAGGACCTGAAAAGGGAATCCCTGTCCCTAGAAATCAGTTCGCAAGCGGGGAGGATGGGTGGGCGGTAAGGAATCTGCAACTAGAATATGTCTCTACCAGATATTTCGTTACCGAAGGTAAGTAACTTGTACATATGATAGAGACTTCTAGTTGCAGATTCCTTACCTTAGAATAGATACCCAAGCAATGCCATCCTCGATGGTGGGCTGCAAACCAAGATCATACTAGGAAGTCCTGCAGGACTGAATGACCAAAATAGCCGTCCCGACGGACCTGACTGTCCAGACAGTAGTGTTTGGCAAACATGTGCAGGGACTCCCACGTAGCTGCCTGGCAGATATCCAGGACAGGAACTCAGCGTACTAACGCAGTGGTAGCAGCAGTTGCTCTGGTGGAATGGGAACGCAAGCCCTCAGGAGGTTGCTTCTTGGCCAAAGCATAGCACATTTTGATGCAAAGAAGCACCCATTGAGAGATGGTACGCTTTTGTACCACCTTCCCTTTTTTCGCACGACATACCCAACAAAGAGTTGATCGTCCACCCGGAAATCTTTAGTACGATTGAGGTAGAACGCCAACGCTCTTTTTGGGTCCAGAAGGTGGAGTCTCTCCTCCTCATGGGAAGGGTGTGGGGATGCGTAGAAAGTAGGCAGTGATGGACTGGCCTACATGAAAAGGTGTAACCACCTTAGGAAGGAAGGAAGCATTAGTGCGCAACACTACTTTGTCAGGGTGCACAGACAAGTATGGAGGTTTTGAGGAAAGGGCCTGAAGCTCACCCACCCTGGGAGCAGAGGTGATAGCAACAAGAAAGACAGTTTGGCGGTGAGGCGCCGCAAGTGACAATTATGCATTGGCTCAAAGGAAGTACACATCAAATAAGTAAGGACAAGATTGAGGTCCCACTGAGACATGATAAATGGAGTGGTTGAAAATAAATGGGTGAGGCCTTTTGGGAATCTACTCACAATAGGAGATTTAAAAAGTGAGGGCTGATCATGTAACCTAAGGAAGGCCAAAATGGCAGATAAATACCCTTTAAGGGTGCCCAAAGCAGAGCCCTGCTTGGCCAAAGAAAGAATGAACAGAAGAACCTTGGCTAGAGGAGCCGAAAGGGGGCCAACAGATTTGTTGGTAAACCATGCCACAAATTTAATCCAACAACAGGCGTATACAATTTTGGTTGAGGGACGCCTGGCTGCCAAGATAACATCACAGACTTCGGGTGGAAGATCAAAAGTCGTCAACTGTCACCGCTCAATCTCCACACATGAAGGTTGGACAGTATCGGGTGAAGAACCGTCTCCTGTTGCTGCGACAGAAGATCCACCTGAAGAGGCAGTCTGAGTGGAGGATCGATGGGCATGCTCAATAGCTCTGGATACCATACTCTCCATGCCCAGTCCGGAGCCACCAAAATAACTTGGGCCCGGTTGTTCCTGATCTTCTGGAAAACTCTGGGCAGAAGAGGTATAGGCGTAAAGGAGGCCGGAGTTCCACCCAAGCCAAAAAGTGTATCCGAGCGAGTGCCGCCTTGGAAACTCCAATGCGCAAAACAGCTGACATTGCACGTCTCTGCAGAGGCGAACAGATCTCACCAAGGCTCTCCCCACTGTTGAAAGAGACTTTGCGCCACCTCCGGATGGAGAAGCCATTCGGGATGGGCTGTGCATCGACGGCTGAGTTAGTCTGTTCTGGTGTTGAGGGAACCTGCCAGATGAACCATCAGGGTAATGCCCTGATGTTCCAGACATGTCCAGAGGCGTAGTGCCTCCTGACAAAGGGTCCAGGACCCTAGTCCGCCCTGTTTGTTGCAGTACCACATGCCGGTAGTATTATCCATGAGCACCTGCACCACTTTCCCTTTTAGAGAGGAAAGGAATGCTTTCAGCGCAAGCCTGATCTCCCGGAGTTCCAGAAGATTGATATGGAGCCCAGACTCCGCCAGAGACCAGAGTCCTCTGATCTCCGCCTCTCCCATGTGGCTGCCCAAACCCAGAAGTGACGCATCTTTCACTATAGAGAGACCTGGTTGGGGAAGGGAGAGGGATCTGCTGTGGACCCAATGCGGATTCGAAAGCCACCACTGCAGGTCTTTAGCAGTCCCCTCTGCGATCTGGACCATGTCGGAGAGATTCCCCTGATGCTGTACCCACTGGAACTTCAGGTCCCACTGCAGAGCCTGCATATGCCATCTGGCATGTGTTACTAGCAGGATGCAGGAGGCCATGACGCCCAGCAGACTCCGAGTCAGTCTCACCAAAAACCCAAGGCTGAAAGATTGGAATCATAGCCTGAATGTCTTGGACTCGCCTTTCGGGAGGATAAGCCAGAAACTGCACTGTGTCCAGAACAGCTCAGATGAAAGGGAAAGTCTGAGAGGGAGTCAGGTGTGACTTCTGCACATTGATAGTGAACCCCAGCATGTGCAGGAGGTTCACCGTATTCTGAAGGTGGGAGATGACTTTCTGGAGTGAGTCTGCCTTCAACAGCCAGTCGTCGAGGTAGGGGAAGACTGAGACCCCTAACCTGTGCAGATGAGCTGCAACCACCACCATCACTTTCGTGAACACCCGAGGGGCGCTGGTGAGGCTGAAGGGGAGCACGGTAAACTGAAAGTGCTCATGACCTATCACGAATCGTAGGTAACATCTGTGGGCATGCAGGATGGGGATGTGGAAATAAGCGTCCTGCAAGTCCAACGCTACCATCCAGTCTCCTGGGTCCAAGGCAGACAGAACCTGAGCCAGGGTGAGCATTTTGAATTTCTCCTTCTTGAGGAAGTAGTTTAGATCCGAAGTTCTAGGATAGGACAGAAACCCTTGTCCTTTTTTGGTGTCAGAAAGTAGTGAGAATAACAACCACAACCTACTTCTGGGTACAGGGACCTCTTCTATAGCTCCCTTGGCCAAGAGAGCTGTGACTTCCTAGCGGAGAAGCGCCAAATGATTGTCTGGAAGGTGACTGAAGGATGGAGGCATGGTTGGTGGAGCAGATTCGAAAGGGAGGGAGTATCCCTTTCGATCTATCTGCAAAACCCACCTGTCCATGGTGATGTATTCCCAGTGAGGCAGGTGATCGCGAATCCTGACACCAACTGGATGGGAGTGAGGGGACGGACTAGGAGGGCTTGGAGGCTGCACCAGGGGCAGAGGTGGACTGGGCAGACCTCTGGTTCGCTTTCCCACAGCCACGTGGGATTCTGCATCCCCAGCCACGCAGAGGCTGAACAGCATGAATGGCACGGTGACTGGGTGGCGGATGTGACAGGGAGCCCCTTCCGTGGCCACGAAAAGGGTGAAAAGTGGACTGTGGGGGGCGAGGGGCAGAGGAAAGACCAAGGGACTGAGCCATAGCCCGGGAATCATTGAATCTCTCCAAGGCCGAGTCTGCTTTATCTCCAAAGAGATGTGAGCCATCAAAGGGCATGTCCATGAGTGACTGTTGGACATCCCCAGAAAAAACAGAAGTACGCAGGCAGGCATGGCGTCGCAAGTCCACCGTCGTAGCAACTGATCTGCCCAGAGACTCGTTCATGTCCAGCCCACAACAGATTGTGAACTTGGCCGCATCTCTCCCATTGTTCACAGCTTGGGAAACGATAGCACGGGCCTCCTCCGGTATCTGCGGCAGGACTTGCGCAACGGTATCTAAAAAAAGAGTGGGAATAGCGGCCCAAAAGGCATGCAATGTTCACAGGCCGCAGCGCGAGACTGGAGGAAGAAAATAACTTCTTGCCAAACTGTTCCAGTCTTTTGGATTCCCTGTCCGAGGGTGCGGAACGGAATGCGCCTTAAGAAGAGGAAGCCTGGATAGCAAGACTCTCAGGTGTGGGGTGTTGGGACAGGAATTTAGGGTCGTTCGGAGCGGGCCGATGGCGGCGTGCGTTAGTCCTATTCACAGGAGTCCCTGTGTTGGGTTTGGACCAGGTACCCAGTAGGACATCAGTGAGGGCTTCGTTAAATGGAAGGAGAGGTTCCGAAGCAGAGGCTCTGGGCTGAAGCACCTCCGTCAGGAGATTAGTCCTCCCTGCAACAGTAAGCAGCTCAAGGCCGAGGACGTCAGCAACTCTACTGACCACCACAGAATAAGAAGCTCCCACCACCGTAGCCAAGGTAGGAGGAGACACCATGCCAGTCTCTGGGGAGGTATCAAGACCGATGGTGTCGCCCAATCCCTGAGCCCAGTCCATGTTCTGCTCATCTTGCTGGTATTCATAAGGGTCATCAGGTTGACGTCAATTGTGGGCCCGACCGACATCGGGAGCGTTGACGACTTCGCCGGCACTGGGGAAGGTCTCAATGGTATGACTGGCGCCGACACGGACCCGGAGGGACCCTCGATGGCCGGAGCCAGAGCTGCTGGCGCCGAACCCGAAGGACCATCTTCTGAACCCCTAGGCCCCGAAGGCGCAGCAGAGGGGTCATACTGCCCAAATACGAGGTGCATAGCCTCATAGAATTCTTTTAGTTGGGCAGTGGTTGCTTCGGCTCCCAGAAATTCAGGGCGGCGCAGAGTGTACCCAGCATCAGGCTCAGCGGACAGAGGCCTAGAGCTTTGACGTTCTTACTACGTCGCGTCATCTGAGCGACGGGGTGAAGTCGAAGAATTACCCGAATGCCCAGATGATTTGGAGGAAGGCGAGTGGTGATGACTCTGCAGCCGGTCTTGAGACCTTCCCCTCGAGTGAGACAAGGAATGATTCGGAGTCAAGCACCGGGCCACCAAGAGCTTTAGGGACTGCTCCCTCAAAGCTTTCGGGTGCATTGCCTGGCACTCAAGAGCATGACTGAGTCATGGTAGCGCTCCAGACATCACAAACAGCCCGATGTGGATCCATCACTGACATCATTCAGTGACAATCCTCGCAAGGCTTGAACCTGGACTTCAGGGACACAGACGCACCAAAAGTCACCAGAAAATCTGACAAAAGTGTTGAGGCCGGTCAAAAAGTGACCAAGATAGCTCTTCTCCGGATCAGCGTGTGGCACCGAAAGAAAAGAACTGACGTCACCGCGCTGAGGCAGCGCCTATATTCTACCCCAACATCATCACAGAGACCACGAGAATGACGGACGCGGAGTCGACCGACGCCACCTGACGGCGCACAAGGATACTGCTTGAAGAAAAAATCTCCGGATCCAGTCTGACACCAGGTGAAATTCTAAGGTAAGGAATCTGCAACTAGAAGTCTCTATTAGATAAAATATAATCAATACAACCGACATATCAGAAGGCATGCTGCAGTCTTATGCCAGTCGCAGTGCATTTCTGGAATATATTGAACAAAATATGACAGTTTACTAGTAGCAGTCGTTGATTTCATACAGCTTGCAAAAGTAAAAATGACATTAAGGCTCTTCAATATTCATTTTATTAAGTATATAAAAGAAACGTTTAAGGTATCAGAGTGCATTTAATTTGTCAGCACATTTATTGTATTTTATTTATGTAAAAACAATGTCATCTAACTTTACAATACCTGATTAAGAAGAGTTATACTGTATACCTGCATTTGTAAAAGTATAATAACCTTATTAACTTTAAATAGGTGTATTTAAAATGATTAGCCTGAAATAACTCTCAGGTCAAGATTTATAAAAGCACATAGGCTTCAAAGACTGAAAATATTGAACACAGATTTCTTGATTGATGAATTCAAAATGTAAACAATAATGCAGATAACAGCATTTCATTGCTTTTTGTCTAATAAATAAAGTATGCTTGCTACTGTGGACATAGCTCACATTAAGGCTTTCACATAATTGTAATATAAAACAAGTTGAAGCTCTCTGGCATGTAAAATTCAGAACTTTCATAGGTTTGAAGTTAAAAGTTACAGTAATCAATCTACAATACATGCAAGTATATCTCCCCACCATAGCTTTAACGAGTGAGACCAGATGCCTGTGCAAACCCTTATAAATACGGCACAATTTAATAATCAGTTTCCTTCAATGGATCTAAACATGCTTTATATAAAAAAAAAGTAAAAAAACCAAAACGTTTCTCTTTCTGCTTTATAACATCAGCATAAAAATGTTTTAGTTATGGCATATTCTGAAGTTTAGAAAACACAGTAATCTGGAGGATACATCACTGGAAGCCAATTTTCAGAAAATGATGCACAATGGGACCATCCAAGATATTTCATAACCTGCATGAAAATAAGAAAATATAAATTAAACTCCCTGTGATTGTACATATCAGACATCTAGATTCACTCACTTGGCTTCTCAAAAGAATACTGAATTATTATTGAATAAAAACGGTTGAATTTTATGTCATTTCCACCCATAATAAATTTGAAATCCAAACGCATTTCATTCCTTTGTCTGTGCTTACAAATCTACAATAAGACATCCAATTTTGACCTGACTGTCAACTCGGCCTCGGACCTTGATGAGACTAAAACGCTAGTAGGATAAATGATAGCCAAATGTATGTTGAATCACAGTGTAATAAAAATGAAAGATTTGGTGGGAGTAGAACAAAATCCTGTTAGAAAACATTGAACCTACAAACGTTCTTCAAGACAAAGAAAGGAGGAAAGAAGCAAAGGAGAAAGAAAAAGGGAAGGAGACAAAAAGAAAGGATGGGTCCACGGTCAATTAACTGCTAGATAAATGGATACATAGATGGGCACAGACATTATAGCAGTAAAGCATTGCTAACCAGTCCTAAATGTGTTACTAACTGAATACAAAGGACTTCCCAAAGATGGGCGGGAGACTGCTGCCAATTCTTCTATACACAGATGATGTGGTATTGATCTCCCGACCGGCAAATGGATTACAGGGCCTCTTAGATTTGTTTTTAGATTTTATGCAGGATGTAGATCTAAAAGTTAATTTTGCCAAACCTTATATCCTGACAACCGGCCCACTGAATGAGAAGACAAAGCAATTTTGGATGGACGGGATGGTCCTTAAAAAGGTAAAGAACTTTTGTTACCTAGGTATGATTGTTAGCTCCAGTTTGCTCTGGAAATCTCACCTTATGATTAAACAGTTTGAAAGGAATTTAGAGGCAATTTTTTGTTTCACACATAAATTGGGCATTAACCTGTATCTCTTTTGTTAACTCTTTATAAATCCAGTTGTGTGTAGAAAGCGACTTATGGAGCGGGGGATCCGGTTACTGTAAAGCAGACCTGTTACAACAAATCAAAAATAAATTTATATATTGACTGCTGATGGTACCTAAGAGTGTTGCCAGTATTATTTGTCATGAGGAGCTGGGAATTCAGCACCTGGAGGAAGAGATCACACTAGCTCCATTTCTCCACTGGATTAAAATTTTGGAGAAATCCAGAGGCTGAACTGGTGTTTGAATGTTTGTCTGAATATGATTCACTGACTCACTTTTATAAAAAAAAATTCCATTTCAAAATCTTGGTCTTATTAATATGTTCACAAATCTACAATCCCTGCAAGCAAACTCAAGAGTTAGTGAAACAACGCTATAGGGAGGCTGCCATGGCACAGGTTATGGGGCTCTATGAATATGAAAACAGTTGAATCCTATATTAGAATTTCAACAACAGTTGCCATAGAGCCCTATCTACTATAATTTTACAATGTGCATTGCCGTTCTTATTTGACATTGCTTAAGTTGAATTTAATACCTTTTAGAGTGGCATATCCTTAAGAGTGTATATGGAAAAAAGATCTACCTATGTGTCCTTGTGATTCAAAGTCAAATCCGAGCACGTCACTTTATATATTTTTTTTGCACATTATATTCAGCTCTGAGGTCTGCTTTTATGATACCATTGTAACGTAAAGCACATCTCAGAAATTTGTAAGGATGATATACAAAAATTAGACATTAGAAATTTGCTATTCTGAATTGAACATTGGTAGGTCTGCTTTAGCAATTAGGAAACGTTTTGAAAATACTGAAGTATTTTAAATTGCAGACTTATAAATTGATCTTATGATTTTAACTGTAGTCAGTTTTAAAATATTATAGGATTTTATGGTTTTAACATTTTAAAATGTAAATGGTTGTTTTATGAGGTCTTAAGGCAAATAGCCGAATAAATAAACTTTTGACCGACTGACTGACTAAATACAAGTGAGCCTCACTGTCAAACAGAATTCACAAAAAGGTCAAAACAAAACCTATTCCACTCCCAAAGGCAGATTCAAAGCGACATCTGAATTGAGATTTTTTTGTTGCAGTTTTATATAGTGTTGACTAGACCCGAAGGTACTGGAGTACTTTACACAAGCACCAGTTACATTCCACAAGGTCACATTCGTTTTTTAGACACAGGGAGATTAAGTGATTTGCCCAGAAACACAGGATGTTGAGCCTGTTGACTTGAACCTGGCTCCTAATGTTTTAAATGGGCAGGTACTGTCAGGTAGTGAGTACCTGCACTTCTCTCATTTCAAAGGGAGAGCATCTGCACTTGTCGGCAGTCCTGAACAGAGTACCAGGAGCAAAAAGGTACTCAGCGTTTCTATATTTCCGCTCAAAGCACTGCTGGCTCCCCGATCCCAGAGTAGACAGCTCTGGGTGTAACACTACATCATCAAAGTCGAATATCCACTAACTTTTTAGAAAGCCTTTTTCCAGAATCATTACATCGCGCATATGCCATTTCCTCACTCTCTCATTCATAAACGGAGGTTTGCTATTTTTAGGTAATGTCCATTGCGGAGCTTGTATAATCTTTCTCCAACCGGACACCTGGAAACCTTGCCAATAAGTTCTTCATCAAGGGTTAAATGGAGCATTCATACTGGAGTCAAGCTCATTGGGACAGTTAATACAGGCAGCCAATTAGGTACATAAATTGCATGCTTAATAAGCTTTTACTACTAGGATGAGGAATACAGAACTCACGGAGAGCACAGAATTTTTTTTTAAAAAAAGCAACAATCCAACTTGCGTTACCAACACACAGGTTTCAGAATAAAAATGTATCATCAGATACCCACTTGCCAAATGAATATGTGATCAATCCTACGTTCCCAACCAACTCTCATTACATGCAAAAGAGACTGATCGTTTCATATTAAGACTAGTCTACTCGGCCACAGTCCCAGTGCACATTTTCTTTGTTTAACAAGGATACATGATTTGTGATACTATCCTTAACGTATCAGTCCAAAACTCGCACGCAGGGGACCTCGTTTTGAAAGCCTGAGAGGTATCATGCAGCAGAAATTAACATTCATTGTGCAACTTCTGGCAAATAGGTAACTGACTCATACTTCTACTCATGGAAAAAACTGGTGTGATACGGACCTAAGAAGGAAATGTGCCATCATCTTGCAATGTAAAGAAGCGGAATATGTGACCTACTGGATTAGTGTGGTTGCTCTTAATGCTACACTTAGATTTGCTCTGGGGAAATGCTCCCTGTCACCTAAAACATTTTACAACAGTGGTTCATGATCTTTTGATCTTTGTGGACCTACCACTTATTACTGGAGGGGGCGTGGCTTCGGCAAGATGGCAACAGACTGATAAAGCTGTGCTTCATAACCGAGCACTTCTATCAATTTTGCCACTACTTGGAGCTTTCATTCAGCTCCTTTACAAAGGATCCTACTGGATACTTACAACAGTGCATCTTGGAGACCTTACCTTGGATGCTGGCTGTGTTTTACATGCCACTGCTGCCAAGATATTTAGTAAGCAGGAGACTGCCATTTTTTGATGCGCAATGCTAGGATATTTGTTCACGACAATGCGCCGTGGAGCCTATGTTTTTTTTTTTTTTTTCTCCTTCGTGATTTCTTACCTGCCTTTTATGCAGATTCTCGTGGTGCCTCGGTCCTGGTAATTGAGTGTATTACCACCATTCTGTGCAGCATTTCTTCATTTTCACTCACACTAACCACCATCTTACGCCATCTTACAATCTTCCTCTTAGTGACTGAACTCTGCGGTCATTGTACATCTATTATGAAGTAAGTCCATTTATTTAGTCAGTTTCCTTCCTTCAAGATTTGGTTATGAACGGCACTATTTCGGGGCTTCTGGACCTTCCATCTCCTCCCCTGCATGGGCAGTACCAAATTGCTGCAGTGGTTCTCCAGGAATAGTGTTTTATAAGCCAAAATGGCCAGCGACTCGCTTGCTGGGATTAAAGCTTCCTCCTGAGGTGCTAAATCAAAGAGAACCAAGAATGATCCCCCATCGCCCATTGCCTCATCTAGTAACCCTATTTTGGATTCTATTCTGGATGAGATAAGAGGATTGTAGCCTTTTATATGTGCCACTAATGAAGAGTTGAAATACATTGAAGATGGTTAAGGAGGGCAGGTAGACTCAATCCTCAGTCATCCAAACCTCGAGGTACTATAGTGCTGTTCCTGCAATTCACTGAATTTCTTCGGGTTTGAAAGCAACTAAAGCACACACACACAGAAATTGAAGAAAAAAAAAAACTCACATGGTCTGGCCATACTTTATTCATCTCGCAGGATCTTTCCCCTAAAGCCAATGCCACATGAAAATAATTTCTTGCTCTGAGATCCCACAAGAGACATTTAATCCGACGTTATGTAATCCTTTATCTATGCTCTTGCAGGATAACCCACGAGGGAACCACTAAACTTTTTGATGGCCCTGCTGAACTGGGAGTGTTCCGCCACAATGCTTCTTCTCGTCCAAAGGAGTCTAGTGTTTCAAAAACTTAAGATAATGTTCATTATGTCACCCCCTATTTTTGGCCTTCAAATGTTTTACTCTGTTCTCATTCTTGTCATGGTGTGGACATGTCTTATCCCCATCTTCATTATTTATGCTGCCAGGTCTGGATTTTTAGTTCTGATATGCTTATATCTTTTTCTCTTTCCTTTTATGTGTCTTCTTTCTTCGTTGCTTTTCTTCTCTTCTTTTTATGCATGCTTTCTGATATTTGTCTTGTATTATGCTCCTATTGTATTTAACCACTATGGTCACCATATCCTTTTCCCCTTCTTTGCAGATTATCATCCTTGTTCCTGTATTTTTTACCTTGCGTGTCCTGTATGCATATTTTTGTCTTGTGGGATGTTCATGGACTTTGACACTACATTAAAAGACAAAAAGGTACTTTTTTACCTTTCTAAACTTGAATGTAAAGTTGCATATCTATAAGAAATGTATTGTAATTCTTGTAGTCTCTCAAACTGAAGAGAGAATGGGTTGGCCAAGTACTTTTTTCAGCAGCAATTGATCGCAAAGGTGGGTTGGTAATCTATGCCATAAATTACTGAACGTACATGTTTTCGCTACATAATATGGCATTGAGGGCAAATGGGTGCTTGTTAATGTTACTTTGGGCAACCTACACTTAACTTTCTTTAAGGTTTATTGACCTGTTAAATTGGATCCTGCATTTTGGAATACTATTAGATAAAACTTGCAATCTCCAATCCCAATGTTAGTTTTGTTGGTGATTTTAACCTTGTGTTATATCCCTTTACTGACAGACAATCCAAATATAAATTTAAACCTGATAAAAACATACAAGGTCTTTCAATGTGACCTCTAATCTAAACTATTCAATGATGTTTGGTGCACCTGTAATTCTGATATGAGGGAATTTTCTTTCTTTCCTAATGATCACAAGACCAAATCTAGAATTGATTTTATTTTAGTTACTAAACCATTACTACATACTGTACACACTGTGCTGAGCTTGGTTCCATTTTTTTTTTCTCTGACCATGCACCGATACTGGCTTCTTTAGACATCTCTACTGTTCAAAGATGAATAATTCTCCTCTATGGATCAAACCTTCATTTCTGAAGCTAATTTTTATACTAGAATTCTTCCAGCAGCGGCGGCCGCTCCCTTAGGGCAGATGAGCGTCGTCCACCTGCAGCCAGCCAAAAAGGTGAAAAATAAAATGGTAATAAAATACATTTACCATCATTTTATTTTTCCCTTTGCCCAGCCAGCCGTGTTTGGGGGTGGGGCCACTGCTGCTGACTGGCTGCAGGGGAGTGACGCTCACTCCACAGTTCGCGCTGCGCACGCCATTTTGGCCAGCCATCTTGTGATAGCCAGCCTCACATGTGCAGTGTAAATCTCTCCACTTAGCTGTCTGAAACAGCTGAGTGGAGAGCAGGCACAGGCCACCAGTACCTGCTGGAGCATCGAGGCAGTCAGCTCCAGCCAATCTGGGCGCTGCTCTCATGCTTCCAACATTATCAGCAACATGAAAGTGTCTAGATTCGTGTGCAGCATTCAATTGCTGCAGTCAGAGCACTGAGGGTTGATGACTGGAGGAGGTGAGCCAAGGGGGTGAGTACATTTTTAATTTTCATGTGCTGCTGGTACCCTGTTTTGTTGGTTTCCCCACCAAATGTTTAGGGTACCAGCTGCTACTATCTTTCAGCTCAATGATCCTGCCCTTACCTCTATTGCTAATTACTGCCATGCCTTTAAGGCTTCTTTTAGAGCTTTTGTTATTGCTTAGTCAGCAAAGAAAAACAGAGTGCTCGAAAAGTCAATACAACATTTTGGCACATGAAATTAAATCACCTGAAAATAGTTATTTTACCTCAAAATAAATCTCTATGTATATGATTTGATTACAGCTGAATCTGAGTTAAACAAGATTGCAACTGGGGGTGCGGCGGCGTAGCCAGCCGCCAGAGATGCAGACTGAGTTCTGTAGAGCTCCCACCGGGTACTGAACATCATGCACCATCCGGCATTATCCCAGTACAATGCACAATACTGCTGCACCGGTGAGGGATACACTCCCCTGCAACCCATGACAGTATTTCCAGTGAATGGATCATCGGTGGGAGCCCACAAACGACCGTAGATTCAATGAGCAAACATGGTTGACAGCTCAGCACTCGCATTGGCAGGAGGTTTACCACTTCCCCTGCCCACATCGGAGACCTAACGCCACATGTTGTGAGGTCATAGGCAGAGGGAAGCCAGCGTTGCTCCATTCCCACACATTTTCACTAGTAACCCTAGTATGATCTGCAGCGGTACAACTATTCTTCTTGTCCACGCTATTTCAGACCTTCCTTCTGTCACATAAGGAAAATGTCACTTACCCAGTGTACATCTGTTCGTGGCATTAGTCTCTGCAGATTCACATGCTGTGCATAGTCCGCCGTCTGGTGTTGGGTCGGAGTGTTACAAGTTGTTTTTCTTCGAAGAAGTCTTTTCGAGTCACGAGACCGAGGGACTCCTCCTACTTTGGTTCCATTGCGCATGGGCGTCGACTCCATGTTAGATTGTTTTCCCCGCAGAGGGTGAGGTAGGAGTTGTGTATGTTAGTAATAGTGCCCATGCAATGGAATGAATAAGTATGTACAAAATGAAGGTTAAAGTAATATATTTACAAATGTACAAATGTTGAAGATTACTTCCAAACGGCTACAGGCTCCCGGGAAGGCGGGTGGGCGCATGTGAATCTGCAGCGACTAATGCCACGAACAGATGTACACTGGGTAAGTGACATTTTCCGTTCGGTGGCATGTGTAGCTGCAGATACACAAGCTGTGCATAGACTAGTAAGCAGTTATCTCCCCAAAAGCGGTGGTTCAGCCTGTAGGAGTGGAAGTAGTTTGAAATAAAGTTCTTAGTACAGCTTGACCTACTGTGGCTTGTTGTGCAGATAACACGTCTACACAGTAGTGCTTAGTAAATGTGTGAGGCGTAGACCATGTTGCTGCCTTACATATTTCGTTCATTGGAATATTTCCTAGAAAGGCCATGGTAGCACCTTTCTTTCTGGTTGAGTGTGCCTTTGGTGTAATAGGCAGCTGTGTCTTTGCTTTAAGATAGCAGGTTTGGATGCACCTAACTATCCATCTAGCTATACCTTGTTTTGATATTGGATTTCCTGTATGAGGTTTTTGAAATGCAATAAATAGTTGTTTTGTTTTCCTAATTAGTTTTGTTCTGTCAATGTAGTACATTAGTGTTCTTTTGATGTCTAATGTATGTAGTGCTCTTTCAGCTATTGAGTCTGGCTGTGGAAAGAACACTGGCAATTCTACTGTTTGATTTAAGTGGAACGGTGAGATGACCTTTGGTAAGAATTTTGGGTTGGTTCTTAGAACTACTTTATTTTTGTGTATTTGAATAAATGGTTCTTGTATAGTAAATGCCTGAATTTCACTTACGCTTCTTAGAGATGTAATGGCAATGAGAAATGCAACTTTCCACGTTAGATATTGCATTTTGCAAGAATGCATGGGTTCGAAAGGTGGACCCATGAGTCTTGTTAAGACAATATTGAGGTTCCATGAAGGAACAGGTGGTGTCCTTGGTGGTATAATTCTTTTTAGGCCTTCCATAAATGCTTTAATGACAGGTATTCTAAATAGGGAAGTTGAATGAGTAATTTGCAGGTATGCAGATATTGCTGCGAGATGTATCTTTATGGAAGAGAAAGCTAGATTTGACTTTTGCAAATGTAGTAAATACCCTACAACATCTTTTGGAGATGCATGCAATGGTTGAACTTGATTATTATGGCAGTAGCAAACAAATCTTTTCCATTTACTTGCATAGCAGTGTCTAGTGGATGGCCTTCTAGCTTGTCTTATGACCTCCATACATTCCTGTGTGAGGTTTAAGTGTCCAAATTCTAGGATTTCAGGAGCCAAATTGCTAGATTCAGCGATGCTGGGTTTGGATGCCTGATTTGTTGCTTGTGTTGTGTTAACAGATCTGGCCTGTTGGGTAGTTTGACATGAGGTACTACTGACAGGTCTAGTAGTGTTGTATACCAAGGTTGTCTTGCCCATGTTGGTGCTATTAGAATGAGTTTGAGTTTGTTTTGACTCAATCTGTTTACTAGATATGGAAGGAGAGGGAGAGGGGGAAAAGCGTATGCAAATATCCCTGACCAATTCATCCATAGAGCATTGCCTTGAGATTGCCGGTGTGGGTACCTGGATGCGAAGTTTTGGCATTTTGCGTTTTGTTTTGTTGCAAATAGATCTATTTGAGGTGTTCCCCAAATTTGGAAGTAAGTGTTCAGGATTTGGGGGTGAATTTCCCATTCGTGGACCTGTTGGTGATCCTGAGGGAGATTGTCTGCTAGCTGGTTCTGGATCCCTGGAATAAACTGTGCTATTAGGCGAATGTGGTTGTGAATTGCCCAATGCCATATTTTTTGTGTGAGGAGACACAACTGTGTCGAGTGTGTTCCCCCCTGTTTGTTTAAATAATACATTGTCGTCATGTTGTCTGTTTTGACAAGAATGTATTTGTGGGTTATCATTGGTTGGAATGCTTTCAACGCTAGAAATACTGCTAACAATTCTAGGTGATTTATATGAAACTTTCTTTGATGTACGTCCCATTGTCCTTGGATGCTGTGTTGATTGAGGTGTGCTCCCCACCCTGTCATGGAAGCATCTGTTGTTATCACGTATTGTGGCACTGGGTCTTGGAAAGGCCGCGCTTTGTTTAAATTTGTACTGTTCCACCATAGAAGCGAGATGTAGGTTTGGCGGTCTATCAACACCAGATCTAGAAGGTGACCCTGTGCATGTGACCATTGTGATGCTAGGCACTGTTGTAAGGGCCGCATGTGCAATCTTGCGTTTGG
Organism: Pleurodeles waltl; assembly: GCF_031143425.1. Taxonomy (NCBI): domain Eukaryota; kingdom Metazoa; phylum Chordata; class Amphibia; order Caudata; family Salamandridae; genus Pleurodeles; species Pleurodeles waltl. The sequence goes on along the minus strand of NC_090447.1, from coordinate 528,385,094 downwards.
GACAATGGCTATGCATGAGGACATCATGCCTAGGAGTTTTAAGACCATCTTTGCGTGTATCTTTTGTGTTGGATACATAGCTTGTATCACCTTGTGAAAATTTTGAACCCTTTGTGGACTTGGAGTGGCTATCCCTTTTGTTGTGTTGATTGTCGCTCCTAAGTATTGCTGTGTTTGACACGGCAAAAGGTGTGACTTTGCATAGTTGATGGAGAAACCCAGTTTGTAAAGGGTTTGTATAACATAATCTGTGTGGTGTAAACACTTTGTTAGCGAGTTGGTTTTGATTAACCAATCGTCTAGGTACGGGAACACGTGTATTTGCTGCCTCCTGATATGTGCAGCTACTACTGCTAGACATTTTGTAAAGACTCTTGGTGCTGTCGTTATTCCGAATGGCAACACTTTGAATTGGTAATGTATTCCTTCGAATACGAACCTTAGGTATTTCCTGTGCGAGGGATGTATCGGTATATGGAAATACGCGTCTTTTAGATCTAACGTTGTCATGTAGTCTTGCTGTTTCAGTAGTGGTATTACGTCTTGTAACGTGACCATGTGAAAGTGGTCTGATTTGATGTAGGTGTTTAGTGTTCTGAGATCCAATATTGGTCTCAGACTTTTGTCCTTTTTCGGTATTAGAAAGTACAGTGAGTAAACTCCTGTGTTCTTTTGTGTTTTTGGTACTAATTCTATTGCGTCCTTTTGCAGTAATGCTTGAACTTCTAGTCCTAGAAGGTCTATATGCTGTTTGGACATCTTGTGTGTTTTCGGTGGGACGTTTGGAGGGAGTTGGAGAAATTCTATGCAATAACCATGTTGGATAATTGCTAAGACCCAAGTGTCTGTTATCTCCTCCCACGATTTGTAGAACTGGCTTAGTCTTCCCCCCACTGGTGTTGTGTGAAGGGGTTGAGTGACTTGTGAGTCACTGCTTGTTTTGAGGGGTTTTGGGCCCTTGAAATTTTCCCCGGTTTCTTGGGAATTGGCCCCCTCTGTATTGGCCCCGAAAGCCTCCCCTTTGATACTGTCCCTGGTAGGTAGACTGTGTTGTTTGTGAGGTGCTTGCTTGTGTGGCTTGACCTCGAAACCCTCCTCTGAAAGTAGTTTTGCGAAATGTGCCAAATGTGCCTCTGCCCTGCGGGGAATAGAGTGCGCCCATGGCTTTAGCTGTGTCAGTGTCTTTCTTTAATTTTTCAATTGCAGTGTCCACTTCTGGTCCAAACAATTGTTGTTCATTGAACGGCATATTGAGCACTGCCTGTTGTATCTCAGGTTTGAAGCCGGATGTGCGCAGCCATGCGTGCCTCCTTATCGTTACAGCAGTATTTATAGTTCTTGCAGCTGTATCTGCTGCATCCATAGAAGAACGGATTTGGTTGTTGGATATGTTTTGTCCCTCTTCAACCACTTGTTTTGCCCGTTTTTGGAATTCTTTGGGGAGGTGCTCGATGAGATGCTGCATCTCGTCCCAATGGGCTCTGTCATATCGCGCTAGGAGTGCCTGCGAGTTGGCGATGCGCCACTGATTTGCAGCTTGTACTGCAACCCTTTTCCCGGCTGCATCAAACTTTCGGCTCTCCTTGTCTGGAGGTGGTGCGTCGCCTGATGTGTGCGAGTTGGCTCTTTTACGAGCTGCTCCTACGACAACCGAATCTGGTGTCAGTTGTGATGTAATAAAAGCAGGGTCTGTGGGTGGTGCCTTGTATTTCTTCTCCACCCTTGGGGTTATTGCTCTGCTTTTAACTGTCTCCTTAAAGATTTGTTTAGCGTGCCTTAGCATTCCCGGGAGCATAGGAAGGCTTTGATAATTGCTATGGGTGGAGGACAGGGTGTTAAAAAGGAAGTTATCCTCGATAGGCTCTGAATGGAGCGATACGTTATGAAACTCTGCTGCCCTAGCTACCACCTGAGCATACGCTGTACTGTCCTCAGGTGGTGAGGACTTAGTGGGGTACGACTCAGGGCTATTGTCCGATACTGGGGCGTCATAGAGATCCCATGCGTCCTGGTCATCTTGGCTCATGGTGGTATGAGCTGGTGATTGTGACGGAGTCTGTGCCGGTGATATATGAGTTGCCGGTGGTGGAGAGGGTGGTGGAGTTACCTTCTTCACCACTTTTGCTTGTGGTGTTTTTTCTTGTTGTTGGAAATCTAGTTTTCTTTTTCTTCTGATTGGGGGAAGGGTGCTGATCTTCCCTGTACCACTTTGTATAAAGATCCGCTTTTGCGTGTGATCTACATCTGTTGTTTGTAATTCCTCCTCAAATCTGTGTTTTTGAAGTTGGGAGGACAGTGATTGTTCCTCTGAGTAGGAACTGGCTTTCGGTTCGGTTGCTGGGCGTTTTGGCACCGAAACCGTCTCTTTTGTGGTTTTCGGCTCCGAAGAGATTTTCCTCTTTTTCGGTGTCGTACCTTCTTGGCGTCGACCATCTTCGGTGCCGCTATCTCTGTGCCGAGCAGCTTCGGTGCCGACCCTTTTCTGCGGCAGTTTCTTGGTCCCGAGATTGCTGCGTGCCTGTGTCTCGACCTGAGTCGGACGATCTCGGCACCAGCTCGCCCTTTTTCGGTGCTGATGGACGGTCACCTACTTTATGGGTTGAGCCATGGCCTGTCGGCAGTGGCGTCCCCTGGGCTTTGTCTGTTTTTCTGTGTGATGCTTGTTTCGACGTCTTACTCACGGTTTCTTCGACGTCGAATTCTTCGGAATCCGATTCGTGGATGGAGAATGTTTCTTCTTCTCCCTCTTCCTCGAACCGTTGTTGTCTTGTCGGCGTGGACGCCATCTGCAACTTTCTGGCTCTTCGGTCTCGGAGCGTTTTTCTCGACCGAAACGCTCGACAGGCCTCACACGTTTCTTCTTTGTGCTCGGGTGACAGGCACAAGTTACAGACCAAATGTTGGTCTGTATAGGGATATTTACTGTGGCATTTAGGACAGAATTGGAACGGGGTCCGTTCCATCAGTCTCAATGTTGCACGCGGTCGGGCCGACCAGGCCCCGACGGGGGATCGAAATTACCCCGAAGGGCTACCGGAGCTCTTCAAGATTCGGTGTCGATTCTAATCTAACCCGATCGAAACAATACCGACGAATTTTCCGTTGATTCTGACTAACTTTCCGACCCGAAACACGGAGCGAAAAGGAACACGTCCGAACCCGATGGCGGAAAAAAAACAATCTAACATGGAGTCGACGCCCATGCGCAATGGAACCAAAGTAGGAGGAATCCCTCGGTCTCGTGACTCGAAAAGACTTCTTCGAAGAAAAACAACTTGTAACACTCCGACCCAACACCAGACGGCGGACTATGCACAGCATGTGTATCTGCAGCTACACATGCCACCGAACAGTACATTACAGGCCCGCGTTAGCCACCATTGTTTCCATTATCTGCGTGGATCGGCATGGGTTGGCCCTTGGGGTACTGTGACAGCGTGCTAAACGCTTGCTGCAGTACTTGCTGAGGCCACCTAGCGGAGCTGGGGGTATTCACTAACAATCGCACACTGTGCTTCCCACTTGCCTCAAATTGCAGCACAGATCTCGTGCTTTTCATTGGAGGCCATGATGACCGGGCAGCGAGCTCTTCAGAATCAGCCATGGGGCATACTGCATATCGCACTTATCAGCGCTCCCTGCACAGGTATGTGGAAGGGAGCTTCTAGTAACCCGTACAGAGTACTTTACACGCAAACTGCTAATTCAGTGCACTACTGACACACTTCTGCAACTCGTGGGGGCATGTTTATAGTAAATCACTGATCTCTTGGGCTACTAGCTTTTTCTTGACTTGAGGGATTGCAGTGGAATATAGGACACTTCCCTCTTCTGCTTTGGAGTCGTTATATACAGTGGCCAAAATAACAGCCACCCTACACCCTACTCCCTACTCTGACCATATCCTCCCTATTTTTCTCTTTGTGCTCTTTGTGTAACCTGGCTGCTAACTGACAAAAGACTCAGGGCCAGATTTAGAGTTTGGCGGACAGGCTGCTCTGTCTCAAACATGATAGATATACCATCCACTGTATTATGATCTCCATAGGCTATATTGGGATAGCAATATGGTGGATGGGATATCCGCCACGTTTGTGACCCCCTCCACCAAACGTTAAATCAGGCCCTAAGTCTCCGCTCATGTGCAGTTGGGTTAACAGCATGAAATAGGGTGCTCGCCACTGACCTGTAGGGGCCCTTGCACCCTTCTACCTAATAACATTTCAAAACCAGACAGCACAACCAAAACTCTGCCTCCAACATTGCGAGACCGTAGTGATTTAACACAGCCACTCTGATGCCTCCATGATTTGCACGTTTGATGACCATGCTCCACCCACGGCACTGAGCCCCACTCCTGACAAGCTAGACATCATACTGCAGGAAATACATGAATCTAGGATGGCTACAGAGCACTGTATCTGCAGACTGACTATGGACCTGCGTTTACTCAGGGAGGATCACCATAAGTTATAGGACAGGCTTTAATCCACTGAAATAGCCTTGACCACACTGAAGCCCAACACTCTGCCTCTCTGGATGATCTTCAGATACAACTCAACATTCCATATGACAGGGCTGGAGATGCAGAAGGCCGAGCGAGACACAATTTATGAATTACGGGCTTACCTAAGGGCACTGAGGAACCAAAACCAAAAACTGGCTGAAAACCAGTGTGGCTCCACAGGGACTGTCTGCCTTGTTCACGGTGGAGAGAGCACATCAGGTCCCAATGTGAATCCTGACCCCGGGGGCACCACTGCAACCTGTTGTGGCTTGCATCCTCAATCTCAGGGACCCAGACATGGTGCTGCAAAAGGCCAGAGAATATAGGCCCCTCATGGATAACACCACCACAGCTCTTTTCCCTGATCACACCTTAGCAGTTCAGCGCCAGACAGAGTATTTTCTAGAGACCAAGAAACAACTTAGGACTGAGGGCCTTAATTAAGCACTGATGTGACCAGCCCGGCTGAAAGTTGCCCATGATCATCAGACTTTTTTCTTTGATACCACGGGGGCTACATGGAATTGGCTGGAACAACGATACCTAACTGAACACCGACCTCCTCCTTTGGAGCATTCCTCTCATGAGATCAGCTGGCCTCCCTGGCACTGCTAGAGAGGGAGCCCTCGGATACCACCATCCAAAGCCATGGAGGGTCAAACAAGGCGCAACTGAAACGGTGTCCTCCATAAGAATGCAACAATTGTCATCCCACTCCTTCTCCTCCAGGAACAATGCTTCAGACTCTGATTCCAACACCAGCATAGCTCTTTTCCCTCCACCATAAACTACACACAATGTGATCTGAATGCATGGACTGGTAACACTTCACCACTTCCCATTGCTGTTTTCTTTTGATGTGCTCTAGTAGTCCCAGCTGGTGTTTACCACTGGACATTGCTACTCCCAGTAAGTGCATTGTTTATTTTGAATTATGCTTTACTGCTGTGATTTCTTGTGCCACACATGCAGAGATGCGGACGCATTACAGTTTAATATATCACTAATCAATTTTAAGGCCTTGATGGCCAACCCCAACATCAGTTGCACACAAGTGTACACCTAGTTAATGTGTTATTACAGTTTTGGACAAGCGATTATTCTTCGCTGGACTAGTATTGGGGTATTTTTTTAGTTTTTTTGTGCCATCAGTTTGCTCTATTTCTATTGTACAGTAAAATATGCCTGTTGAATGACTATCAAATGTGATGCATATTTACTCCTTGAATGTCCAATATTACTTGCAAATATAACATGTTAACCTAAAATGTCAGGGACATGGGTTCTGCCCATAAACACCACAGGGTCCTTTCCCTACTCATTCGCCATAAGGCCAATATAGTCTACCTCCAAGAAACACACCTCTCTGCGGGTGAGATGGTCATGTTTAGAATGAAATGGAGAGAATAACTGTTTGCTACCACATGCTTCGCTCTGGCCTGTGGTCGGCCATCTTCCTGAAAGTGGGTGTATACTTTGAGGCTTGTGATACAGAGATCGATGCAAATGGTCACTATGTTTTTGTTCGTGGTATTCTGGATGGTATACCTATAGTGTTGGGCAGTATATGTGCTCCAAATATAGAACAGGAAGTATTCCTCATCCAACTGTCCTCTGTCTTAGCCACACTTCCCCTGGGTAATCAAGGGGGACTTTAATGCAACCATGGATATTTTCCTTGACAGTTCCCATCCACCTCTTCAGGCTACAAACTTGGTCAGGCAGGCTTAAGCCCTAACTAACTGGGCGAGGCTTAAACACATAGAACTGCTGGAATGCCTGTGAGTCCTCGAGTACACTGCTTACACACAAAATACACAGACAGAAGGTGACAAAGCTGTTGTGTTATTGGCCCTCATGGTCCATCCAATACCACTATCAACACCTGTCCTGCATACGTCTACCAATTTCTATGCACTACCCAGTTTGATATAAATTCAGCCTTTCATGAGTATTTTGCCATGTATACTGCAGGGGCCTCCGCTCCACACTGTCTCAATGTACACCGATGACACAAAAGTGTATATTTGTGACCTTACTATGGATCTAGTATCAATTTCCAACTTACTACACTCGTTCTGTAACTTATCTGGTCTCTGTGTGAATAAAACTTAATCACATGCCATTTCAATTCAAGGACCCATAGTTGAACATACACTGGTCTTTGGCTCCCAACCTATACCTGTAGCACAACATACGTTTAGATTCTTAGGCATCCAGATCTATAGGAACACAGCAGATTAACAAATGGTAATTTAACAGAAGCCATTTCATTGCTTAAATCCCAAGTGCATTTCTGGGTAACACTACCACTATTGGTGGCAGGCCGCTTGGCTCCATCCAAAATGGTGATGTTGCCCTGTCTACTATATTGTTTTGTCATCAACTTGCCAGTCAGTCCCCTTGTCAATTTTTAAAACTCTCAACTCCTCACTGATAGAACTGATTTGGGGCACGGGAAGCCGCAGAGTTGACTTCAGGGCTTATTGCTTTCCTGGGTAATTACAATATCTGTCCTATTGGATGGCAGGGTTTCACTTGAACGAACCTGTTTATACACCATGGGTGTTACACCACGGCACACTACATAGATTGCTATTACTCAGAGTACCTCCACCCCCTCTCGCCTGCCATTGTTGCTTAGTAATGACATATTGGAGGTGTGCTCTCCAGTATGCCACTTCACTCCCAATCTACGCTCCAAATATCCCATTGAGGGGTATACCTACACCTATGGGGGTACTCACATAGGCCCATTTGGTGTCTTGGGAGGAAGCACGGGCTACCACAATTGGGGACCTGTTCATGGAGGGCACATTGGTGACCCATCAAGATTTTATACAACATCATGGATTGCCAAGCTCCCTATTCTTAATACATGCCACGCTTTTCCGATATGTCCGTTTACATGAGATGCTCCCTATTCTTAATCTACCCCATGCTTTTCCGATGTGCACGTTTACATGGGGCACCAGCAGGGACAAAACCAGCTACACATGCACTGATTCAAGCAGTCTATGAGTTGGGTAGAGGTAGATTTCTTGTTAAATGGCTTTATAAATGTTTATCTGCCCACTTACATACATCTTTAGCGCCCTTAAGAGACGTGTGAGGTAGACCTAGGGTGAGCTTTGCATGATGGGGAATAGCACGCGCTCCTGGAATACCCGAGCAAAATCTCCCACAGCTCATTGTTAAATTCATCCAATTTTCCCTCTTGCATAGGGCATACTTGACACTGCTCACGCTTCACAGACTGTTCCCCACAGTGTCACCTAACTGTCCCCGCTGCCAGGTGGACGTTGTGGATTTGATACACATGTTGTGAGCACGCCTTACTGGGTATATATCAATAGAGCACTCTAGACGCTTACGGGAGGCACCCATTGGGATATCGTTGAACATTGCCTCTTAGGCCTATGGCCCCAAGCCTAAGAATTTTAAGGCCATGGCGCGCTCTGTCAACGTAGCGCTTCTTCTGGTGAAATGCCAGATTACCAGACATTACAAATCCCCTCGTGTGCCCTGTACATAGAGCTGGCAAGACTAGGTCATATGCTGGGTATGGCAGAGAGCTGTGCTCTGCGCAGGGATGAATATTGAGGCCTCTGAAAGCAATCCATCACAATGATTTGGTTGACCTACTAGACACCTTCCACTCCCAAGTGGACACTGACCAGTAGTTTCAACTCAGTGATGTTCTCACAGCCATGTCACCCATAACACTTGACACCACCCCCTTCGATATTATTACCCACACTGAGACATACCCTCTAGCTGGGCCTTTAGGAAAATATTTAGGGTTATGACCATATAGTATGCTTTTATTATTTTACTACCCACTGAGACATACCCTTTAGGTGGGCCTTTAGGAAATTATTTAGGGTTATGCACATATAATATGCTTTTACGATAATGAGTATAACTGGTGGCTGGTTGTGGTTAGGGAGGGGGGTGGAGTTTCCTAATGTGGTTCACTGTTTTTGCTTCCTTTCATTGCCCATAACTACACAAGCACAGGCGTCCTCATTATATTAGCTGTGATATTAAACTTACGTTGCAGAATACTTCTGATATTTCAGAAAGAATACTTACTGTTTAAAATGTTGTATGGTATCTGATGTACCGAATGCCCTTACATGTACTGTGTATATGACATTGTTTTTTGAAAACTGCAATAAGGTCTTAAAAAAAAAACCAAGATTTCAACTGTGGATGCTTGTAATATTATATAAAATTAAATCTAAATTTCACAGCTGAAGGAACAATGCTGGCAAAAGGCTTGCAAATTATTTAAAAAATAAAACAAAATATAAAGCTATAGGGTCTATTATTAATGTACTAGATAATATTGTATATGTTTTTAATGCTGATATTTCTAAATATTTTCAAACATTTTATGAAACATTATACACTGAAGATACATTCCCATGTGCACGTAATTTTTAACAGTTCTTCACTGATATTCCTAACCTACCCAAATCCCTTGATAAGTTTGACTTGGAAGCAGATATTACACTTTAAGAAATTTTGAATGGCATTGCATCTCTAAAGAGAGTGAACGCTCCTGGGCCTGATGAGTTCTCTATTGAACTTATTTCTTCATTTTCATATTTTTGCACCCAAGCTATTTGGAGTTTTTAATTCCTTTACATTTAATTCCATTGCTAGTGGTTCCTTTTTGGAAGCCTTGATAACTATTAATCCTAAACCTGACAAGGATTCAAAATTTTGCAAAACTTACAGACCTATTTCCCTTATCATCATTGCAAGATATTTGCCAACATCCTAACCTCATACTTCCTATATATCTTGACACAACATTAACCATTTCTCTTCAAAAAGCTGCTTCTATATACAATATCCTATTATCTCCATCTTCCTCCAGAGCTAAAAGTGTGATAGGTGTTGTGGGAAAAGGACTTACATTTTTCCTTGTCTCCTCAGTTTTCGGATAAGCTTTGGAATAAGTTATTCAGAACTTTTAAAGCAGCTCATATCATTCAATCTATTTTCTTTATATGCAATAGAGCTGCCAATACCTAAGAACATATAAGTAAATTCAATTTTTTGGCTACTCCTTTGTGCTTGTCTTGTTCTACACATACCGGCTCATTTATACATGTTAGATAATTGTTGCTATGTTCAATGTTTTTGGACGTCAGTTTTGTCTAAATGCTTACAGATTCTGCAATGTAATTCCTCACATTACAGTATGTTTTTGGCTCTTTATGCACCGATATTGATTGTATGACTAAAAGACCTCTAATACCTATCCTATTTATTGCTCTTGCTTTACCAGTCACACTTTCTGTCGGAATTCTAAATTATCTGTATCTACTTGGTGGAATTTTGTACGTGATTAACACAGGATTCATACTATATCTTCCCTTAATGTATCACAAACGCTTAAAGCTGACCTACACTGGCTACCTTTTATCAATATTCTCTCTGTGCTCACAACTTTAGTTTCCAATCTCTATCTCTTGGTTTTTTGCTCTTCTTTACCTTTTCTTATCTTTTTCTACCTTCTTTCTTTTCTTTCTCTTTTTATTTATGTCTTTACATCTCCTTCTTTATAACTGATTCTTGCAATTGTTTTTTCTGTATCACTTTACATGGAAGTAATTCACTTTCTTTATTGCTTAATGAAAATTCAAAATAAAAATGATTTAACCAAAAAAAAAAAAAAAAAATTACTGAAAAGCAGAGCCACAATCTAATCATATTGGAATCTGAGAGCACCCACTGAGACACTACTGGAAGCCGGAGGACAAAAACAACGCATAACACAGAAACAAGCATTCATCATACGGATGCACAAATGATTAAATATTTATTTAATTCACAAACAAATAAATCATTAAAATGTATTTTTTATTTCGAAGGTTGGGTTATTTTAAACCCATACTATGTTCTGTTTGATGCATTTGCACTGTTCCCCCATTTCAATCTGAGGGCACCAACTCACAAATTTAGCCTCCAATTTAAAGTTGGAAATTTTAAAACATTCTGTAATTACATTTCCAATTTTACAATCTTATTTTGTTATTTATAAAAAAAATAATAATAGATTAATATTATTAAATTTTCTAAGCATTCGAGGACCCCCTTGAGTAGGTGTTGCGGAGCACCAGGGACCACTGGTTAAGAACCTCAGTTTTACAGCATTAAAGAAACATTTCTCATTATGATTATGTAGGTACATGCTCAAGCATGCAAAGCACCGTTAGCAGCACCTTCCGTGTGCTTGAGCAGAAAACATTTTTTTTTTTTAAACACGTTTGAAATTTGGAAGACCGCATCTACTCAACAAACCTTGCAACAGACACATGAATTTTTGTGTTAGACATTTTGAAAGTTAAAGGTGAAAACATCACTAATTAGTTTTTCCATTACCAATGGGTTTGCATTCATGTAGTGTTTCTAGGTGATGCTACATATTTCTCAACCATTATAGAAAGGAGTAAAAAGCAAGAGAATTTATTATTTCTCAGACTGGCTCCTCGACCCAAATAACTGAAAGCCCTTCTGCTTTCTCCTAACTAACCCAGGCTTGCCAATCACAGACTTGTGCTTTTGAACAATCTATCCAAGATCTGTCGACTACATCACACTACAGCAGTAGTTTTTCTTACCCCACTTACAAAACTATCCCTTTCCTCTTTAAATCTGTATCTATGAAGGTTAACTATATATATATATATATATATATATATATATATGGAAAATGTCACTTACCCAGTGTACATCTGTTCGTGGCATGTTCCGCTGCAGATTCACATGCTACGCACTGTTCCTGCCATCTAGTGTTGGGCTCGGAGTGTTACAAGTTGTTTTTCTTCGAAGAAGTCTTTTCGAGTCACGGGACCGAGTGACTCCTCCCTTTCGGCTCCATTGCGCATGGTCATCGACTCCATATTAGATTGTTTTCCCGCAGAGGGTAAGGTAGGAGTGATAGAGTGAGAATAGAAAGATGTTCATGCAATGGGATAGAGATGTATGTACAAAGTTGAAGTAAAGGGATGATTATTTACATATGTACAATTTCTAATTGTAACTTAAACGGCTACAGGCTCCCAGGGAGGTGGGAGTGCGTATGTGAATCTGCAGCGGAACATGCCACGAACAGATGTACACTGGGTAAGTGACATTTTCCATTCGGTGGCATGTGTAGCTGCAGATTCACATGCTATGTATAGACTACAAAGCAGTAATCCTCCCCAAAGCGGTGGTCAGCCTGTAGGAGTTGAACTTGTTTGAAATAATGTTCATAGTACAGCTTGTCCTACTGTGGCTTGTTGTGTTGCTAACACATCTACACAGTAGTGCTTGGTAAAAGTATGAGGTGTGGACCAAGTGGCTGCCTTACAAATTTGTCATTGGTATGTTTCCTAGAAAGGCCATTTTTGCTCCTTTCTTTCTAGTGGAGTGTGCCTTTGGTGTAATGAGTAGTTGTCTTTTAGCTCTCAGGTAACAAGTTTGTATACACTTCACTATCCATCTGGCTATGCCTTGTTTGGATATAGGTTTACCAGTATGGGGTTTCTGGAATGCGACAAACAAGTTTTTCGTAAAACAAGTTTTACGAAATGCTTTTGTTCTGTCGATATAATACATTGGAGCTCCTTTTATTTCTAATGTATGCAGTGCTCTTTCTGCCACTGAGTCTGGCTGCGGGAAGAAGACTGGGAGTTCCACTGTTTGGTTTAAATGAAACGGTGAAATGACTTTTGGTAGAAATTTTTGGTTTGTGCGGAGAACAACTTTATGTTTGTGTACTTGTATAGAGGGTTCTTCAATACTGAAAGCCTGTATTTCACTAACTCTTCGTAATGAAGTGATTGCTACTAGAAATGCCACTTTCCAAGTTAAGAAATGGATCTGACAAGAGTGCATGGGTTCAAAAGGTGGACCCATGAGTCGTGTATGTACAATATTAAGATTCCACAAGGATACAGGTGGAGTTCTTGGAGGTATGATTCGTTTTAGTCCTTCCATGAAGGCTTTAATGACTGGTATCCTAAATAGGGATTATGTGTGTTTATTTTGCAAATAAGCCGAAACTGCAGTGAGGTGTATTTTGATGGATGAAAAGGTTAGATTTGCTTTTTGTAGGTGTAGTAAATATCCTACGATGTCTTGTATGGGCGCATCCAACAGTGTGATGTGTTTTGCCTGGCAGTAGAAAACAAATATTTTCCATTTGTTAGCATAACATTGCCTGGTGGTAGGTTTTCTTGCCTGTTTAATGACTTCCATACATTCGTTTGGAAGATTTAGATAGCCAAACTCTAAGATTTCAGGAGCCAGATTGCTAGATTGAGCATTGCCGGATTGGGGTGTATGATCTGCTGTTTGTGTTGCGTTAATAGATATGGTCTGTTTGGAAGCTTGACGTGAGGTACTACTGAGAGGTCCAACAGTGTGGTGTACCATGGTTGGCGTGCCCACGTTGGTGCTATAAGTATTAGTTTGAGTTTGTTTTGACGCAGTTTGTTGACAAGAAATGGAATGAGTGGGAGAAGGGAAAAAGCGTAAGCAAATATCCCGACCAGTTGATCCATAGAGCATTGCCCTTGGACTGAGGGTGTGGGTACCTGGACGTGAATTTTTGGCATTTTGGGTTTTGGTTTGTGGCGAACAGATCTATGTCTGGTGTCCCCCACTGATGAAAGTGTTTGTGTAGTACCTGGGGATGTATTTCCCACTCGTGAGTTTGCTGGTGATCCCGACTGAGATTGTCTGCTAATTGATTGTGAATCCCTGGAATGTATTGAGCTATTAGACGAATGTTGTTGTGAATTGCCCAATGCCAAATGTTTTGTGCTAGGAGGCAAAGTTGCGATGAGTGTGTTCCCCCCTGTTTAAGTAGTACATAGTTGTCATATTGTCTGTTTTGACAAGAATGTATTTGTGAGCCAGAAGAGGTTGAAAAGCTCTTAGTGCTAGAAAGACTGCTAGCAGCTCTAAGTGATTTATGTGTAGCTGTTTTTGCTTGCTGTCCCACTGTCCCTGTATACTGTGATTGTTGAGGTGTGCTCCCCACCCAATCATTGATGCATCTGTTGTGAGAATGAAGTGAGGCACAGGGTCTTGAAAAGGACACCCTTTGTTTAAATTTGTGGGATTCTACCACTGAAGCGAATAGTGTGTTTGGCGGTCTATCAACACTAGATCTTGGAGATGACCCTGTGCCTGCGACCAATGTTTTGCAAGGCACTGCTGTAAGGGCCGCATGTGTAACCGTGCGTTTGGGACAATTGCGATGCATGATGCCATCATGCCTAGGAGTTTCATCACAAATCTGACTGTGTAGTGCTGATTTGGTTGTATTTTTGGCACCATGGTGTGGAATGATTGCACCCTTTGTGGGCCTGGACTTGCAATCACTTTTTGAGTGTTGAATGTAGCTCCCAAGTACTGCTGAATTTAGGATGGTTGCAAGTGTGATTTTTGATAATTTATCAAAAACCCTAGTGTGTGTAGGGTATCTATTACATAACGTGTGTGATGTTGACACTGTTCTTGAGTGTTGGCCTTTATTAGCCAATCGTCGAGATATGGGAACACCTGCATGTGTTGTTTCCTTATGTATGCTGCTACTACAGCAAAAGGCATTTTGTAAATACTCTGGGGCCTGTTGTTATCCCGAAGGGTAATACCTTGAATTGGTAATGTTTTCCTTGTATAACAAACCTGAGGTATTTTCTGTGAGCTGGATGGATGGGTATGTGAAAATACGCATCTTTTAAATCCAGTGTTGACATGTATTCTCCCCGTTTCAGTAATGGGACTACATCTTGTAGTGCCACCATGTGAAAGTGTTCTGATTGAATGTATAGGTTGAGAGTCCTGAGATCTAATATTGGCCTTAGTGTTTTGTCCTTTTTGGGAATAAGGAAGTACAGGGAATAGACACCTGTTCCTTTTTGTTGACGAGGTACTAGTTCTATGGCTTGTTTTATTAATAGTGCCTGCACCTCTGTTTGTAACATTGTTAGATGTTGCGACGATAGTTTGTGAGCTTTTGGGGGGAATATCTGGAGGAAAATGTGTGAATTCTATGCAGTAACCATGTTGGATAATTGATAGTACCCATGTGTCTGTTGTTATGTTTGACCATTGATTGTGGAACATTTCCAGTCTTCCTCCCACAGGGGATGTGTGTTGTGGGAAGGTGATGGCAAAGTCGCTGCTTGTTGTTAGTGGCTTGCTTTGTAGATTTGAATTTTCCCCTGGATTTGGGAAATTGCCCTCTGAAGGACCCTCGAAACCCTCCTCTTTGATACTGTGATTGGTATGAGGGCTTTGTCTGTGAGGTGGATGGTTCTGATGGCTGTGGCCTGAAACCCACCCTATACTGCGGCTTCCTAAATGTCCCTCTATATTGGGATGAGTAAAGCGCTCCCATCGCTTTGGCTGTGTCAGTATCCTTTATCATTTTTTCTATGGCTGTGTCCACTTGTGTGCCGAATAACTGTTGTTGGTTGAATGGCATGTTGAGGACCGCCTGTTGAATCTCAGGTTTAAAACCTGATGATCTAAGCCATGCATGGCATCTAATTATAACTGCAGTTTTTATTGTTCTTGCGGCTCGATCAGCTGAATCTAATGCAGATCTTATCTGGTTATTCGTTATTGCCTGTCCCTCCTCTACTACCTGCTGAGCTCTTTTTTTGGTATTCTTTGGGGAGATGTTGAATGATGTCATTCATTTCATCCCAATGAGCTCCGTCATATCCTGCGAGGAGGGCCTGTGAGTTCGCTATGCACCACTGATTGGCTGCTTGTGATGCTACCCTCTTTCCTGCCGCATCAAACTTTTTATTCTCCTTATCTGGAGGGGGTGCATCTCCAGATGACTGCGAGTTGGCCCTTTTCCTCACCGCGCTGACCTACCGAATCTGGGGGCAGCTGTTGCGGGATAAATACTGGGTCAGAAGGTGGTGGTTTATACTTCTTTTCTACCCTTGGAGTTATGGCCCTTCCCTTAACCGGCTCCTGAAAAATCTGTTGGGCATGTTTGAGCATACCTGGGAGCATGGGTAGACTTTGGTATGATGTGTTTGTTGAGGACAATGTATTAAAAAGAAAGTCGTCCTCTAGTGGTTCAGTATGCATGCTTACATTGTGGAAAGCTGCAGCCCTACTCAGAACCTGTGTGTAGGAGGTGCTATCTTCAGATGGAGAGGGTTTAGACGGATAGCACTCTGGGCTGTTGTCTGACACAGGGTCATCATAAAGATCCCATGGGTCTGTGTCTTGATGTGACTGCACAGTGTGTGTGGGTGATTGTGCAGTGGGTGTAGCAAGTGGAGAAACAGTTCTTTGAGGAGAATGTGCTGGGGAAAGCTGGCGCGGCAGAGATTGCTCTCTTGGCACTTTAGCCTTTGGCTGATCAGTGTCCAAATGTCCTTGGAAAGCCAGCTTTCTTTTAAATTGTAGGGGAGGTGCTGTGAGGATCTTGCCAGTGTCC
Organism: Pleurodeles waltl; assembly: GCF_031143425.1. NCBI lineage: Eukaryota > Metazoa > Chordata > Amphibia > Caudata > Salamandridae > Pleurodeles > Pleurodeles waltl. The sequence continues at coordinate 528,369,108 of NC_090447.1, read as the reverse complement.
TGTGGATCTGTATCCTAGCATGTCTGTCATCAAATTCCTCCATTTGTTGAAGTTCTTCCTCAAATCTGTGGCTTTCTTTACGCGGTTTAGAAAGTCCATGTTCCTCAGTATATGATGCTCTTTTCGGCTCCGAAGCAGTTTTTTTTGGTACCGAAACGCCCATGGTGATAGTAGGCTTCGGTTCCGAAAGAGTCTTTCGGTGTTTCGACTCGACGAGTCGGGGTCGAACCTTTTCAGAGACTGTGTCTCGACTCGAGTCCGGAGACTTCGATGCGGGTGTGGCCTTTTTCAGTGCCAAAGGTGTTACTTGGTCACCGCTTGATTTTTTCCCGGTAGAGCCATGGCCTTCCGGCAGTGGCGTCCCTGAGGCCTTTTCTTTGGTCTTGGTCTGGGTTGGGGCAGGCATACTCACATGCTGGCCTGCTGTCGGCGGTCGGTCGACGTCGGATTCGTCCAAATCAGATCCTTGAACGGAGATGGCAGTGTGGATCATCTCCTCTTTTTCCGCGTCAAGGTGTTCGGTGCTCTTGGACGCCATTTGTAGCCTTCTCGCCCTTTGGTCCCTCAAGGGCTTCTTGGAGCGGAAGGACCTGCAGGCCTCACAGGTATCCTCTCGGTGATCTGGTGACAAACACAGATTACAGACCCGATGTTGATCTGTGTAGGGATACTTTGCGTGGCACCGAGGGCAGAATCGGAACGGGGTCTGGTCCATGAGGCTTCGGTGCTTCTTGCGGTCGGGCCGACCAGGCCCAGGTTGGGCGTGGGTGCCCCGAAGATAAACTGGAAGTGTGTTTCGCCGGTGCCAAGGTGTCGATGGGGCGCAATCAAGAATAATTTTCTGCAATTTTTGAAGTTTTCCGAATCGAATAACCGGAGCGAAGAGGAACACGTCCGAACCCGATGGCGGAAAGAAAACAATCTAAGATGGAGTCGATGACCATGCGCAATGGAGCCAAAAGGGAGGAGTCACTCGGTCCCGTGACTCGAAAAGACTTCTTCGAAGAAAAACAACTTGTAACTTACCCAGCCCAACACTAGATGGCAGGGACAGTGTATAGCATGTGTATCTGCAGCTACACATGCCACCGAACACACACACACACACACACACACACATATATATAAGGAAAATGTCACTTACCCAGTGTACATCTGTTCGTGGCATTAGTCGCTGCAGATTCACATGCTGTGCACATCCCGCCATCTGGTGTTGGGCTCGGAGTGTTACAAGTTGTTTTTCTCCGAAGAAGTCTTTTCGAGTGACGAGACCGAGGGACTCCTCCCATTTCGACTCCATTGCGCATGGGCGTCGACTCCACCTTAGATTGTTTTCCCCGCAGAGGGTGAGGTAGGAGTTGTGTATGCTAGTAATAGTGCCCATGCAATGGAGTGAATGCATATGTACATAATGAAGTTTCAAGTAATATATTTACAAATGTACAAATGTTTAAGATCTACTTCTAAACGGCTACAGGCTCCCGGGGAGGCGGGTGGGCGCATGTGAATCTGTAGCGACTAATGCCACGAACAGATTTACACTGGGTAAGTGACATTTTCCGTTCGATGGCATGTGTAGCTGCAGATACACATGCTGTGCATAGACTAATAAGCAGTTATCTCCCCAAAAAGCGGTGGTTCAGCCTGTAGGAGTTGAAGTAGTTTGAAATAATGTTCTTAATACAGCTTGACCTACTGTTGCCTGTTGTGCAGTTAACACATCTACACAGTAGTGCTTGGTAAATGTATGAGGCGTAGACCATGTTGCTGCCTTACATATTTCGTTCATTGGAATATTTCCCAGAAAGGCCATGGTAGCACCTTTCTTTCTGGTCGAGTGTGCCTTTGGTATAATAGGCAGTTCTCTTTTAGCTTTAAGATAGCAGGTTTGAATGCACTTAACTATCCATCTAGCAATGCCTTGTTTTGAAATAGGATTTCCTGTATGAGGTTTTTGAAAGGCGATAAATAGTTGTTTTGTCTTTCGAATTAGTTTTGTTCTGTCAATGTAGTACATTAGTGCTCTTTTGATGTCTAATGTATGTAGTGCTCTTTCAGCTACAGAATCTGGCTGTGGGAAGAACACTGGTAATTCTACCGTTTGATTCAAGTGGAACGGTGAGATTACTTTTGGTAAAAATTTGGGATTGGTCCGTAGAACAACTTTATTTTTGTGTATTTGAATAAATGGTTCTTGAATGGTAAATGCTTGAATCTCACTCACTCTTCTTAGAGATGTGATGGCAATTAAAAATGCAACTTTCCACGTTAAGTATTGCATTTCACAAGAGTGCATGGGCTCAAAAGGTGGACCCATGAGTCGTGTTAAGACAATGTTGAGGTTCCATGAAGGAACTGGTGGTGTTCTTGGTGGTATAATTCTCTTTAGGCCTTCAATAAACGCTTTTATGACTGGTATCCTAAATAATGAAGTTGAGTGCGTAATTTGCAGGTAAGCTGAAATTGCCGTAAGATGTATTTTAATGGAAGAGAAAGCTAGTTTAGATTTTTGCAAATGTAGTAAGTATCCTACTATCTCATTTGCAGATGCGTGTAAAGGTTGAATTTGATTATTATGGCAGTAATAAACAAATCTTTTCCACTTATTTGCATAACAGTGTCTAGTGTTAGGTTTTCTAGCCTGTTTTATGACCTCCATACATTCCTGTGTGAGGTCTAAGTGCCCGAATTCTAGGATTTCAGGAGCCAAATTGCTAGATTCAGCGATGCTGGATTTGGATGTCTGATCTGTTGTTTGTGTTGTGTTAACAGATCTGGTCTGTTTGGCAGTTTGATATGAGGTACTACTGAAAGGTCTAGTAGTGTTGTGTACCAAGGTTGCCTTGCCCATGTTGGTGCTATTAGTATGAGTTTGAGTTTGTTTTGACTCAACTTGTTTACTAGATATGGAAGAAGTGGGAGAGGGGGAAAAGCGTACGCAAATATCCCTGACCAGTTCATCCATAGTGCATTGCCCTGAGACTGATGTTGTGGGTACCTGGATGCGAAGTTTTGGCATTTTGAGTTTTCTTTTGTTGCAAATAGATTTATTTGTGGCGTTCCCCACATTTTGAAGTAAGTGTTCAGTATTTGGGGGTGAATTTCCCATTCGTGGATCTGTTGGTACCGAAACGCCCATGGTGATAGTAGGCTTCGGTTCCGAAAGAGTCTTTCGGTGTTTCGACTCGACGAGTCGGGGTCGAACCTTTTCAGAGACTGTGTCTCGACTCGAGTCCGGAGACTTCGATGCGGGTGTGGCCTTTTTCAGTGCCAAAGGTGTTACTTGGTCACCGCTTGATTTTTTCCCGGTAGAGCCATGGCCTTCCGGCAGTGGCGTCCCTGAGGCCTTTTCTTTGGTCTTGGTCTGGGTTGGGGCAGGCATACTCACATGCTGGCCTGCTGTCGGCGGTCGGTCGACGTCGGATTCGTCCAAATCAGATCCTTGAACGGAGATGGCAGTGTGGATCATCTCCTCTTTTTCCGCGTCAAGGTGTTCGGTGCTCTTGGACGCCATTTGTAGCCTTCTCGACCTTTGGTCCCTCAAGGGCTTCTTGGAGCGGAAGGACCTGCAGGCCTCACAGGTATCCTCTCGGTGATCTGGTGACAAACACAGATTACAGACCCGATGTTGATCTGTGTAGGGATACTTTGCGTGGCACCGAGGGCAGAATCGGAACGGGGTCTGGTCCATGAGGCTTCGGTGCTTCTTGCGGTCGGGCCGACCAGGCCCAGGTTGGGCGTGGGTGCCCCGAAGATAAACTGGAAGTGTGTTTCGCCGGTGCCAAGGTGTCGATGGGGCGCAATCAAGAATAATTTTCTGCAATTTTTGAAGTTTTCCGAATCGAATAACCGGAGCGAAGAGGAACACGTCCGAACCCGATGGCGGAAAGAAAACAATCTAAGATGGAGTCGATGACCATGCGCAATGGAGCCAAAAGGGAGGAGTCACTCGGTCCCGTGACTCGAAAAGACTTCTTCGAAGAAAAACAACTTGTAACTTACCCAGCCCAACACTTTTCGGCTCCGAGGCTGGATGTTGGCGGTCTATCAACACTAGATCTTGAAGCTGACCATGTGCCTGTGACCATTGTTTTGCAAGGCACTGTTGTAAGGGCCGCATGTTTAGTCTTGCATTGGGGACAATGGCGATGCATGATGCCATCATGCCCAACAGTTTTTTGACAAACTTGACTGTGTACTGTTGATTTGGCTGAATTTGTGGTAATATATTGTGGAATGATTGCACCCTTTGTGGACTTGGGCTTGCAGGTGCTGTTTGGGTATTTAATGTGGCTCCTAAATATTGTTGAACTTGCGCTGGTTGTAAGTGAGATTTTTGGTAGTTTATTGAGAACCCTAGTGTGTGTAGAGTCTGTATTGCATAACGCGTATGGTGTTGATACTGTTCCTGACTGTTGGATTTTATTAGCCAGTCGTCAAGATAGGTTAAGACATGGATGTGTTGCCTTCTTATGAAGGCTGCGACTATGGCAAGGCATTTTGTAAATACTCTGGGAGCTGTTGTTATCCCGAAAGGTAACACCTTGAACTGGTAATGTTTTCCTTGTATTACGAACCTGAGATATTTTCTGTGTGCTGGATGGATGGGTATGTGAAAATAAGCATCTTTGAGATCTACTGTTGCCATAAAATCTTGTAGTTGTAACAGTGGGACTACGTCCTGTAGTGTTACCATGTGAAAGTGTTCTGATAGGATATAAAGATTGAGAGTTCTGAGATCTAGTATTGGTCTCAATGTTCCGTCTTTTTTGGGAATGAGGAAATACAAGGAGTAAACCCCCCCTTCCTAGTTGATGATGTGGTACAAGCTCTATGGCTTGTTTTAGTAATAGTGACTGTACCTCTGTTTGCAACATTGAAATGTGCTGGGAGGAGACTTTGTGTGGTTTTGGAGGTATATCTGGAGGAATTTGTGCGAATTCTCTGCAGTAACCATGCTGGATAATGGATAAGACCCAACTGTCTGTTGTGATAGGTAACCAGTGTTTGTGGAACTTTTGCAGTCTTCCTCCCACAAGGGAAGTGTGGTGAGGGAAGATGTGGAGCAAGTCACTTCTTTGGGTGTGTGGTTTGCTTTGAGAGCTGATATTTTCCACTACCTCTGGGGAATTGGCCCCTGTAGGTTCCTCAAAACCCTCCTCTTTGGTACTGTGGCTGGTAAGACGGTTTTGATTGTGAGGTAGATGCCTCAGGTGTTTGGGCTCTAAAACCTCCCCTGTATTGAGGCTTATGAAATGAGTCGCTGTACTGTGTTGAATAAAGAGCCCCCATGGCTTTAGCAGTGTCAGAGTCCTTTTTAATTTTTTCAATGGCTGTATCAACCTGTGTGCCAAACAGCTGTTTTTCATTAAATGGCATGTTAAGGACAGCTTGCTGGATTACAGGTTTAAAGCCTGACGACCGAAGCCATGCGTGTCTTCTAATGGTGACCACAGTATTGATTGTTCTTGCTGCTGTGTTTGTGGAGTCTAACGCTGACCTAATTTGATTATTTGTAATAGCCTGCCCTTCCTCGACTACTTGCTGGGCTCTTTTCTGCTGATCCTTGGGGAGATGCTGGATGATATCTTTCATCTCGTCCCAGTGGGCCCTATGGTACCTAGCCAGTAGTGCTTGGGAGTTGGCTATTCTCCATTGTGATGCTACTCTTTTACCAGCAGCATCGAATTTCCTGCCTTCTTTGTCTGTGGCAGTGCATCACCAGACGACTGGGAGTTAGCCCTTTTTCTTGCTGCGCTGACCTCTACGGAATCTGGAGGTAGCTGCTGGGTAATGAAAGCTGGGTCAGAAGGGGGCGGCTTTTATTTGTTTTCTACCCTAGGAGTGATTACTCTTGCCTTAACTGGTTCCTGAAAAATCTGATGTGCATGTTTTAACATGCCAGGAAGCATGGGTAGAGACTGGTACATAGTGTGAGTTGAGGACAGCGTATTAAATAGAAAATCATCCTCAAGAGGTTCTGTGTGCATGGCTACGTTATGGTATGATGCTGCCCTAGCTAGAACCTGAGTGTATGAGGTGCTATCCTCTGGAGGTGATGGTTTTGACGGATAGCAGTCTGGACTGTTTGGATCATCGTAAAGGTCCCATGGGTCTACATTATCTTGGTGTGAATCTGCAGAGTGTATTGAAGACTGTGCAATGGGGGTAGTAGGTGGAGAGACAGTTAGGTGAGGAGAATGAGGAGGAGACTGGTGAGGTGAGAAGTGAGGAGGTGGAGATTTCTGTTAGGGTTTTGGCACTTTAGCTGGTGGCTGATCAGTGTCCAAATGCCCTTGAAAGGCCAGCTTCCTCTTTTTTTAGAGGAGGTGCAGTGAGGATCTTGCAAGTGTGTTTATGAATTTGAATTCTGGCCTGTTTTTCATCAAATTCCTCCATTTGCGTAAGTTCCTCAGAAAATCAATGGCTTTCTTTCATTTGTTTGGAAAGTCCATGCTCCTCTGTATATATGGGTCTTTTCGGCTCCGAAGCTGGTTTCCTCGGGATTGAAAGGCCTGGAGTAGACGTTGGCCTCGGCTCCAAGAGAGACTTTCGAGGCTTCGACTCAATGGGTCGGTGTTTGACTTGCGGAGCCTGTGCTTCAGCTCGAATCCGAAGGCTTCGGTGGCGTGGCCTTTCTCAGTGCCGAAGTTGTTGCTTGGTCACTGGAAGTCTTTTTACGGGTGGAGCCATGGCTTTCTGGCAGTGGCATCCCCGAGGCTTTGTGTTTGGGCTTGGATGGGACAGGGGCAGGCGTACTCATGTGCTGTCCTGCCGTGATTAGTCTGTCATTGTCGGTCTCTTGCTCGGAGTCAGATCCCCGAACGGAGACTGCGGTGTGCATAATCTCCTCTTCTTACACATCGAGACGTTTGGTGCTTCTCGATGCCATTTCTAACCTTCGCGCTCTTCGGTCTCGTAGAGTCTTTTTCGAGCGGAAGGATCTGTAGGCCTCGCAAGTATCCTCTCAGTGGTCTGGAGATAGACAGGTTACAGACAAGATGTTGGTCCGTATAAGGGAACTTGGTGTGGCACCAAGGGCAGAAACGAAACAGGGTCCGGTCCATGAGGCTTCGACGAGGCTTTGGTCAGGCCGACCAGGCCAGAGTTGGGTGCGGGTGCCCCAAAGGGCAAGTAAAGAGCTGGATCTGCCGGTACCGAAGTGTCAATGATAGATGGTATGCGATCGAATCAATACCGACGAATTTAGAGAGTTTGTAGTACTTTTCCAACTCGAACTACCGGAGCGAAAAGAAACACGTCCGAACCTGATGGCGGAAAGAAAACAATCTAAGATGGAGTCGATGCCCGTGCGCAATGGAGCCGAAGAGAAGGAGTCACTCGATCCTGTGACTCGAAAACACTTCTTTAAAGAAAAACAACTTGTAACACTCCGCGCCCAACACTAGATGGCAGGTCCCTATGCAAAGCATGTGTATCTGCAGCTACACATGCCATCGAACATATATATACACATACATACATATAGGACAAGTTACTTACCTTTGGTAATGCCTTATCTGGTAGAGACACAGACTAGCCGCAGATTCCTAATCTTAGAATTCTTCCCAGGCCTCAGACTGGATCTGGAAACTTTTCCTCAGCAGTACCTCTGCGCTTCGTTAGAGGGCGTCAAGCGACTCCGTAGCAACATCGTCCCCGAACATGACTTCAGTCGAGTCCATATAGTCCCTCCCCTTACACGCCGAGGTCAGTTTCTTCTGTGACTAGACTCTACATAACAACATGCAGCCACATAGAAACAGACAGAGGAATAATGAATATGCCAACTAGGATGGAAAAATCATGATGTTATATGCACAGTAACGAAAAGACAGCAGAGGCTACCCCAAGCGAGACTGAAGAGAACACAGTTCGCAAGTGGAAAGGATGGATGGGTTGATAAGGAATCTGCTGCAAGTGTGGGTCTACCAGATAAGACGTTACCGGAGGTAAGTAACTTGTCCATCTGATAGACACAACTAGCCGCAGATTCCTTATCTTAGAATTAAATATCAAAGCAATATCAACACAGGAGGAGGGCTGCAAACGTATCTCACCAGTCTGACAATGAACAACCTGGAAACAAAGAAGAAATATGCCAGGCACGAGACAGACAGTGAGAAGATAATGCAAGTGACCCACAATGAATAGATGACCAACACGGGGGATATGATAAGTCATGACTGGAAAGGAATGTCCCTGAAGGGAACATGGTAGTGACCACGACAAGTGAGGCAGGTATAGCTGCCAATACATTTTGGGAATGAAAAAGGGGTAAAAATGTCCAATGGACTGTGAGAGAGAGGCATGTAAACATCCTAGGGACAGCGGTATCACTGCAGAAAAAGAGAACCCCCAAAACAGAGCATATGTGTGAAGGAACACACAAAGCGAAAACAGAAGGACATGATGTACTGAAGTAAATAACAGAACACCATAAGGTGTACAAAGACAAACCGCAATGGGTGACCAAGAAGAACTAGAAGAAACTAGCTCTAGAACCCATTGGGACGACAGACTTGGAAGGACAAAGAATGCACAGCCCAAAATGTGCACGAGCACATGTACACCATAGACAAAACAGAACACCATAGGAGGGTTGGTAATAAACCCTTCTAGCGAAAATGGTATGGCATCAGGTAAAAGAACCGAATGTCACCGTGTGCTCACAATACAATGAAATAACCTGACAGAAAAATGAAGGGGAGGAAGAAACACCCTTCCATGAAAACAGCAATGAAGAGGAAACAAAGGGGGCCATCAAGGTTAACAGAAGGCGGAATAACTATCTGCTCAAAAAGCCTGACAGAATTGTGCAGCACAGAATGCAAGAAAACAGGCATAGCGATCAATGGGAAAAAAACATTGAAGAGGAAGCAAAACAGCTATGGAAAACCTGAAGGTAAGACCAGGGCAGAAGATGTAAAGAAATGAAAGGTGAGGCATGTTAACAGACAGACCTAGAATAGAATCCCACCACGTTGAGTGAGGGCCTGTGACCGTGACCATGAGGCCATGGAAAATTCTTAGGTGGAGAACAACAGGATGCTAAAGACCAGCAGACAAGACAATGTCTGGAAAGGAGCAAAGTAATCAACCTTAGAGACTTGTAAGGTTACAAAGGAAGACACCTAGTGGAGAGAGAAAAAACAGTCCTACCACGGAGCTACAATAATTTGTAATGCTCAGGGAGGAAACGCAGGAAACAGTACCTTTAGAGATGTGAACAGGTTAGAAAGAAACACATGTCGAGGGAAACAACCCCCAAAGGAGTGTTCAAAAGTTTAATAACAGATCTGATGATACCCAACAAAACCATTAGTTATGGAAGGAATACCGGCAATGGAAGTATGTGGATATCAGATAGTGTATGGTGGCACACATCATAAAGCGCACACAGCGGTCAAAGACTCCCGCCAAGAATGACATACACAAAAGTATATGATTCCGTGGCATAGGTAAATAAGATAAAAGGTGGACTGCTTGAAAAGACACTTAGAATAGAACCTTCATCATCCTGTGTGAAGGATAGTGACCGTGAGCATAATGCCACAGGGAATACACTAGCATCCCAAGCAATGTCCGTAAAGGAACTACTTCACTGGACATGGGTTGTATGGAAAAGGAATTTAGGAGCACAGGTTAATTAAATGTGTTCCTGTTCTCTCTCTCTTTTTTTTTCTCTCAAGTACAAGAGGTATGTGACACACAGCCACCCACCAAGACAGGAGGAAGGTAAAACTAGAACCTTCAAAGGCACCAAATGTGGCCCTGTGTGGATAAAGACAACATCAATTATAATCCCACAGAAAACATGGGAGAAAAGACATCCTGTAGAAGAAGGGTGGTAATGCAGTGCTGATGGACAGCAAGCCTAAAATAATTTAGGAAACAAATTGCTCTTGTCGGAGTACAAGAAAAGATCCCAACTGGGATCAACAAGGAGGAAAATGTAGCAAATAGCTTGCACCAGAATGCTTGAAAGAGCCATGGTTAAATCCAATCTCCACAGAAACAGATTGTAGGAGACCCGCCTAAGTAAAATGAAGGAGAAGCAGACTTGGTCTGAAAGCACAACAAGACCATGCCTCAGAAGTAGAGCTCCTGTTCTTCCCGGCTATATGCGCAGAATTTAAACGGTGCGCAGCACCATCCTTACAAGTGGAAAAGTCCACCATTTAAGGTAGCTAATTTGTAAGAATAATGCTTCTGCAGAAGCAGGAGTACACTCTAGAGCTAACCAGAAATGCAGAGGACGTCAACTGTAAGAAACAACATAACAGCAAAAGGTGTGCACTCACAGAAACACACTGTAGGAAGTTGGCTCTGTATATACTATTTCAAAGTAAGAAATAGTGTGCACAGAGTCCAAGGGTTCCCCTTAGAGGTAAGATAGTGGCAAAAGTAGATAATTCGGATGCTCTACGTTGTGGTAGTGTGGTCGAGCAGTAGGCTTATCAGAGGGTAGTGTTAAGCATTTGTTGTACACACACAGGCAATAAATGAGGAACACACACTCAAAGACTTACTCCAGGCCAATAGGTTTTTATATTAAAAAATATATTTTCTTAGTTTATTTTAAGAACCACAGGTTCAAAATTTGCAGTAAACTCTTGAAATGGGGGGGACACAAGTAGGCACACAAAACATACCCTCAGCAGCACAGGGGCGGCCGGGTGCAGTATGCAAAGCAGGCGTCGCGTTTCAGGTAGGAAACAATGGAGGGACCCGGGGGTCACTCTAGCAGTGCAGGCAGGCACAGGTGGGGAGCTTCTCGGCACAGCCACCACCTGTGAAGGCAGAGGGTCGCCTGGGGGTCATTCCTGTGCTGAGGTTCGGTTCCTTCAGGTCCTGGGGGCTGCGGGTGCAGTGCTGGTTCCAGGCGTTGGGTCCCTTGTTACAGGCAGTCGCGGGCAGGGGGAGCCTCTGGATTCTCTCTGCAGGCGTCGCTTTGGGGGCTTAGGAGGGTCGTCTCTGGTTACTCACGGGCTCGCAGTCGCCAGGGAGTCTCCCCTGAGGTGTTGGTTCTCTGAATCACAAGCCAGGGGCGTCGGGTGCAGAGTGAGAAATCTCACGCTTCCGGCGGGAAACATGCAGTCTTTGGAAGTTGCTTCTTTGTTGCAAAGAAGTAGCTGGTTTTGAACAGGGCCGCTGTTCACAGGAGTTTCTTGGTCCTTTAGTCCAGGGCAGCCCTCTGAGGCTTCAGAGGTCGCTGGTCCCTGTCGGATGCATCGCTGGTGCAGGTTTTCGAGGTTGGAGACAGGCCGGTAGGGCTGGGGCCAAAGCAGTTGTCGTCTTCCTCCTGCTCTGCAGGCTTGTAGGTCAGCAGTCCTTGTTTCTTCAGGTTGCAGGAATCTGATTTCCTGGGTTCAGGGTCGCCCCTAAATACTCAATTTAGGGGATGTTTAGGTCTGGGGGGCAGAAGCCAATGGCTACTGTCCTTGAGGGTAGCTACACCTTCCTTGTGCCTCCTCCCTGAGGGGAGGGGGGCACACCCCTATTCCTATTGGGGGAATCCTCCAAAATCAAGATGGAGGATTTCTAAAGGCAGGGGTCACCTCAGTTCAAGACACCTTAGGGGCTGTCCTGACTGGTGGGTGACTCCTCCTTGTTTTTCTCATTATCTCCCCTGAACTTCCAGCAAAAAGCGGGGGCTGTGTCTAGGGGGCAGGCATCTCCACTAGGGGAGTGCCCTGGGGCAATGTAACACGAAGCTTGAGCCTTTGAGGCTCACTGCTAGGTGTTACAGTTCCTGCAGGGGGGAAGTGTTAAGCATCTCCACCCAGTGCAGGCTTTGTTTCTGGCCTCGGAGAGCACAAAGGCTCTCACCCCAGGGGGTCAGAAATTCGTCTCTCAGCAGCAGGCTCGCACAGACCAGTCAGTCTAGCACTGAAGGATTGGGTAAAATACAGGGGGTATCTCTAAGATGCCCTCTGTGTGCATTTTTTAATAAATCCAACACTGGCATCAGTGTGGGTTTATTATTCTGAGAAGTTTGATACCAAACCTCCCAGTATTCAGTGTAGCCATTATAGAGCTGTGGAGTTCGTTTTTGACAAACTCCCAGACCATTTACTTAAAATGGCCACACTGTACTTACAATGTCTAAGAATAAACTTAGACACTGTAGGGGCATATTGCTCATGATGCTATGCCCTCACCTGTGGTATAGTGCACCCTGCCTTAGGACTGTAAGGCCTGCTAGAGGGGTGACTTACCTATGCCACAGGCAGTATTTTGTAGGCATGGCATGCTGAGGGGGATCCCATGTCGACTTTGCCTTTTTCTCCCCACCAACACAATCTACAATGGCAGTGTGCATGTGTTAGGTGAGTGGTCCCCTAGGGTGGCACAACATATGCTGCAGCCCTTAGGGACCTTCCCTGGTCACAGGGCCCTTGGTACCACTGGTACCTTTTAAAAGGGACTTATCTGTGTGCCAGGGTTGTGCCACTTGTGGAAACAATGGTACATTTTAGGTGACAGAACAATGGTGCTGGGGCCTGGTTAGCAGGGTCCTAGCACACTTCTCACTCAAGTAAGCATCAGTATCAGGCAATAATTGGGGGGTAACTGCAACAGGGAGCAATTTTCCTACACACACCCACAAGGACCTCGGAAACCCAAAACAGTATGCAACTGTGCAGGTGATTGGGCTCAGAGGAGGACGGAACATTAGTCCCCACTACAAGAAACTCTAAAGCGCGCAAAAGCGGAATCTGCATGTGTGACAAAAAGAGATTTGCCATCAAATGGCATGTCAAGCAAAGAATCCCTTACTGGAGTCGAAAAATTAGAAGGTCTTAGTCAAAACCGTTTGTAGTGTTGCAACCGATGAAGCCATCAGCTGACCAAAGGAATCAGTGGTATGCATACCAGAGCGAACAGTGAGTTTGGCCGCCGGCTTACCATCCCTTATTAAAGGGCAGATCAAGCTTTCTCTGAGAAAGTTGGTAACAAACGCTCCACTGAATCCCATAGAACAAGGGAGAAGCGAGCCAGCACATATGAGGTGTTAGTGGAACAAAAGGCAGCACCCAGCTGTCTGGCTTCCTGCTGTGGCAAGGCAGGAGGGATCTGCGTCACGTCAGGTGCAGCCAAAGCAGTTTGTACCACAAAACTCTGAGTGGGTGGGTGGTCGCGAAGGCATAACGGATTTTCCTGTGCAGGCGGGTGCCTGTGGGAGATAGCACGCTCCAAAGCGGGACCACAAACAGACTGGGTCCAAATACCCAAGAGGATGTCATAAAGAGCCTCACAATACAGAGGGATCAGTTCAGAAGAAGACTGATCAGGATTAAAACCCAGTAACGGATCCGTTGATAATTGCACAAGAGGAAACTGTTAGTGCAACACATCAGCCACCCGTCTCAACATGACTGCAAACGCAGAACTTGCCTCAGTCACCAAACTAGGGGACAAGAGTAGGCTGGATGCCGGCGAGGAATCAAGGCCACTTGCATTAGCTAAGTCAAGCACCCAATCTCATTAAGAAAATGGAATGGGGCCTGAAAAAGGAGGCTGAGGATATGAAGGAACCTCTGAAGGAGGATCAAGAGGGCCAAGCCCCATAACAACATCCAAATCGGACATCGCCGGGTGTCGGTCGATGTCGAGGGGTAAGCCTCCTCGGAAGCAGTGTAATCTGACTCCGGAGTAATTACAATAGGGGCATCAAGTGAAGTTGAGTGAGCCACAGGTGCCGTGGATGGTTCAGTATCACAGGATCAGGCACAGACGATTGTGGCTGCAAGAGGTCGTGCATCGGTGCAGAGTCGACTCCGGAGTCGAAGTAGAGAGACTGAATGGGCACAGAGGACAAAGCCGCTGGTGAAGCCCCATCAGAGCACTTGCCACCTCCTTAGGGCCTGAAGGTGCACCAGAGGGAGGGGAAGACCCAAAAATAGAATGCAGGGACGAGGAGAAGTCCCGCATTTGGGTCAGAGTTGCCCCGGCCTGCGGATATGGCGGAAAGGAAGGAGTCGACTCCAGCACAGACTCCACTTGAGGAGAGGTGTGAGAGGGCGGTGACGTCAAAGGACGTGACTTCGCCCGGAAACACTTACTTGGGGACATTGTTGGACCAAGAGACGTCGTAGGAGCCGTACGCGAATGACTTCGAGAGCTATCCCTGGGCCACGAGGAGGAAGACTAAATTGGACTGAGGTCATGTCCGGGGACGACAGCGCTACGGAGCCGCTCGACCCCCTCTCCTGACGTGCAGAGGTTTCCGGATCTAGTCTGACGCCTGGGGAGAGTTATAAGATAAGGAATCTGCAGGTGTGGGTGTGGGTGGGTGTGTGTGTGTGTGTGTGTGTGTGTGTATAGATATATGAAAAATGTCACTTACCCAGTGTACATCTGTTCGTGGCATGAGACGCTGCAGATTCACATGCTGTGCATTATCCTGCCATCTAGTGTTGGACTCGGAGTGTTACAAGTTGTTTTTCTTCTAAGAAGTCTTTTCGAGTCACGAGACCGAGGGACTCCTCCCTTTCGGCTCCATTGCGCATGGGCGTCTACTCCATCTTAGATTGTTTTCCCCACAGAGGGTGCGGTAGGAGTTGTTTATATAGTAAAGGTGCCCATGCAATGGAGTAAGTATGTATGTACATAATGTGTATAAAACTAGTAAGTATTTACAAAATTTACAGGTTTTAATCAACTTAAACGGCTACAGGCTCCCGGGGAGGCGGGAGGGCGCATGTGAATCTGCAGCGTCTCATGCCACGAACAGATGTACACTGGGTAAGTGACGTTTTCCGTTCAAATGGCATGTGTAGCTGCAGATACACATGACGTGCATAGACTAGTAAGCAGTTATCTCCCCAAAAGCGGTGGCTTAGCCTGTAGGAGTTGAAGTTGTTTGAAATAATGTTCGTAATACAGCCTGTCCTACTGTGGCTTGTTGTGTTGTTAACACATCTACAAAGTAATGTTTTTTGAATGTATGAGGCGTAGACCATGTGGCTGCCTTACAGATTTCTGTCATAGGTATGTTTCCTAGAAAGGCCATTGTGGCGCCTTTTTTCCTAGTGGAGTGCGCTATTGGCGTAATAGGCAGATCTTTTTTTGCTTTAGTATAGCAGGTCTGAATACATTTCTCTATCCATCTGGCAATGACTTGTTTGGATATTGGATTTCCTGCATGAGGTTTTTGGAAGGCTACAAACAATTGTTTTGCGAAACTGTTTTGTTCTGTCAATGTAATACATTAGTGCTCTTTTAATGTCCAACGTATGTAAGGCTCTTTCGGCTACTGAGTCTGATTGTGGAAAAAAGACTGGGAGTTCTACTGTTTG
Source organism: Pleurodeles waltl (assembly GCF_031143425.1). Lineage (NCBI taxonomy): Eukaryota > Metazoa > Chordata > Amphibia > Caudata > Salamandridae > Pleurodeles > Pleurodeles waltl. The sequence continues at coordinate 528,353,803 of NC_090447.1, read as the reverse complement.
ATTTAGGTGGAACGGTGATATAACTTTTGGTAAGAATTTTGGATTTGTACGTAGACCCCCTTTATGTTTATGTATTTGTATAAAGGGTTTTTGTATAATAAATGCTTGTATTTCACTTATTCTTCTAAGAGATGTGATAGCTATTAGGAAGGCTACTTTCCAGGTTAAGTATTGCATCTCACAGGAGTGCATGGGTTCAAATGGTGGACCCATGAGTCGTGTTAATACAATATTGAGGTTCCACGAGGTGACTGGTGGCGTTCTCGGGGGTATGATTCTTTTCAAACCCTCCATAAATGCTTTGATGACTGGGATTCTAAAAAGTTATGTTGAATGTGTAATCTGCAGATAGGCAGATATTGCTGTGAGATGTATTTTAATAGAAGAAAATGCTAGTTTAGATTTTTGTAAGTGTAATAAGTAGCTTACAATGTTATTGGCGGAAGCATGTAGTGGTTGAATGTGATTATTATGGCAGTAATAAACAAATCTTTTCCATTTGTTTGCTAACAATGTCTTGTAGTAGGTTTTCTAGCTTGTTTAATGACTCCCATACATTCATGTGTAAGGTCTAAATGTCCAAATTCTAAGACTTCAGGAGCCAGATTGCTAGATTGAGCGATGCTGGATTTGGGTGTCTGATCTGTTTGTGTTGGGTTAACAGATCTGGTCTGTTTGGTAGTTTGATATGAGGTACTACTGACAGGTCCAGTAGTGTTGTATACCACGGTTGGCGAGCCCAGGTTGGTGCTATTAGTATTAGTTTGAGTTTGCTTTGACTCAATTTGTTTACCAGATAAGGAAGGAGTGGGAGAGGGGGAAAAGCGTAAGCAAATATCCCTGACCAACTGATTCATAACACATTGCCCTTGGTCTGAGGGTGTGGATACCCGGACCCGAAGTCTTGGCATTTTGCGTTTTCTTTTGTTGCGAATAGGTCTATTTCTGGTGTTCTCCAACTTAGAAAGTAAGTTCTTAGTATCTGGGGATGAATTTCCCATTCGTGTGTCTGTTGGTGATCTCGACTGAGATTGTCGGCCAACTGGTTCTGAATCCCTGGGATGTACTGTGCTATTAGGCGAATGTGATTGTGAATCGCCCAATGCCAAATCTTTTGTGCTAAGAGACACAGTTGTGATGAGTGTCCCCCCCTTGTTTGTTTAGGTAATACAATGTTGTCATGTTGTCTGTTTTGACAAGAATGTGTTTGTGGGCTATTAGTGGTTGAAATGCTTTCAACGCTAGAAACACTGCTAACAGTTCTAAATGATTTATATGCAGTTGTTTTTGATGAACGTCCCATTGCCCCTGTATACTGTGCTGGTTGAGGTGTGCTCCCCACCCCATCATAGAAGCATCTGTTGTGATCACGTATTGAGGCACTGGGTCTTGGAATGGCCGCCCTTGGTTTAAATTTAAAGGATTCCACCATTGAAGCGAGAAGTGTGTCTGGCGGTCTATCAACACTAGATCTTGAAGTTGACCCTGTGCTTGTGTCCATTGTGTTGCTAGGCACTGTTGTAAGGGCCGCATGTGTAGTCTTGCGTTTGGGACAATGGCTAAGCATGAAGACATCATGCCTAGAAGTTTCATTACACACCTCACTTGATAGTGCTGGTTTGGGTACATGTTTAATATTATATTTTGGAAGGCTTGTACCCTTTGTGGACTTGGAGTGGCAATCCCTTTTTGTGTGTTGATTGTTGCTCTTAAGTATTGTTGTATTTGGCACGGTTGTAGATGTGATTTTTGGTAGTTTATAGAGAACCCTAGTTTGTGTAGGGTTTCTAAGACAAATTGGGTGTGTAGAAGACACTGTTGCTGAGTGCTGGTTTTTATTAACCAATCGTCCAAGTAAGGGAATACGTGCATGTGCTGTCTCCTAATGTGAGCGGCTACTACTGCAAGGCATTTTGTGAATACCCTTGGGGCTGTTGTTATCCCGAATGGTAACACTTTGAATTGGTAATACACGCCTTGGATTACAAACCTTAAGTATTTCCTGTGGGAAGTATGTATGGGTATGTGGAAATAAGCATCCTTGAGATCTAATGTTGACATGAAATCCTGTTCTTTGAGAAGGGGAATCATGTCTTGAAGTGTTACCATCTGGAAGTGATCTGATTTGATGTAAAGATTCAGTGTTCTGAGGTCTAATATGGGTCTCAGTGTTTTGTCCTTCGTTGGAATTAGGAAATACAGGGAGTAGACACCTGTTCCTTTTTGATGGTTGGGTAATAGTTCTATTGCTTGTTTTTGTAACAATGCTTGGGCTTCTAGTTGTAACAGGTCTAAGTGTTGTTTGGACATATTGTGTGCTCTTGGAGGCACATCTGGTGGCAACTGGAGGAATTCTATGCAATAACCATGTTGGATAATGGCTAGGACCCACGTGCCCGTAGTTATGTATTCCCAGTTGTGGTAATATGCGGTAAGTCTCCCCCCCACTGGTGTTGCGTGGTGGGGGTTTGTGACATTGAAGTCACTGTTTGGTTTGTGGGGTTTTCGGGCTCTGGAATTTCCCTCTTGCTTTAGGGAATTGTCCACCCCTATATTGTCCTCGAAAACCTCCTCTCTGATACTGGCCCTGATATGTGGGTCTGACTTGTGAGGTGGAAGGCTCTGTGGTTTGTGAACGAAACCCCCATCTAAAGTGCGGTTTCCTAAAAGTGCCTCTGCTCTGTGGGGAGTAGAGCGCGCCCATGGCTTTGCCCGTGTCTGTCTTTTTTCAGTTTTTTTATTGCCGTATCCACCTCCGGCCCAAACAATTGTTGTTGGTTGAACAGCATATTCAGCACAGCCTGCTGGATTTCTGCCTTAAATCCGGAGCTCCGTAACCATGCGTGCCTACGAATGGTTACTGCCGTGTTCACTGTCCTTGCCGCCGTGTCTGCTGAGTCCATAGCCGACCTTATTTGGTTGTTCGAATTTTGGTACTCTTTGGGAAGGTGCTGAATGAGATGTTGCATTTCACCCCAATGTGCCCTGTCGTATCGAGCCAGTAGAGCCTGAGAATTGGCAATCCGCCATTGATTGGCTGCCTGTGCTGCCACCCTCTTGCCTGCTGCATCAAATTTCCGACTTTCCTTGTCGGGCGGTGGTGCATCTCCTGAGGATTGGGAGTTTGCCCTTTTTCGGGCTAATCCTACTACAACTGAATCTGGAGTTAACTGTTGTGTGATGTACACAGGGTCAGTAGGGGGAGATTTATATTTCTTCTCCACCCTAGGCGTGATGGCTCTGCCTTTTACTGGGTCCTGGAACACTTGTTTGGCGTGTTTTAACATGCCTGGCAGCATTGGCAAGCTTTGGTATGAACTGTGAGTAGATGACAGGGTGTTAAACAAAAAGTCGTCCTCTATGGGCTCTGCATGCATCTCTACATTATGAAATGTAGCTGCATGTATGCAGTGCTGTCCTCAGGGGGTGAAGGCCTTGCCGGGTAGCAATCAGGACTATTGTCTGAGACCGGTGCATCATACAAATCCCATGCATCCTGGTCATCTTGGGTCATCCCTGTGTGTGTCGGTGACTGCATCATTGGGGGTGTTGCTACTGGGGACAGATGTGGCGAATGTGATGGAGATTGCTGTGGTGAGAACCTTGGTGGTGTCTTTTCTTTAGCCACTTTCGCTTTTGGCTGCATTTCCGTTTCCTGGAATGCAAGCTTGCGCTTGATCTTTATTGGAGGAAGAGTTTGGATTCTCCCCGTGCCCTTTAGTATATGCAACCTCCTCTGGGTATGGTCTGGCTCTCCCATGCCCAGTTCTTGTTCAAATCTGTGCCCTTGTAATTGAGTTGAAAGGCCTTGTTCTCCTGTATAGGAGCCTGGTTTCAGCTCCGAGGTCGCATGTTTCGGCACCAAAGCTTTTTCTACAGTCTTTTTCGGCTCAGAGGAAACCTTCTTGACTTTCGGGGTGCCGAACTCTCGGTGGCGAGTTTGTTCGGAGCCGGTATCTCGACCGGAGTCGGATGTCTTCGGCTGCTGGGAGGCCTTTTTCGGTGCCGATGTTTGGTCACCGTGTTTTCGGGTTAAGCCATGGCCTGTTGGCGGTGGCGTTCCCTTGGCCTTCATTATCTTTGAATGAGTTTTTGCCAGGGCTGGTTTACTCACGGTTTTCTGCGTCTTCGGCTGCTCACTTTCGGACTCGTCCGAGTCCGAATCTCGAATGGAGAATCTCTCTTCTTCCTCGATGTCGATGTGCCCGGCCGGTGTCAACGCCAGCTGGAGTCTTCGATCTTGCAGTGTTTTCTTGGATCGAAATGCCCGACAGGCCTCGCAAGTATTCTCCCTGTGTTCAGGAGACAAACACAGATTACAGACCAAGTGTTGGTCTGTATAAGGATACTTTGCGTGGCAGTTGGGGCAGAACCGGAAGGGGGTCCGGTCCATGAGGTTTGAAGATGGACGCGGTCGGGCCGACCAGGCCCCGGTGGAGAGTGGAAGCCCCGAAGGGCCGCCGGAGCGCTTCTTTCTTTGGTGTCGATGTGCTAACACTAACCCGGTACCGAGCGCAAACAATACCGTCGAATTTTCCGAGTACTAAGTAACTTTCCCGAATCGAAATACGGAGCGAAGATGGACACGTCCGAACCCGATGGCGGAAAGAAAACAATCTAAGATGGAGTCGACGCCCATGCGCAATGGAGCCGAAAGGGAGGAGTCCCTCGGTCTCGTAACTCGAAAAGACTTCTTCGAAGAAAAACAACTTGTAACACTCCGAGCCCAACACTAGATAGCAGGATAATGCACAGCATGTGTATCTGCAGCTACACATGCCATCGAATATATATGAACACACACACACACCTCACAGAAAAACACTGTTAAAGGTTAGCTATGGTTCATCAAATTCAAACCTGAAAAACTCCTAAAATTCACACCAGTTATAGTTTGCTGGCGGTATGTCTGGCTCCCTATTTCGACTTTTCACAGTCACATCAACACTGCTGCCGGCTCGTAATTTAGCCAGAGGCAATGCTGATGTGCAGCGGGTGCAGTAGCACCCGTCTCGCATTTCACTGCCCGAAATTCAGGCAGTGAAATGCATGATGGGGCTATGCCTGGGGTCCCCTGCACTGCCCGTGCCAAGTGGATGGGCAGTGCAGGGGCCCCCAGGGGCACTCAGAGTCCCCTTATCGGCAGCCTTTCCATGGCGGTGTCTATAATGAGGGCCTATATCCGCTCAACCACCTTTAATTGCAGAAAAAAACAAACTGTTTTTAACCTGTATGGAACTGCACAAAATTAGCATGCCAAGCTAGGATGACTACAGCAAGTAACTGCCCAATCTGGTGCAGACCGTTCACAGGGCCAAATGTTTTGGCCAAAAAAAAAAAAAAATGCAAAGTGTGGCTGAATCATAACTACACAGTGGTGACCTACCATGTACAATATATATTACACAGACGCTGTCTATGTAGTTATGGTTAGGTCTTTCCACTGAAAAGCACTTTTTGATTTCTTAACAACTTTAATGCTTTACAATGAATCAGGAAAAACATTCTAAACCAACATTTGTCTGATTTAGGAAAATGGGCTTTGTGTAAATTCAGCAAGTAGGGGCCAAAAAAAAAAGGGGGAGGGGGTGTTAAAAGAATGAGATTTCCATTTTAACTCCCACATAATACTTTGATTTCCAATAGAGAAAAATGGCTTAACAGAAGTACACCTAACATGGCATGAAAGCAGAACGTTACTCAAGGAAGAACCTTAAGTTAATTTTATGTAAATCCATTCAGTAGTTTGAGAAATTAATGTGTGAATTATTTTTTGGATCACCTTGAAAGATTTAGAAGATCGAGTTATTGGGACCACAAATTCCGGAGTCCATTGAGAATTCCAATTAAAATAATAAATGCATGCCATTGGATAATGGAGTTTTTTTTTTCGTATTACGGACTGTTAAATCCTCTAGCCCCTGCACACCACCGAAAGAGATGCAGCGGGGGCTGCCTGCCTATGGTGGTTTGAGTGCAGGGCCTGGTGACAGGACAGGCCCTGCGACCAACTCTCACTTGGTGTGGCCTAAGGTGTTGCAAAATGGGGGTTAGCTGCAGAACACTGTTGCATGTGGAATAAGATTTAAAAAAAACACTAAAGTTGTGATACCTTAGGGTATCTTTAAAAAAAACAAAAAAAAAAAGAAAACACTTCGAAATTCACTTAGAAATGTAATGCATATGATATTTATAGTAGAAACAACACTTATAGGTACTACATAATTAATACACATTGAAATCTGTAAATACTGTGTTCATTATCATCTCGTTCATTGTGTTAAGTATAATCAATATATGTACTGACATCTTAAAATGTTTCAGATTTACAACATTTACCATTAAATCTGTGACTTCAAGGATAATATCATGAGCACTGCAATGGTGTACACGTTATGGTTTGTGTTTTTGCTGTGTGAATTATGGGTTTCAGTATAGATCTTAACTTGAGAATTCCTATAAAACATGGACGTGACTGGAAGAGAGAGAGTGAGGAGAAAGTGATGTACTCCCAAGGGGTCCTGAAATAGAAATATAAAGTCTTGAGATGTCAGCAGTGGAATGGCACATCTTTCAATTAGAATTCAAGAAACTATGCTCCAGGGGAAGGTAAACCATGAGAATAGGGAGGAGTACCATCAAATAAGGAGCAGGGAATTGAGACAGACGAGAAACCTATCCAATCATGAGAAAAGGCCTGACATAAATCCCACTCTGTATATTGTACAAACTATTAGATGGAGTACTTTTAAAATAATTGTCAGATCCACGGTACAGATGTTGTGCTTCAAGTATTGCTCTTCTCCAACTTTACCATTTTCTCTGGAGAGGATGAGAGAGTTGCCTATTATGCAAGCTGTCGTCCACTGCCAACAATTAACTTATTCTACTACAGCCTGTGATGATTTAAAGATTCAGATAATGGCTTCAATTTGTAGTGTATTTTTGTTTAGGAGGCAAGATCTAGATACATTAACTAAATCTAAAAAGATTTCTTATGGAAGCTTGGGTCACTAGTTTGTGTCCCTCTTGAAATGTTAAATTGTTCTTTTAGATTTGTGGTGGTTCTCAGACACACCATTTTAAAGGCAGACACAATACTTCAAACTTCACCCTGGTCTTTAAAGGGAGAGGAGGCAGGTTATAAAAATAGGTGCAGCATAGTTCTACTTTTCATCTCCAGCAATCATCCCGGTTGTAGCATGTACCACTATCCTGAGCAGATGGACCACCAGCACCATATTAATAAGAGTCTAGATGTGAAAGAACTAAAGCCTACCTATTTGACTTAAGATCTGCAGTCGGAAGAAAGTGGAGGACCTTTTTCAGGATAAACATCTGAAAACTGACCAACTTAAACAGGGCCTTAAAATGAATGATGGTTGATCCAATTTCAGGGTGGGGAGGAGGGGGAAGACAATTACATATTATTTTTCCCCCACTACTAGGTTTATTTATTTTATTACATAGACCACCACATGTCCCCTATTTCCTGCTGACAGTACAAAGTAAAAAAAGACACGCGAGCCCTGTTTTTTATTGAAGAAAATCCAAACAAGAGAACAAAGCACATTAGGTGATGAAAAAAGATATAAGCAAAACATTAGTTCTTGACAGAGAACATTTAACAGGATGCCTACAAAACCCTCCATATCCGAACCCAAATATCAAAATACCTAAAATAGGAGAGCCTTGTGGTAGTAAATAAAGAACTATGCCCCAACATTTTTGCCAACAAGTGTTTCACCCAGCCAAAGCCTAACTGGGTCCCATTTCTTACCCAACCTCCATCTCTGTGCATCATTCCAGCATGCAAATATAAAAAAAAATCCTGCCACCACTTCCAAGGGTCAGGGGACACCGCATGAGATTCAAGAATGTACCAGCAATGGTCTCTCCAGGGAAATAGAGAAGTGTATACCAGCCAGCTATTGAGGGATTACAAGCGAATGCCCCAGCACGATCAACTTTAAGACATCCTACCGATATGTGTGAGATGCTATTAATTTTCTCAAAAACAAAAGCTCAGATTTAACACAGAGTAGGATAGGAGGGAAAGACAAACCAGATCGGCCCTCACGAGCCCAAAGCGGAAGCAGCGATCGTCAGTGTGAAGCTTCATGACCCAAAGGCAGTAGGGGGTACAGTAAAAGTCATGGATACATTTGATATGATGTACCTTAATGCGTGACACATTCAAGAAATTCTGCGGCAAGAGGGTACTAAGCCCAAATGCACCGCTTTTACCTCCGTGTTCAGGACTCTACTCCACTAAGCTGTGTTCAGCTGAAAAGGATTAGACGCGTCAACATGTGAGAAAAAGTAAATATACTTATAAACCAAACCAATATTTCTCTTTGCTCGTGCTTTCATTACCAACTCTACAACGGGACTGCCAAAGCAGCTAATCTTGTCCTTAAGACTATGAATGAAGTGCCATACTTTCAGATACCGAAAAAAAGCCAATAGAAGGGTGGGGAAAACTAATAATGGAGGTTCTTAAAAGAGAGGAAACATAACATCCCCCTTGAATAATTGGCCCATAATAAGGAGTTTAGCCTTCTCCCAACTTTCCTGAAAACTACAGTGAAAACAAGAGGGTAAATTAGGATTATATCCTTAATATGTAAAATGATTAATAAAGGTAGTGTCTAGGGATATTTACTTGAGAGGGCTCCAGAAGAGATGAAAGACGTTTAAGGTCTTAAACCGGGCTCTTTTGAAATACAGTGAATGCACTATACTAGCACCTTGACCAATCAATTCCTCTAATGGCAAGAAGTCGCCAAACATACGACCCTTGTAAGGAAATGCCTCCTTGGCATGGTTACCCCCTGACTTTTTCCCTTTGCTGATGCTAAGTTTTGATTGAAAGTGTGCTGGGACCCTGCTAACCAGGCCCCAGCACCAGTGTTCTTTCCCTAAACTGTACCTTTGCTTCCACAATTGGCACAGCCCTGGCACTCAGGTAAGTCCCTTGTAACTGGTACCCCTGGTACCAAGGGCCCTGATGGCAGGGAAGGTCTCTAAGGGCTGTAGCATGTCTTATGCCACCCTGGGGGCCCCTCACTCAGTACATGCACACTGCCTCACAGCTTGTGTTTGCTGGTGGGGAGAAAATGATGAAGTCGACATGGCACTCCCCTCAGAGTGCCATGCCAACCTCACACTGCTTGTGGCATAGGTAAGCCACCCCACTAGCAGGCCTTACAGCCCTAAAGCAGAGTGCACTATACCACAGGTGAGGGCATATGTGCATGAGCACTATGCCCCTACAGTGTCTAAGCAAAACCTTAGACATTGTAAGCGCAGGGTAGCCATCAGAGTATATGGTCTGGGAGTTTGTCAAACAAGAACTCCACAGTTCCATAATGGCTACACTGAAATCTGGGAAATTTGGTATCAAACTTCTCAGCACAATAACTGCACACTGATGCCAGTGTGCAATTTATTGTAACATGCACCCAAAGGGCATCTTAGAGGTGCCCCCTGAATACCAACCCGACGTCTAGTGTGGCCAGTGCAGACAAGTTGCTGGCCACATGGGGAGAGTGCCTTTGTCACTCTGTGGCCAGGAACAAAGCCTGCACTGGGTGGAGGTGCTTCACACCCCCCCCTGCAGGAACTGTAACACCTGGCGGTGCGCCTCAAAGCCTCACCCCCTTTGTTACAGCACCCCAGGGCATCCCTGCTAGTGGAGATGCCCGCCCCTCTGGCCACTGCCCCCACTTTTGGCGGCAAGGCTGAAGGAGATAATTAGGAAAACAAGGAGGAGTCACCCACCCGTCAGTACCCTGAGCTGAGGTGACCCCTGCCTTTAGAAATCCTCCATTTTAGTTTTGGAGGATTCCCCCAATAGGATTAGGGAAGTGCCCTAGCCACCCTCCAGGAGAGTAGCCATTGGCTACTGCCCTCCCAGGCCTAAACACCCCCCTAAATCTAGTATTTAGAGGCACCCAAGAACCCAGGAAATCAGATTCCTGCAACCTGAACTACAAAGAAGGACTGCTGACCTACAAGCCTGCAGAGACTATGACAACTGCTTTGGCCCAGTCCTACCGGCTTGTCTCCTGACTCGAAAACCTGCAACCAGCGACGCATCCAACAGGGACCAGCGACCTCTGAAGCCTCAGAGGACTGCCCTGACCCCCCCCCCCCCCCCCCCACAAGGCCAAGAAACTCCAGTGAGTAACGGCTCTGCTGAACAACCTGCAACAAACTTCCAACTTTACTTCAACTTCTAAAGAACTCACTCTTCCCGCCGGAATAGTGAGACTTCACACACTGCACCAGACGCCCCTGGCTCGAGATCCAGAGAACCAATACCACAGGGAGGACTACCCGGCGACTGCGAACCCGTGAGTAGCCCGAGACGACCCCCCCACTGGATCCCCACAGCGATGCCTGGAGAGAGAATCCAGAGGCTCCCCCTGACCGTAACTGCCTGTAAAAAGGGACCCGATGCCTGGACCAAGCACTGCACCCGCAGCCCCCAGGACCTGAAGGAACCGAACCTCAGTGCAGGAGTGACCCCAGGCGACCCTCTGCCTAGCCCAGGTGGTGGCTGTCCAGAGAAGCCCCCCCCCCCTGTGCCTGCCTGCACCGCTAGAGTGACCCCCCCAGCCCCTCCATTGAAGTCTATTCAAAACCGGACGCCTGCTTTGCACACTGCACACGTCCGCCTCTGTGCTGCTGAGGGTGTATTTTGTGTGCCAACTTGTGTCCCCCGCAGTGCTCTACAACACCCCCCAGGTCTGCCCCCCCCCCCACGAGGACGCAGGTACTTACCTGCTGGAAGACTGGAACCGGAGCACTCCTGTTCTCCATAGGCGCCTATGTGTTTTGGGCACCTCTTTGACCTCTGCAACTGACCAGCCCTGAGCTGCTGGTGTGGTAACTTTGGGGTTGCCTTGAACCCCCTACGGTGGGCTGCCTATGCCCAGGAACTGAGACTTGTAAGTGTTTCACTTACCTCAGAATCTAACCAATACTTACCTCCCCCAGGAACTGTTGATTTTTGCACTACTTTTAAAATAGCTTATTGCCATTTTAATAAAAATTGTATATGTTACTACTCTAATTCAAAGTTCCCAACTTACCTGTGTGGAGTACCTTGCATTTTATGTATTTACTTCAAATGTTGAACTTGTGGTTCTAAAAATAAATTAAGAAAATATATTTTTCTATATAAAAACCTATTATCCTGGAGTAAGTCTGAGTGTGTGTTCCTCATTTATTGCCTGTGTGTGTACAACAAATGCTTAACACTACCCTCTGATAAGCCTACTGCTGGACCACACTACCATAAAATAGAGCATTAGAATTATCTAATTTTGCCACTATCTTACCTCTAAGGGAAACCCTTGGACTATGTGCACACTATTTCTTACTTTGAAATATTAAATACAGAGCCAACATCCTACAACCCTGCTTCCACGATCCCCAGCCCAAAACCAGACGACATCAAGAGAAGAACAAGGCAAGATAGTAAAAACAACAGGGCTGGAAGCGAGACCCCACCATACTCCTTAGGCTGTTAGAGAAGCTATCTTACAATGAGGATTCCTATAACACGAAATAAACTTCTTACACAAGGACTCTCTCTCATAAAAAAAGGCCACAGGGAGAAAAAGGAATACAGCGGAAGAGATATAGGTCCCCGGAAGGATGATTATTTTGATAAATTACACCTATTAGACCCAGATGAAGACGATTCCACTTAGTAAACACATTAGCTGTATGTTGATATAATTCCCGAAGTAATTTTTGATAATCTCCCTCATTCACACTAACAGCTCTGCCCCCAGACCGCTAACTGTACCCATCGCTCGAGACGAGTGAGATTTGACCTGTGTTTTGTCAGAACTGAGATTATAGCCTGAAACTTCACTGAAAGAGTGGGCAACCGCTTGGATTGACTGCAGGGTCCTAGCTGGGGGATTAAATCTGCCACCAGCACCAGGAAGTGATTTTAAACAGGGCTCTCGAGGGCAGAGCAAGATGGTGGCTCGTGCAGTCAATTTGCTGGTCTGCACCCCACAGAGAAGTGCAAAATGTGATGGTTACAGACATCGCTAGACCATGTGCCTTCACTGCTTACTCACCCACATATGGTGCATGCTGCTCACTGCTTCTCGGGGTGAGCACCACGTCTGGGTTGCGTCATGGAGGCTAGGTGTTGTGGGGAGCAGTTGTCTCTAGCAGAGTCGAGTGGCTGACATTTTGGGTCCCTAGTGCCACTGAAACTGTGCTGTCATCAACCGCAGGCACAGGGTGCATACCGGGGAGCAGTATGAATGGCCTCCCCCTCTGCAAATTTCTCAAAGCAACTCAGCAGAGTTCTATCTTTTGTTCCTGCTACATTGTATCCACCTACTTTACCGGCCTAGGTGGCTGCCGATATGCTGTCGGCTGGATACATTGCTACAAGCCTCTGAAGTGTTCCAGTACTCCTCAGAAGCTTGCCAACAAGCAGCTTCTCACCAGTAAGGGAGAGAATAGCCCCAAAAGCTGCGGGGTGGGGGGGGGGGGGGTGGGGTGGGGTAGGGAAGGGATGGAATGGAATGGCAGAAGCTCCAGGTGATCATCATTGTCTACTCGGAAGGATAGGGCTGGCCCCAACCTGACCAGACCGACCTGTGAGCCTCAAGGTCTGGAGGCCTAAAGGCTGATACTGCTTCTCTCAATAACCTTAATAATCCTGGTACGTCTGTCTGTATCAGGCTCCATCGAGACGGGGGTTGCGCTTCTACGCTCACAGCAGACACTAGACTCTTTTGCGCCTGCTCCCTCCTGCTTCAACAGCCCCGAGTGGAGTAACGCTTACGGGGAAAAAAGTGACTAAGGAGGCACCCCTGGAGTCTTCGACCCCTCCTCCGCTGAACAGTCTACTGTAGCACCTAGGGAGTACCTTCCCGCCTTGGCAAATGTTTTCCCAGCTCAGCGGAAGCCGTTGGATGGGATTAAGGCAGACAAGGTTGTTTGCTGGCTGGAATCTGGCAATGGACTGGCTCATGTTGTACAACCTTTACAGCTCTCGCAAGTTCCACAGCCCTGCGTAGAAGCTGCCCCAGGGGTACGACCACTCAATCCTGCTGCAATGGGGGAGAGAAAGCCAGGAGACCTTTTTCTCTATTTCAGACTCAGGTAGCTTGTCCGATAGCAAAGACAAGGGCAAACACACTGCTCAATCGGGAACTAATGTGCTCTCTGAGGGGTTTGAGTGGTCCCAGGGGTTTGTCAGCTACCCATCTGGAGGGCATTGTCAGGCCTGCTTTTCAGAAGGTGGTATTGGACCCGACCTTCTCACTAGATGGGGCAGAGGAGCTGCTCTGGGATCCAGAAGGGATGGAGCTAACACCACCAATGTCTCCTCAACCGTGCCAGGTGGGCCGAGTTTGGGTTGCTCTGTGTTTTATATCTTCTCCCTTTGGTAGAGTGGTCTTTAGGATGGGCGGTACTTACTATTAAAGGGTAATGTTATTGTGGATGCTGTCATGGGTTTAGTATGTGAGAGGCCTTTCTGAGGGTTTTGGTGGCAAGTCATGATGACAAAAAGGGAAAACAATATGGAAAGAAAAACAAAGGTTGGTTCTTTGTTTCTTCTGCTTCTCTCTTCCTTTTTCTCTCCGCAGGGGGTAGTGTATTATTTTATGATGCTAGCTTTTGGGGATCTCGTTTCAGACCCAGGGCTGACCTCAGCTGTAAGGTAACATAGCCAAAGGCCCACGGCACAGGGTCCATGGTCCTTCTGGTGGGGCATAGCATGGGGGCAAGGGGGGAGGGGAAGGGGAGGTTGTGTGGAAAGGTTTGCCAGGCTGGGATCCTGGGGTGGAGGTGGGTTTATATGTTGGTAGCTGGGGCTGACAGTCTTGTTCTCAGGCTGAAGGGTGGCAAAAGCATAAAGGTTAATGTTGAGAAAAATTATTTGTTGGAGAAGAATGGCGATTGTCGAACTGGGGAAATATATCCAGGGGGTGTTATGGCAGATAAGCGACCATTTGAGGGACAGCTCTTGGTCTTTGAGTTACAGTACTGATGGCGAGTGATAGTCCGCGTCGTGACCAGCAACTGCATATTCTCTCTTGGAATTTCAATGGGGTTAAGTCCTCCCCTAAGAGCAAGATTGTTCGTGAGGAACTAAACATCCTTAAGCCATAAATTGTCTGCCTCCAGGAGACGCATTTATCCCAGGCAGAAATCCCCTTGCTAAAGGATATCGGCTATAGAGTTTTATGTACTTCTTGTTTTACTTCTGCTCAGAGGGGTGGTGTATTAGTGGTTTGGAGCAGCAAAAGGCAGGTCTTGGGGCAAAAGACCGACTCTGGGGGCTGTTGGCTCCTCGCTACCATCCAGAAGGACAGCATGGGCTTTACCATCTGTGTATTCTATGTACTGAACGACAATGACCCGACTTCATTTCTGGACATCGCCTCTTATTGTATATGGGGACTTTTAATGTGACACTATCCTTTATAAAGATTCTACGTTACAGGCCTGGGACCAGCTGAGCTCGTTTTTCTGAGGGTAATGGATTTAGGGCAACTCTGAAAGAACTTATTTCTTCATATGTGCTGGTTGATCTTTGGCGTTTTGAGCAACCTAGTGAGCCCAGTTTTACATTGTACTCTGTCCCCTGCAAATCTCTCTCATGCTTAGATATGATCCTAGTGTGCAATACATTGGTCTCATCTTCAAGGTTGGTGCTTAATCCCAGCGCTAGTAATCCGACCATCATTTTCTATCTCTGTTCATCCAATCTACCGGTCCCCTCCAGCCCTTGGGGTCCCAGGGATGGACATTCAAGTGAGGACTACTCTGAGATGAGGATTATATCTGCCCTATTAATTTTTTATCTAAGTGAGTTTCTCAAGATTAATGTTGGCTCAGCAGCTCCCACTGTTGTCTGGGATGCACTTAAGGCCTTCTCTCGAGGACATACACTCCAGTTTGCCACCCGCCAAGAGAGTGTGGAAATGGTAGAGGAGACAGAGACCCATCGGACTCTTAGCATGTGTAGGAAGTTGGCCTGGTGTGTGGAGGGTACATATGGTACTTACGCCTTATACAAGGTCCAGGTATCCCCTCTTAGTTAGGTGTAGGTAGTGTCTAGAAGGCAGGCTCTCTAGAGGTAGCTGTGGATTAGCAGCCATGGCTTGTGGTTATCTAGGAGACATGCAAAGCTTATCCAATACCATTGTAGTCACACAGCACTTACACACATGAAAGAAAACACTCAGTTGTACAAAAATAAAGGTACTTTATTTTTTGTACAAATCACCACAAAATACTAGACGGGTAACCCACACTTAGAAGGTAAGTAATACATTAAATACATACACTAGTAATCAGAAACAGGCATAGAAAGGGTTAGAAAAATGTGCAAACAGTAATAACCAATAGTAACCCTAGGGGGAGCACATACCATATACTGAAGAAGAAAAATGGAATGCGAACAAGGTACCCCCCACCTAGGTAAATAGAATGTGTAGATGGGAGCTGGTAGTACTAGAGAACCATTAAGGTAAGTAACACAGTACCCCCCAGCGACCAGGAATGCAGGAGTAAAAAACAGAATTTTCCCCAAACCACCCAAAAGGAGGAAAAGAAGGAAAAATAATGACACCCAGAGGAGACTGCAAGAAAACCAGCAGTGGATTCCTGAAGAAAGAAGACCTGTGGAGAGAGGGGACCAAGTCCAAGAGTCACAGTGGAGGCCACAAGGAGTAGGAGGTACTACCCACCCAGTTGTGGATACAGGAGTTGGTCGTCGGTACTGAAGGACAGGTCATTGCAGCCCAGGAGCCAGAGAAGAGTTCCAGATGGATGCAGAAGATGTCCCACGCCGGAAGGAAAATTGCAGATGGGTGTTGGTGCAGGATTTTCACCAACAAGCCCTGGCAAAGGCAAACTTGCGGTTAGTGGAAAAGAGGTGCTGCCGGCGACCAGCAAGGCCCAGGAGGACTCAAACCTGGAAGGTAGAGTCACCGGGGACCCTCAGCGTTGCAGAGAGTTCACAGGAGTAGAGGCAGCACCCACAGGAGTCCCATAGGACGGGGACACAGGAGTCGCAGAAGGAGCCCACGCAGCACTACAGAAGTGGATCCCACGCCGCAGGAGAACCACGCAGGAGGCTGTGCTTTGCAGGATGGAGTCCCGAGGGCTGGAGCTACACGTCACCTGAAGATCCCATGGAGGAGATGCAAACAAGCCTTGGCAGCTGCAAGAGTCCTGCGTGGGAAGGCAAAGGCTTACCTCCACCAAAGTTGGACAGCTGGTAGAGAGGACCAAGAGAACTACTCCGGACCACCACCAGTGATGCAGGATCCACGCAGCTCAGCAGGAGAGGGGATCCACACAGCCGGTCGTCGCTTGTCGTAAGTGCCAGCGGTTGCAAGGGAGTGACTCCTTCACTCCAAGGGAGATTCCTTCTTCTTCTTGTGCAGGCTGAAGAGTTGCAGTCTTCTGAGGATGCCCGGTAAGGAAATTGTTGCAAAGCTGGCAGGAGCCATTGGAAACAATGTTGTTGAAGAGTCCTTTCTTCTTGGAAGCAGCTTGTCGGGTCCTGGAGGTTCCAGTCGCAGTTCCGGAGGCCAGAAGTCGAAGTGAAGGTTGCAGAGAAGTCCTGCTGGAATCGTGCATGCCCAATCTGAGGACCCACCCAAAGGAGGGACCCTAAATAGCCTTGAAAGGGGGACTGGGCACCTATCAGGAGGGGGCTCTGAAGTCGCCTGCTTGGCCTGGCCACTCAGATGTTCCCAGAGTTCCCTGCCAACCTTAGAATCAAGATGGTAGAACCCAGGGACCCTCTGGAGGAGCTCTGGGCACCCCCCCTGGGGTGGTGATGGACAGGGGAGTGCCCACTCCCCTTTCCATTGTCCAGTTTCATGCCAGAGCAGGGACTGGGGGTCCCTGAACCGGTGTGGATTGGTTTATGCACGTAGGGCGCCAAATGTGCCCTTCAAAGCAAACCAGTGGCTTGGTGAGGCTACCCCTACCAAGCCAGTCACACCTATTTCCAAAGGGAGAGGGTGTTACCTCCTTCTCCCAAAGGAAATCCTTTGTTCTGCCTTCCTGGGGTTGATCAGATCAAGCAGCCGGAGGGCAGAAACCTGTCTGATGGGTGGCAGCAGATGGGCTGCCTAGAACACCCTGTAAGACTGGTGGTAGCAATGCTGGGGGTCCTCTAAGGAGCCCCCAGAGTGCATGGAATCATACTACCAATACTTGCAACGGTATTGGGGTATGATTCAGACATGTTTGATACAGGTTCAGAGTTACCACTGTGTAGCAGGACATAGGTAGTGACCTATGTCCAGTACATGCGTAAATGGGCGTCCCGCACTCACAAAGTCCAGGAAAATGAATCAGGAGTTTGTGAGGGCCCCTCTGCTAGTGCAGGGGTGCTCCCACACACAGGTACCTGCACCCTGCCCACTGGGATGAGAGGGCCTGCCACAGGGGTGACTTAGAGTGACCTGGTGTAGTGACCTGTAGTGAAAACAGGTTCCTGCACCTGTTTCATGCTAGCTGCAATGGCAGGCTTGTAGAACCCTTTGCATGGGCTCCCTATGGGTGGCAGAATAACTGCTGCAGCCTTGATCCCCTGGAACCCCAATGCGCTAGGTACCTAGGTACCATATACTAGGGACTTCCATTGGGGGGGGGGGGGGGGGGGGGACGGACCAGTATGCCAATTGTGGGAATAAAAAGTTACCAGCAACCAAATTTAGAATAGAGAGAAGTGTCACTGGGTTCCTGGTTAGCAGGATCCCAGTGACCAGAGTCAAACACACTGACATACAGGCAAAAAGTGGGGGTAAACAAGCTTGAAAGAGGTTACTTTCCTACAGCATGCTCGAGGTTAACTTGGGCCATAGCGTAATTGCTAGGGATGGGCCTCGGACAGAAGCTTTGGCAGAACGGTTGACCGCTCTTCGGGCTTCTCTTAGGAAGCAAATCAGGAAAAACTTCTGTGCTAGGCAAATGCGGAGCTTCGAGAACAGTGAAGCGATGGGGTGGCTGCTATCCTTCAAAGTGAAGATTAGTTCCAACATTAACACCATCCAGCAAATTAGGAACAAAAAAGGGGAGGCCATTATAGACCTGGCTGCTATCAGAGACATCTTACAGCAGTTCTGTCAGGATCTCTATCCTGATGTTTGTTTTCGGTCTGCTGAAGCTACATATCTGTTTGTTGGGCATTATTTCCATTGTAAGCTGAGTTACATCCATCAGGCTACTCTCGAAGTACCTATAACCTATTCCTAGGTTGAAGCTACAATTAGTTCTCTAGCCAAGGGTAAGGTTTCTGGCCTGGACCAGATTTCTTCAGAATTTTATGCTGCTTTCTTGCAAATTCTGGCCCCGGTTCTCCAGGATATGTTTAATTCCTTTGTTGCATCTGGTCAACTTCCTGCGTTTTAGGGTGAGACCAATATTGTTATCTGCCCCAAAAAAGGGAAAGACACCATTCGGTGCGACTTATATTGCACAATCTGCCTAATCAATGCAGACTCAAAGATCTATACAGGTATTCTGGCCAACCGGTTATCAGAAGTCATCATGCATGTGGTCCATCCAAACCAGCATGGCTTTATCCCGGGATGCAATACTACTGCACACATCAACATGGCAATAACTTCCCTGGAAGCCACCTCTGTTGCGGAGGGTCCTGGTGCTATGATTAAGCTGGATGTGGAGAAAGCTTTTGATTGGTTCTCCTGGCCTGGACTTGGCTCAGGCTTCTGCTCCAGAGTTCATCAGGTTAATGCCGGTCTGAGAGCAAGGATCCACTTTCTGATGCCACTGTTATCATCTGCAACACCAGGCAGGGGTGCCCGCCTTCTGCTCTATTTGCTTTAAAAATTGAGCAGTATATTCAATTGCTTAAACTGTTAGAGGATTTCCAGCTTCTCAGAATACATTTGTTTAAGGCTAGGATTACATTGTAATACCATTATTTATTACCATTGATGTTTGATGTTCTAGATTTTAACAGCTTTTCCCAGAACCTACAGACCAAGAGAAACCATCAGTTGTAGGCATGTCAGATTATCCAAGAGCTCTTAACATCCACAATTGGTAAAATGAGGATAGCTGGTGCTTCTACAGTAGAATGGATGCTTGCAAAGAAATTGACTGGTGAGAGAAGTAGAAACAAAATTTAAAGCAAAAGATGAGGGGCATCATGATAAAGGTGAATTTGGTATAAAAAAAGCACTTACAATAATACAAAAATTCTACATTACCGGCAGTTTTATTTTAGCTTTTAGTTTTGCACGAACCAGTCTCTGGTGAGCATTATACAGGAGGATAAGTAATGGCTGGACTAATTTGGACAATTACTTGTCACTTCCAAATATGAGCCGGAGTAAAAAGAGAACAGAATCTTGTCTGCATGATAACCTGAACTACATTTTATCTAAATTGAGAAGGAGAACTTCGAAATCCACAATGCTTTCAGATTCAGGGACAGACTTTTTAAAAAAACTATTATCTTAAAAGTGCAATTACCTTTACTAAATAAAATTGTTTCGCTTGATAAACATTATGATTGCAAGACGTTTTTCTAAAAAACGACGAACGTTAAATCAAAGAAATGTCTTACTAGTAATACTCTAAAGTATTTAGTCAGGAAATCTCAAATTTACTGATGCAGTCCTGTATGAAAAATAAGACCAATAAAAGGTTTTGCATACCTGTATACAATTTTTCCAGTTTTCTTTAGTTTGTTTCTCTTCTGCAAGCTTTGTTGCAAATTTGAGGCTCCTACCGTACATTTTATTTACCAATGCATGCTTGTATGCAAATGGCAACACCTAAAGGTTGGCGAAAGAATGCACACATTATTTACCGTTTACTTTGGCAAACATACTAGTTTGACTGCCACTGCTAGAGATGGGAAATATGGTGGCAGGCTTAAAGCAACTTCAATCATTTTAAATCAAACACTGAATGCAGTGCTAAACGGAGAAAATAATTATCAAACTAGATATAAAACAAAATGAGGCAGATAAAACATGAAAGTAACTGAACAATACAAAAATGTGGTCTTTATACATATAATAAAAGTAAAGCCAAGTTGGGAACTGAGAGATTTGTCATAAATGGATGTGGCCCAGAAATAATGTATTTTTGGCACAACTGGCCAGAAGAAATATCAAAATCTGCCGTGCAAATTCTCTCACAGTTAGAACAGTAATGTCCCCAACAATCTAGATTAAGGTCCTGACAATATTGAAAAAAAAAATGGTATTCCCAAAAGGAAAACACCCTTGAAACACTTATTTAAAGTGGACACGCGAACACATGCACAGCTGTGGTTAAAAACATCACATGGAATTTGTGAATAAGAGAAACAAGTGAATACTTTTATTTCAATTTTGTTGCAGCTAAAACACTGGTGATTATGTGCTTCGAATTTTAAGAAATAATGGAGGCACGTTTCCATCCAGGGCAATGTTTTACGTCACTGAGAAACAAAAGCCTTTACAAAATGAAAGCGAACGAATAGTGAAATAAATATAAAAGCAGGAAGTTATGGCTTCAACAAACTACTTGGCAACTAAGATAGCTTCTTGGGATAGTTTTCAATCACTAACAAAGTTATATTGCCAGTAGTGCTGCCATCACTGGACAAATATAAAACATCAATTTTATCTGAAGACCAGGCAGAGCATAACTTTCAAGATCTTGAAGAAAAGTACTAGTATTTAGGAAGAGGGTGTGTTTACGACATCTGTGAAGATTTGCAGAATGCACACATTTAATTGCAAGTAAGTAACATTCCTTTCTGTAATTGGGATCTTCACTGATAGTCATGAATGTAGAACAGAGTAGCTAGCATATTCCTCATAGCAAATACCAGAATTGTCCAGTCAAATCTCTAAAATAAAGTACAGGCGGTTACATTTTTAGTCTTAACCGAAGAGGTTCATTACAGTTGCCTGACCAACCACAGAAGTAAACAAGAAAGTGATGGATGGAATGCCTGAATTATTCTCTGGGAAACATACCAGTCCATCAGTATTTTGCACACTATGCCACAAATCAGTCTTGACCCTGCTCTGAACAGTACAGCCAGAATTGCCAGGCCCTCCCTAAGTGTGTTGGGTATGCCCAGACATGGGTCCCATGCTAACTGTGCAACTGGACCCTAATTATACCTCAGGTGAGAACTAAATAGGTCAAAACTGGTCTGGGGTTGCTTCCTTCTGGATGGGGCCTTGCCTGGTAGTTCGGTACAGACTGCTCCCATGAGGAGCAGGGTTAGAACTGATTTGCATAAGGTGGGCCTTTGTTTACAGTGGTGGGCGAAAAACAATTGACTGAAATGTGGCCTGAGTGACTGCCAGAGGCTAAGATTAATTCAAACATTTCATCCATCACCTTGTTTTAATTGATCAGCCATAAAGTCGGCTTTAGTGTTTTCCTGTAAACAAGTGAATGTGTGGACTGAGCTCGATGTAGCAGCTTTACAGATTTCACAAAGGGGAATGTTTCTCAACCAAGCAATCATAGCTACTTTATCTCCTAAAGAATGTACTTTCAGCCTACTAGGCAAGGGCTTGTTAGTTTTTTTTTAATAAAAGTAGATTTATGCAGGACATTATCCATCTAGCAGTTGCTTATTTAGTAGATGCCATCCCCATAGTGACAAGCTCCATAACTGACCGATGTGCAGATCTGCCTATGTCTTTGGTTCTTTCTAGCTAAAACTTTAACAATCTTCTTATATCTAATAAGTGTAATGTTCCTTCTGCTGGGGTAAGGCTGCAAAAACAAATGGTAGAGATAGCCTGATTAATATGAAAAACAGACAACTTTTGAAAGAAAATGAAAGTGTTCTAAAAACTACCCTACTTAATGAAAGAGAATACACTTCAAGAGCAGATGCAGCTGACAGCTCACTGACCCTGACCCTTCTAGCAGAAGTGATTGCAACCGGAAAAGTTACCTTCCAGGGAAGGTGTATCAATGATAACTTATGAAATGGCTCAAAGAAATAGCTATTTATCTTCGGTAACGCTTATTCTGGTAGACACTGTTTCTGACTGCATATTCCTCACCTTAGAATATTCCCAATGCATCAGGCTGGATCCGGAAAATCTTAAGCAGAACCTCTGTTTCGGTAGGCGGCGTTAATCGGCTCTGTGTCTGCACTGTCCATGTCATAAGTGACATGTGTGGTACCTACATAGGCACCATTTTACCACGCTGACATCTGTTTCTTTTGTGACTATTACAGGGCCAAAAGAGATACATAAAATGATTGTTTGGCCAGTGTGCAGAATCCAACAGGGTTAGGGTGAAGAGCTCAGCTAGCAGACCGTGGAGGATGGGAGGGACAGTGAGGAATCTGCATTTTGATATAATCTGTACCAGAAAAGGCGCTACTGAAGGTAAGTTACTTGTGTTTCTGATAGAGATTTATAACCACTGATTCTGCATCTTAGAGTAGATACCCCAAGCAATACCCCCTCCCAAAACCCTGAGGTGGGTCTGCAAACTAGGTAAAACCAGGAAATGATGGCATACCCAACGGTTAAAATGCCCATATCAACAGATCTGACTGACCAAGCAGTAAAACTTTGTGACCATATGGAGGCCCCCATGTATCAGCTTGGCAGATGGCCAGTGGCACCCTTGACCCTCGTGGTATGGGCCCTCAAGAGGCTGTTTCTTAGCTAGTGCATGGCAGATTGTAATGCAAAGTACAATCCATTGAATGAAGCTTCTCTCCTGCACTGCCTTGCCTTTTTTTTTTTGCTCCTGTGAAACTGATACAGAGTTGATCGCCCACACAGTGGTCTTGGGTACGATCAATGTTAAAGAGAAGATCCCTTTTCAGATCTAGAAGGTGAGCCTCTCCACTTCCTTAGAAGGATGAGGTAGAATAAAAAAAAAATCAGAAACGTGACATTTTGGCTGATGTGGAAAGGGGTCACCACTTTCGGTAGGAAGAAAGCACAAGTGCAAAGGACCAGTTTGTCTGGGTTAAAGCTGTTATAAGGAGGGTTAAATGAATGAGCTTGAAGCTCACCAACTTTCCTGGCCCATGTAATGGCCACTAAGAAGACAGTCTTAAGAGTCAGGAGTCTTAGGGGACAGCTATGTCGGGGCTCCAAAAGGGAGGTCATAAGAAATGTTAGGAACAAATGAAGGCCCCATTGGGGCATGATGAAAGGGGCAGAGGAGAACAAATGTTGCGAACCCTTAAGAAAACATGTCACAACAGGAGACAAACAGTGAAGGCTGATCCGGCAACCACAAAAAAAAAAAAAGGATAAGATGGCCAAAAGATAACTTTGAACAGTGCCTCAGGCAAGGTTTTTCTGGGATAATGACAGAACAAATAACAGTTCTGACAAGGGGGTTGAAAGTGGGTCAACATGATGGGAGGAGCACCAAGCCACAAATGTGTTGAGAAATCACATCACAGGAGGAAGATCAGCATTCAACTGTTACTGCTCAATCTCCATGCATGAAGGTAGTGTGAGCCCAGATTCAGGTGCAGGACCCTGCCCTGCTGTTGTGACAGGAGATTCTCAGCCAAGGGGCAATTTGATCGGAGGACAGAGGCTCACGCTCAGATCGGGATACCAAACTCTCCTTGCCTAGTTCGGAGCCACTAAGATGACTTGGGCTGGGACACTCCTGATTTTTTTTTTTTTATAAGAACCTGGGGCAGGAGCAGTATCTGAGGAAAGGCACACCAGAGCCCCTGATTCCAGTCTATCTGGAACGCATCTCCTAGCCGGAAGTAGATGCTATTTATAGTCCGCAAGGCTTCGCGTTCAGAGATCCTGCCAAACGCTGCACGACAAGGAAGATTTCCTGTCACTCCAGTCAAGTCCAGAAGTGCAGAGTCTCCTGGCACAGGGTCCATGACCCCACTCCACCTGGTTTGTTGCAATACCACATGGCAGTGGTGTTGTCCATGAACATCTGAACTAGCCTCTTTTTGATGGATGGGATGAAGACTTACAATAGAAAGCGAATTGTCCTCAGCTCCAGGTGGTTACATGGAGCTGGGATCAAACCAGAGATCAAAATCCTTTTATTTCCACAGCTCCCATGTGGCTGCCCCATCCCAGAAGTGATTTGTCCATCACCACTGTCAATTCTGGGTGGAAATGGGAGTGGCGTCTGCCTCTGGTTCAAACACGGCTCATCAACCACTACTATGAATCTTTCGCAGCCCCCCCCCACCCCCCCCGAAATCTGGAGCAGGCTGGAGATTAACCTGAGGTTGTGTCCACTGTGACTTCAGATCCCATTGCAGATCTTGCATACGCCATTCAGCATGTTTTACCAGCAGGCGGCCATCAGTGCCAGCAGCCTCAGAGTCAATCTCACCGAAATCCAGGACTGAGGTTAAAACATCAGGAACAAAGCCCGGATGTCCTGGACTCTCCACTTCGGATGGTTGGCACGGAACTGTAATGTGTCCTGAATGCCTCTGATAAAAAGGAGCATCTAAGCAGAAGTCAGGTGTAACTATGGCACGTTCATAGTGAACACCAGCAAGTGCAGATGGTCCGCTGTAGTGTGGAGGTGAGTGACGACTGCCTGGGCCGAACTATCCTTGACTGGCACCTCTGACCTTTGCAGGTGTACTACAACCACTGCCAGCACTTTGTTGAACCCCCTCGGGGTACTGGTGAGGCCAAAGGGGAGCACAGAGAACTGGAAGTATTCCTGGGCCTACAGTGAACTGTAGGTAATGCCAATGGGACAGCAGGACAGGGATATGAAAGTAGTTGCCCTGCAGGTCCAATGCCACATCTAGTTTCCAGGGTCTAATGCAGACAGGACCTGGACAAGTGTCAGCATCTGGAATTTCTTCTTCCTCAGGAGGACATAGAGAGGGTGCAGATCTCAGATAGGACAGAGCTCTCCACTCTTCTCTTGCACCAGAAAGTAGGAGGAATAGCAACCACAACCTATTTCTAATATAAAATTGGCATCCTCTCAATGACTCGTTTGACCAAAAGAGCCTGCATTTTGTCCCACAGCATGCCTTGGAAACTGCAGCACACCAAAGTGCTGACACTGCGTGTTCTCTGAGCTCGGGAATAGATCTAACCAAGGTGCTCCCTACTCTCTGAGGAGACATTGCACCACCTCCAGATGGAGATGCTATTTGTGATTCGCAAGGCATCAACAGCTGAGTTAGTCTCCTCTGGAATTCAGAGAGCCAGATGTTAAACCACTAGGAAAATGTCCTTATGTTCCAGCCATGCTGAGAAAGACAGAGCCCTCTTGACACAGGTTTCACAACCCCGCCCCCTTGTTGCAATACCATATGACAATGGTGTTCTCAGTTAACACCTGAACTAGTCCTGCCTTGATGAAGGCAGAAAAGCTTTCAATGCCAGTCGAATTGCTCTCAGTTACAACAGACTGATGATGAGCTGAGATTCCACCCAAGACCACAGTACTCTGATCTTCACCTCTCCCAGATGGCAGCCCAAAAGCAGGAGTGATGCATCTGTCACTACAGTGAGCTCAGGGTGGGGAAGGCATCTGGGTCTGCCGCTGACCCAACTGCAGGCCGTGTCTCACCGTTGCAGAACTTTCTCAGGTCCCTCCGATATCTGGACCAGGTTGGAGTGATTCCTCTGATGCTGTATCCACTGGATCTTCGGATCCCATGGCAGAGACCAAATAGGCCAACGAGAATGTTTAACCAGCAGCGTTCATGAGGCAATGAGACCCAGCAGTCTCATAGTCAGTCGCACTGAGATCTAGTATAGAGGCTGAAACACCGGGATCATAGCCCAATTATCCTGGCCTTACTGTTCCAGACAATAAGCTTGAAACTGCACTGTACCCATAATAACTCAGATGAAAGGGAGTCAGGTGTGACTTCGGCACGTTGATAATGAACTCCAGCGAATTAAGGAGGTCAGCTGTAGTCTGGAGGTGGAAGACAACTGCCTGAGGTAATCCTGCATTTAACAGGCAGTCCTCGAGGATGGGGAAACCTGGAACCCTAATCGCTGCAGATGTGCTGCAATGACCACCATCACCTTGGTGAACACCCGAGGAGCAGTGGTAAGACCAAAGGGAAAGACAGTGAACTGTAAATGCGCATGGCCTACTGTGAACTGCAGGTTAACACCTGTGGGCCAGGAGGACAGGTGATGTGGAAATAGGCATCTTGGAGGTCCAACACTACCATCCAATATCTGAGGAGTAGTGCAGACAGAATTTGAACCAACATAGGCATCTTGAATTTCCCTTTCCATAGAAAGGCTTTGAGAGGGCACAGATCTAGTTTAGGACAAAGACCTCCTTCCTTTTACAGCACCAGAAAGTAGCAGGAATAGTAACCACATCCTGCTAATGATAATGGAACTCTCTCAATGCCTCCTTTGACTAACGGGGCCTGCAACACCTTACGAAGCAAAAAGAGATGGTCCTCCGTCAGCTGTTCTGGGAATGGCAGCAAGGGTGGTGTAGTCTCCAGGAAGGCTATGGCTTAACCTTCAGAAAAGTCAGCTGCATCCACTTTCTGGAAGTTTTTGCTTACCACTGGGATAGTTGGTACCTAATCGCGCCATCAACAGGATAGGTGTATGGCATGGAGAATACAGTAAAGAGGTTTGGGGGCTGCAGCAGCTGCAGAGGTGGGGACTGGTCAGTACTCTGGGTGTGGGTCCTGCGTCATCTATGAGATCTGTGTTCCTGGCCATCAAAGGACTGTAAGCTTGCTGGCCTAAGGGATGAGGTGGGTATTGGGGGCACCCATGAAAGCCTCCACTATGGCCACGAAAGGCGGAAAGGACTGTTGCTGGTGGCAGAAGTCCAGCGAGAGGCCCAGGGATCTGGCAGTGACGTGTCAGCCTTGTCGCCACAGAGACGGAAGCCAGCAAATGGCATGCCTATAAAAGATGATTGGACATACCCTGAAACTCCAGCGGACTGCAACCAGATATGGTGGTGTAGTACCACTGTAGAGGCCATGGCACTGCCTAGGGAATCAGTGGTGTCCAGTCCACAAAAAAAGCTTAACTTCAGTGAGTCCCTGCCATCAACCAATGCCTAGTTCAGGATGGCATGTTCCTCTTTGAGAAGCACTGGCAGGAGCTGTGCAACAGAATCCCACAAGGCATTGGAGTACTGGCCCAAGAGATATGCTGTGTTCACCGACCGCAATGCTAATTTGGTGGAAAATTAAGATAGTCTTCCCAAAAGTATAGAGACTTTTGGATTCCCTACCCAGTGGGGTAGTAGGAAATACACTTGGGATTATCCTAGCTGTTGAGGTCTGCACCACCAGGCTTCTCTGGATTGTGATGCTGTGACAAGAAGGCTGAGTCTCTTGGGTCAAGGCAATGCGCCCAGCAATCATTCTGTGCATGGGGGCATTTGTGCAGGCTTTGGCCCAGGCCCCCAGGAGAACATTGGTGAGGGCCTCATTAAAAGGGAGCAGGAGCTCTGCAGAGCTGACCCCCAGTCGAAGGACCTCTGCAAAGACACTGACCTTGATGGAGGGCAGCTGCAGTTGAAGAACCTCTGCTACCTTGCGCATCGTGGTCACAAAAGATGCACCTTCTTCTGTGGCAGGGCCTTGAGGTGAAATCAGGCCAGTGTCTGGAGAGGTTTTCAGACCATTGGCATCACCTAGCTTCTCATACCAGTTTTCCTCTTTGTAGGAGTCATCGTCCAGGAGGCTGTAACCATCTAGGTCATCCATCCCCTCCTACAGAAATGAGGGCCTGTCCATGGGTGGGAAGTCTGGGATTAGGTATGATCTGGGCAGCGTAGGTGTCTACATCAAACAGCACTGAGGTGGTGCAGTCCAGAGTCTGAGAGGAGAAAAGATTCCTTTTCGAGTGGCACTGATGATGGCATTGGTTAGGCTGAGACTGGGAAAGGTGGAGGCACTGGTCTCTGCGCCAATGCAGATCCAGAGGGCCCGGTTCGCATTGGGGGTAAACCTGCTGACGGTAGGCACCTCTCGGCTCCGTGGGGCCTGAAAGGACAGTAAAGAGAGCTGTGGACCTAAAGATGGAGTCGAGTTGGGCAAAAATCCCTCCAGCTACAGGGAACTCATGGAAGTGTGAAGCGGACCAGGCTTTCGGCTAAGCAGACCAGTCTTCCGGCTACACAACTGGAGTGCAGGAGCAGGGCCTAGAAACAGTGCTTAGTAGATGAAGCCGAAGAAAGCTTCGACTTCTTCTTATAATTCTTCAACTTATCGGACTTTGAAGGTGATGACTGGGAGTGGAGAAGACAATAGTCTGTGGAAACTTCTCCAGAACGCCCCAGAGATTTCCCTTGGGATCCGGTAAGGCAGGAAGCCTTCTTCTGACAAGCAGCCAAAAGCTTCATCACCTGCTTTTGAATCTCCTTGAGGTGCATTGACTTGCAGCCAGCACAGGCCTTGGGTCATGGTCCGACTACAGGCACCACAGGCAAACCAAGTGAGAGTCAGAGACAGACATCCATCCATCTGACATTCCTCATAGGGCTCAACCCAAATGGGTTTGCTGGAAGAAATGTCCTTAGTGCGCTGGAAGCAAAGCTCATAAACAGTCGACAAAACGTAGAAAAAATGGTCAAAAAGTTACCAAGGTAGTTCTCCGGATCAGCACTGTTGGCATGTAAAGACAGGAACGCATGTCAGCGCGCCGGGTCGGTGCCTATGTAGGCACCTTGCATGTCATTTCTGGTGAGGGTTGGACCCGTCTCTCTTTGCAGGATAACCCCCAAACTTTTTGCCTTCACTCCTGTTTAACGGAATTCGTTTTTGTTGGCATGTAGGCCTCTGCACCTTTACCACAGCTACCAAGTGCTAGAGTGCATGTGCTCTCTCCCTAAAACATGGTGAAATTGGCTGACACTCAATTGACATATTTAATTTACTAGTAAGTTCCTAGTAAAGTGGCACTAGAAGTACCCATGGCCTTTAAATTAAATGCTATCAGTGTGCCTGCAGTACTTATTCCGACACCCACTTAAGTAGCCCTATTGAACCTGCCTCAGGCCTGCCACTGCAGCTGGGGTGTGCAGTTTTAAACTACCATTACAACCAGGCAAAATAAACCTTTTGCCAGGCCTAAACCTTTATTTTTAATACATATAAGTCAACCCTAGGGTAGGTTCTATGTGCCCATAGAACAGGGTGCAAAGAATTTGAAAAGTTGGATATGCACTCTTACGCTTTACGTCTCTGTATTGAAAACTCTCAATTTTGTTTTTCCACTACTGCAAGGCCTCCCTCTCCCACTGGGTTAACTTATTGCATCACCCCACTTTCAGAATTCCGAATGGCCCTTCCTCCAGAAGATTTACTCACTTTAAAGGGGGCACCAGATATAAAACTAGGACCCTCAGACCAACTCTTCAGTTCACTTCTGAACCTGCGGAAGGCTTCTCAGAGGACTACCTTGCTGCTTGAGACCTGCTTTTCTGCTTGCAGCCAGAACTACCAAAGTAACCCCAAGGACTTTGTCCTGGTCCAGAGGAACCCCATACTTTCAGCTGATGCTTTGTGCCTTTTTGAGCTTTTACCTTAAACCTTTGAAATTCCATACTTCTGATTCTACAGTTTGGATTTCTGTCTTTTGGTGTCAAATTTATTAAATGTTACTCTATTCTTCTAAATTGGTTTGGGCTTTTTTGTGTTGTGTTTTCAATTTATTGCTGTTTGTATGCCACATAAATACTTTACACACTGCCTCTGAGTTAAGGGTGACTGCTATTGTGCCAAGCTACTACAGGATTAGGCACAGGTTGATTAAGTCACTGTTTCACCCTGAAAAGGATAGTGGATGTTGCTTGAGAAGAGCTTAACACCAAGTTAAGTTCCTATGACGGAAAAGGCTGCCATCTTGGAGGGTAGGTCTTCAGTCCTTCCAAATAATCCTTTACGACTGGAATTGTGAAGAAGGATCTTGGGTCTGGTTCTTTTCTGCAAGCAGTGATGGCAACTAAATGTACCTTTATTGAAGAACACTACTTCAGTTTCGACAGGTGCAGAAAATATGATCTAATTACCTTTTCTTGGCATTGAGTAAGATTGTGGTTATTCTGTGTACATCAGACTACTTACTGGTTCCACTTAAAGTTGTAAGATGCTCTTGTGGAAGGATGTTTTGCTTCCTTAAGAATGCTCATGCATTCCTGAGGTAAACTTAGGAGTCTTTACTGCAGGATCTCGAGAGCCATGCAGTCAAATTCAAAGATTGCATTTTAGGATGATGGACCTCCCCCCTGCATCTTCGATAACAGATTCAGTCTGCACAGCAATTTCCGGTGTGGCATTATTGATAGATACAGAGTTTCTGGGAACCACCACTGCCTTAGCCATTCTGGAGCAATAAGAATCACTTTAATATTGCAATGCCTCAGCCTCATCAGCACTGATGAAATTAGCGTGAACTGTTGAAAGGCATACAGAAATGTGTTGACCTATTTCATCAAAAAGCATAGCCCATTGATCTCACTACTCACACTCTTGACGTGGAGTGTGGGCAATATGTTTTTTTAACCAGCAAGACAAAACACAAACTCTATTGAAGGATACCCACAGACAAGGAAAATATCTTTGAGCACATGGTTGTTTATTTCCCACTTGTGGTTTTCCTTGAAAACTTTGCTTCAGTTGTCTCCTTCGCAGTTTTGAAGCCCTGAAAAGATCAATTCTTCGTTTTGAGACACTGCCAGATTGCTTGGGTCTCGAGAGATAGAATCCGCGGAGCCATCTTGTTTGCTTAAATAATGCTATGCAATTGTGGTATATGTCAGAACAAGCAACCTTTAGACAGTGAATGATGGTTAAAGCTCCTTCAAAGTGAGATGCACATCTGAGTGCCAGTATATCTGTATGGTATAGCTGCTGCTTCCTTCATCACAAACCCGGTGTTGTCAGATCTTGGAAGTGGGTTCCCATCCTGAGAGGGACATATTCATCACTACTGTCTGAAAAGGTAGGGACTGGTGAAACGGAAGTCATTTCAGAAGATTCTTCATCTTGCACCGACATCTACCTTAATCTCTCGCCCTTCACATTTATTTCAGTTTGTTTACCCAATTGTTTTGGTTTTAAATCAACTGGCCTTCCATGCATTGTTGCAGCAGTCTCGTGAAAACATGTAGACTAGGCACTGCACAAATGCATGATGCCACAGATTCCTGCATGGACAATAACGGACATCCAGAGGAAGAAGGAATTTCCTATGGAAGTTTTCCTTTCTTCAAAATGGTAATTACTCTGTCCCCTGAAGAAGACACTTCTCCAATTTTTGTGTTCAGAGTAGTACATAAGTAGTCTACAATGTTAATAGGAACCAATACACACTTCGCATAGTTGATATGGAGACTGAGACAGTGGAGAAGGGATACAGTGGTGGTGCTGAAATCCTGTTGAGACTATTCTGGCGAAAGAGCTTTTATTAGCTAACCGATTAGGTATGGATATATCTAGATCTTTTGTCTCCAAGTGTGCAGCCACAACTGAAATTCACTTTGATAATGTGCTCAGTGGAGAGCTTAGTCTGAAAGGCAGCAGTCTGCACTGATATCTAAGGAATTTTCTTGCATGAGTCAAGGGAACATTTGGTATAATGCCAACACTATGAATTTTGGTCTTCTGATGTACTTGCGCCTATGGTGACTCCTGGCATGACCTCTTCCTTTTTCTTGATCTTTCCTTTGAGGGAGTGAAATTCTTATTGTCTTCCCTTCTCAGAAATAACAGACTTTCGTGATTTTAGTTTTTGTAACCATAACAAAAGCCTCCTCTCTATCCTTGAGAGTTTTAGGTGAAAGGGAGTGAAACATTTCACAATCCTTTACCATGTAGGCAGGATGAAGACAGATATGCGGTTTGTGAGGATCTTCAGCATGTAGTCTCTCTTCTTTCCACAGGACCCACAAGGTCTGAAAAGTCTCTTTTTGGATGGTTCTGACATTTTTTTGCCAGGCACTGGAAGACGGAATAGTAAAGATTAAGAAAATCAAGTTAAATGCTGAAGAACTAAGCAGAACTCAATGAGACTCCCTTCACACGATGTGCAGTACAGAATCTGACAGAAGATGCCCCTGAAGGGAGTGTTCAAGGGGGTGCAGTTGGTGGAGTTTGGTTCATTATAAATGATGTGGATAAGTTAATGAAAGTAATGTCTTCTACCCATTGTAGTCTTCTGTGTATGGTTTCTACTGCTTTTAAAAGTGCTGAGGGACTCCCACCTCAACAACGGGGAATGATCCAAGCATGTGAACCTATGAAAGATTCAATACTGGAGAATCTGCAGGTGTACAACAGATGCTATTCCAACAAGAACACTAGCTATATATAACTATACAAAAAACACCATTCGTCCAGACTAATATTAACCTGGGCTGCTCACACACTTTCCCTGAAGAAATATAATTCCAAGAAGGTGCTCATTCACATTTACTTACACTTTGTACAGGCTGAGATATCAACACAGGAAAATACGGGGAAAGAGTGACCTGGACGAAGAACAGTGATGATAGGCAAGCCAAAAGGCACAAATATCCAAGACCACCTATGTTATAATTTTGTATCAAATACAGAGTCACTGCAAAGAGGACTAGTCCTCCAACTAAACAACACTGACAAACTGAAAACAAAAGCAATTACCCATATATACAATCAAAGTTGACAATTCTGGGCCAGGTGTACTAACCATTTAAATCCAATTTCTGGAGTCGGAAAAGTTTTTGCATTTCCAAATGGATACCGATTCGGTATCTGGAAAGGCAGTGGTGTGGG
Organism: Pleurodeles waltl; assembly: GCF_031143425.1. Taxonomy (NCBI): domain Eukaryota; kingdom Metazoa; phylum Chordata; class Amphibia; order Caudata; family Salamandridae; genus Pleurodeles; species Pleurodeles waltl. The sequence goes on along the minus strand of NC_090447.1, from coordinate 528,321,048 downwards.
CATTCCTTGAAAATATGGAATTGTTGCCTTATGTATCAACATTTTGCAAACAAAATCAAGTCACAAAACAATTAAACTTTACCAGCACCTCGAAGGAGGCTGTAACCCATTTAGAATTTGTGAATTAAAAAAAAAGTTTGTTGATGAGTAGGCAGTGGCCCCATCTACGATCCCTGGGGTTGTGACGAATCATACTGAGCTGTAATTTGTGGCCTACTTAATGAATAATAATTAGGTAGGTCGCATTGTGACCCAATCCGATTTTTTTTTTTAATACACAATCCAATCTAATGGTACATAGGTTGATTCGTAAAAATATTTATTGGTGTCAAAAATACTGGTTACAAATTTTAATCAGTATTTCACATCCAGTAAATAGTACATCTGCCACTCATTTTGGTAAATATGAATACTTTGCAGCAACGGTTGACTTGGCTCAACAATTTCCAGAGGTAGGGCACACTCAATTTTCACGGAAAAGATATATGATTCAGACACATGACCACAATAAAATCTTACCTTTGTTTCAGAAACTTCTGTCCATTTTGCAACCTCCCAGTATGTTTCTGTCAAAGCCTCTAAGATTGCTTCCTGATCATCTTCCTTTCCCTCTGTATTATTTGACACTGCGCCATCCTGAGACTGCTGCTGCAGAATTTTATCTGCTAAAGCACTTCCTTTCCGACAGAGAGCATCAATTAGGGTGTTCTTCTGTTTGTCCATGTCACTGTGCAAAACGTACAAAAAAAAAACATAATGCAGTTAGTACTTAATAATCCTGAAAGGCACACCCAGCTCTAAATAACAAAAAGGAAACCAAACTTTTTACACTAGTGATGGAGTTTGTAGTTACGTCACTTTTGCAGCTTTAAGGTGGGCATACGATCAACGGTTTTAGAATGACAGGCTTCTGCTTCACAAACGTCTGCCTTATAATGGTTGGACATTAAAAAAAAATGAAAAACACCAGTGGATGTTGACTTGAGGTGATGTCTCTAAACAGACCTGGTAAAATGTCAACTGAAACCACAGAAGCCCCATGAGATTCACACTATCTTCAGATTCATTTATTGAACGCCCCCTTTTCACATGTGCTAACTTGCAGTAATCAGGGGTGTACAAATTAATGTGCTCGAAATTTGCGTCAGATTTCAAGATTGGCACCTTGGAAATGGGGAATAAAGCATCAATAGAACATATTAGCAGCCTCACCGGACATGGGTGTGGGAGAACAGGTTGCATGTGAACCAGTGAGCTGCAAACAAAATGTTGCAAAAGAGTAATTTAACTGTTTGCTGCAATACTTATTTATCAATTAAAATACTTCGAATAAATTAGCAAGCAGTAGCACACTGTACCTAAGATGGAAATGAGGTAAAGTGAACACCAGAAAAGGTGTTTTAGGTGACTTATACATTGCATTAGAGTCGAAGCTTTATTGACTGGTGACGGGATGCAAAGAAGGTTAAGTGGGATCATCATTGACAACAAGCTAGACATGTCGTCCAGGTTAACACTGCCACTGTTTCCTGCTTCCGCACTCTTAGGATGCTGCGAAAGATCTACAAGTAGCTGCCAAATAACACCAAGAAGTCACATCTAAGCCCTAAAGACCAGCAGACTGAACTATGGGAATTCGCTCTACATAGGAATCACCAAGTATTTTACAAAAAGACTGCAAACCATCCAGAACGCAGCAGCCACACTCTTTGTCACCCTCCCACGCAGCACTCAACACACCACAGTACACCTGAGGGAGCTCCACTAGCCTCCAATATACACGAGAGCACAGTTCAGAGCACAGTTCAAGCTATTGACCAACACATACAAAGCACTACACAAAACAGGCCCAAAACTACCTTAGCAGCCGCATACAATGCCATTAACCATCCAAGCACCTCTGCTTAGCCAGACTCTTACAAGCACACGCACCCATACAATCACAGAAGCAGAACCGGCGATCGAGTATTCTCTTACATCACTCCTAAACAAGGGAAAACCTCTCACTATTAATATGAGCCTTATCCTCCTTTCTTGAGTTCCACAAGAACCTGAAGACTTGGATTTACAAGTAGGTCCTCTTCCCTCTCCCTGGGCTAGCATTACACACCTGCACAGCAAAATTATACCCTTAGGGGTGATAGCACACTTTATAAATATACATAGCATAACAAGTGAAAAATGTTATCGGTGCTGACCTATGAAAACAGCATTAGCACCATTTAGCCTTATGGCATATCTGTGGTACAACGGACAACTGACTGTCCGTAAAAGGAAGCAAACAAAATCATGCTACATACACCTTGGAAAACCTTTCTTTGGAAGGGCTTTACTTAGCACTGTTTGGACTTAAACTACAGATTAACTGCCTTGTGCTTCTGAAATCGGTTCTATATTCTGAAGTGCCCCTTTGTCAGTCACTGTATGTAAACGGTACAGAAGTAATTATGAGCAGAATTTATAGACGGAAACAAAGGACATTAAACTGTTTCTCAAAAACCATTTCAATAAATGAGTCCAACTTTTCACCAGATTCCATAAAATAGCCTAAAGCGTGACCACAGCGGCGCTACAAAACACAAGAGCAGGTGTACACTCACTTACTTGCTGTAAGAAGGGGTGTGCAAACTAACAGGTGTCAAACCACACCTGCCTTCAAGCCCTTGGAAATGGGAACTGAAGCACCAAATAGAACAGTTTCGAGCACGAACAGAAATTTTGGCGCCAGACTGTGAAATACAGATTTCAATATCACGCAGCCCCTAAACCACTCGGTACAGCTTTAACACTGTCAAGATTACTAGGACATGCAGGAGAAAATTATGAGAGTGAGATCTGGACTGGTAGTGACGATGCACCGGTCTGTCACACGGGGCACGGGCCATGAACTACATGACCGTGCATTCTTTGAGAGTGTTGGATAACATGCTGCGGCACTGGGCACACGATAGAGAATCGTACGGGAGCACCACAGACGTTCCTCATGTGGGTCTGTGATTGACATTTTCCTGTCACATATGCAATAGGGCTTGAAAAACAACTTTTTGTGGGAGACGTTTTCCTGACAACACAAGGGAATTTGAAAATCTTGAAAGACTCAGCGGTAAAACCACTAGAGTGCTCTGGATCTGCGTCAAAAGGCTCTGAAGAATAGGAACGGAGGCAAGCACGCCACGGTGGGTGATATGTGGCTCCTGGGACGTCACTAGTGTGCCATTTACAGCACTGAGATGGAGCCAACTACACCAACTGGCACAGGAGTAAAATGAAAGCTTTCTGATCGAGTTTGACACCTGGGTATATTCAACCACTGAGGAATCAACGGGTGAGAAATTTCCATGTAAAGTATCCATAAGAAGCTCTTTTACGGGAAAATGAGGTTTGCTTCTTCAGACTCGGCGCTTTCTGGCCCAGGCCGGTGCCCCCAGCATTACAGTCCAAGGCTCCAGTTTAATTTTCTTGATGAGGGCTGGAGCCAGTAGCATGGATGTAAAAGCATACCAGGGTTGATAATGCTTTTGCTCCGCAACCACGGAGCAATAAAAAATAAAAAAAACTGCATTTGTTTTTTCTGTCGAGTGGCAAACAGGTCCAAAATCAGTATGCCTCAGCAATGGAGGATTAGACTCCGTTGCAGGTCATCCAAATCCCATTTCTTTATCTCTGCTCAATGCATCTCCCAGGGTGTTTTGAAATGTAGCACGTTCTACTAACAGTGATGCATTTTATTTGTTGACTCCATGCGAAAGTATTTGTGTTTTCCTTGATGGCAGGTAACACCTGATCCCTTCTTAACTTTGGATATGGAAAAAAAAGATGGCAAGCCTAAGTTGCCAGATCTGATCCTGAACTCCTGCAGGGTGGAAGGAGCTTTTCAGGTCAGTCTCACTATCTTGAGTTCCATAATGTTGTTGAGGAGGGCAGACTACTTTTGTACCATGACAACTTGTGACATCTGCTGTCAGGTACATTAGTAGGCCTTGCTGACAGAACAGGAATCCCTTGAATGGATCCAGTTGGTCCTGACATTAGTGCTTATTTTTGTTAATCTATGACTCAAATTTGGTCTTCACAATCTCCTGTCACTAATTGCCTCTGCTTACCTAGTTCCTCCTTAACCAACAACATTTGACAGTCAGAATGCAGAATTATTGGAATGCAGATGGCCAAGCATCTCAGTAATGCTTTAATTTTTTTAGCCATGCAATACCACTGACCTGGTCAGTGAACTGCTCTGCCTCCCATAGCTCCACCCGTTAAGTAGAGCCCTCGTCCTCTGAACTCCTGACCCCTGTCAGGAGTTCGAGACCCTCCTCCACCCGCAGGCTTCTGCCTGCGCCTCATCCCTGGTGTCTAGTAGGAGAGCTCTGCAGTCCTACTAGGCTGCCTCTCTCCTCCTTTTCTCTGCTTCGCGCTGTGTGTGCTCTCTCTTCCGTGTCTGCCCCCTTGTGCCCCTTTTTGCCGTTCGCTATCCACTGTGCTCTTTCTTGACTTTTGCTTTACTTCTGCGCTTTTTCCTCCACTCTCGCTCTCAAACCTCTTGATCTCTCTCTGTCTCTCCCCCCCGCTGTGCCTGCAGCCTCACCCCTTCCTCTCTCTCACACTGCACTCCTGCCGCTGCTGTGCCCGCGGCCCCCCTTTTATTGGCACAGTTTCACCCCCACTCCTGCCTCCCAGCTGTCCTCTCCTCCCCACCCTACTTAATGGCGACCGCACCGCTGGTGCGCCAAAGGAAAGCCTGTTTGTGCCTGGATCATGGCCAGCTCCAGAACCCCTGGCTCTCGCCCCCCTCACCGCCGCCTCACCCGTCTTCGTTACAACACCACCACCCTCCACGCCCTCAACACCGGGCGCTCACCCACCTACCATCAAGACACCCCGCAGCTCACCCGCGGACCCTTCTCAGGGCGGATCTGCACCTTCACCAGCCTCCACACCAACGACCCACACACCAAGGCAGGACACAGCCATCTCAGATGCATCCTACTCAACACCCGCTCTGTCCACAAACACGCTGCTGAACTTTGGAATCTACTCGACTCAGCTTCCCCAGACGTCGTCATCCTGACCGAGACCTGGGTGAACCCCTCCTCAGCGCCCGACATCGCCATATCCATCCCGGACGGCTACAAGATCACCCGCAGGGACCGCTACAACAAACCAGGAGGAGGCATCACCATCGTCCACAAGAACACCCTCAAGATCATGACCAGCACCGAAGACACCCTCGGCACTGCTGAACGCCTGCACTTCCAGATCCACACCGACCCAAACACCACCCTCAGAGGGACCCTCGTTTTCAGACCCCGCCAGCAGTTCAGCAACTCCATCACCAGCGTCATCAGTACGCACTCTCTCGCATCCACAGACTACATACTTCTTGGGGACTTGAACTCCATCTCGAGAACACCAACAACAACAACTCTACCACCCTGCACGACAACCTCTCCAACCTCGGCCTTAAACAGCTCGTCACGACACCCACCCACTCCGCAGGACACATGCTTGACCCCATTTTCTCTGCCAGCAAACACGTCTCCTTCAGCCACACCACTGAACTCCAATGGACCGACCAACGCTGCATCCACTTCTCCTTCGAGAAACCCACAACACGCCATCACCCGCAACGGATTCTACACCGCAGATGGAACAAGGTCCGCGAAGAACAAGTCTTCACTACCCTCTCCCGGAACCCACCCATCCGACACCACTGACACTGAAACAGCAGCCCGTAACCTCAGGCAATGGATTGACGGCTGTGCCAACACTCTCACCCGATCAAAAATCCTTACAACAGATGCACCAACAGAAAGGCCTTCTGGTTCACCGCCGACCTCCAGGAATCTAAGCAGACATGCTGAAGACTCGAAATGAAGTGGCGCCAAGATCAGACACTGGACAACCACACAGCCTTCAAGAACGCTATCCGCAGACACCACCAACTCATCTGAACTGCCAAGAGAACCGCCTTCAAAGAATGCATTAACAAAAATGCACACAGCCACAAGGGGCTCTTCAACATCGTGAAGGAGCTCTCCGACCCCGGCTCCAACATCAACAACATCCCGCCATCACAAGACCTCTGGGACTCCCTAGCCACCTTCTTCCACCACAAGATCGCAGGCATCCATGACAGCTTCAGTACTGAGACCCCGCGTCAACCACCGACACCACAGACCCACCACCCACCAGCGCTCCTGGACCCACGTCAACGACACCATCGAAATCATGATCATCATCCACTCCGGCTCACCATCTGACCCCTACCCTCGCCACATCTTCAACAAAGCAAGCTCCGTCATTGCACCCCAACTCCGGAAGATCATCAACAGTTCCTTCGAATGTCACTTTCCCGGAGAGCTGAAAACATGCAGAGATCAACACCCTCCTCAAATAAACCCAAGGCGGACCCAAAGGACCTCAAGAATGTCTGGCTCATCTCCCTGCTACCCTTCCCGGCAAAAGTCAGAGAAAATTGTCAACAAACAACTGAACCGTTTCCTCGAGGAGAACACCACTCTGGATCCATCCCAATCCATGTTCCGCAGCAATCACAGCACCAAAACTGTCCTCATCGCCACCACCGATGACTTCAGAACTATACTGGACAATGGCAAAACCGCGGCCCTCACCCCCTGGACCTCTCAGCCGCGTTCTACACCATCTGCCACCACACCCTACGCACACGCCTCAGCGGCGCAGGAATCGCCAACTGAACTCAGAGTCCGTCACCCTCTATTCCACTCTGAAGCCACCAAGATCATCTGTGGCGTACCCAGGGGTCGTCCCTCAGCCCGACACTCTTCAACGTCTACATGGCTCCGCTCCCTAACATCATCCTATCTCACAACCTCAACATCATCTCTTACGCTGATGACACCCAGTGGATCCTCTCCATCACCAAGGACACCACCAAGACCTACCTCCATGAACGAATGAAGGCCATCGCCGAATGGATGAAGAAGAGCTGCCTGAAACTGAATTCCGACAAGACTGAGGTCCCCATCTTTGGCTCCACCCCCTCCACATGGGACGACTCCTGGTGTCCTGCCTCTCTCGGAACCACACAACACCCACCAACCACGCAGACAACCTGGGATTCATCCTGGACTCTTCACTATCTATGACCCAGCAAGTCAATGCCATCTCCCTCACCAACACCCTCTGCATGCTTTGGAAGATCTACAAATGGATCACCACTAAAAAGTAGAAGAACAGTCACCCAAGCCCTCGTAAGCAGCAAACTGGACTACGGCAATGCCCTCTGGACATCCCCCGCCACATCACAGCCCACCTGAGAGACCTGCATTGGCTCCCCGTCAACAAGAGAATCACCTTCAAACTCCTCACCCACACTCACAAGGCACTGCACAACACCGGACCAGAATACCTCAACAGACGCCTCTCCTTCTACACCCCAACCCGACAGCTTCGCTCTGACGACCTTGCCCACGCATCCACAGAACAACCACCGGCAGCAGATCATTCTCACACCTTGGCGCCAAGACATGGAACACTTTTACCACCCACCTGCATCAGACCAAGGACTTCCTTACCTTCAGGACACATCTCAAGACACAGCTGTTTGAGCAGTAGTAGCCCCCAACCCCCCCTTCAGCACCTTGAGACCCTCACGGTTGAGAAGTGCGGTTTACAAATTCCCTGATTGATCAATATGTTCTCTGGATGTTTCAGCAAGCTAGAGAAAAAAATAAGATTGCTTTCCCTGCCTGTGAAAGAGGTTGCTGTGAAATTTGCATACAAAATGTTCCCCCCTAATAACATCACTTAAGTAACCGGACCGAGGGACAGCTTGGCTTCTTTAAGCGAACACCCACAATTTTCAGAAACCATATGGTTTATGCAGTAGATACTTTGGTTTTGCTGCTAAGAGTTTGCTCTGATCACCCAGCCTGCTCGGTAAGGGTACACATGGAGGCCTAAATGTCCAAGGTGGACTGCCAATGACCTTATCCATTTCCTAAAAGTATGTGGGGACTGCCTAACAAGAGCAGTGTGAATTGATATCCTAGTTTCTGTAGATATTGCTTTTGATTTTTTAATATCCAAAATACACCACAAATCCTGAGTTTTCTTTTCTACTAAGAGAAACATTGAACAAAGCCCCGATATTCATTCCAACAGGAAGGTGGGTTGGCAGTTAGAAATGTGAGGTTAAGAAAGGGTTTCCACCTGAAAGATCAGTGCTGAAGGTTGGAAACTTGGTCTTCTGATGGATACTTTTAACTTTGGATTCTGTAACATAAGAATAGATACCATAGAAGTATCTCCCAAAGGTTGAGGGTCTGAGGAGTGGACCCAGACCAGATACTCTTGCACAATCAAACAGGCAAAATGGCCCTCCTATCAGACCTGACTGTCAAGGCAGTAATGTTTTGTGAACATGTGCATCAACTTCTGGCAGAACATTCAGAACTGTCCCTCCTACCCCTGCCAATACTGTTGTAATAGGCTGACACCCGGTAAAGTGAGTGCTTAATATTTCTGTAGGTTGCTTCTCAGCCAGTGCAAAGCAGATTTTGATGCAGAGGGGTATCCATCTTGACAAGGTCCTTTTCTACACTGCTTTCCCAGTCTTTGCTACAGAGAATCCTCTAAAGAGCAGGTCATCCTGCAGTGTGGCCCTCTTGGACCACATTGGTTCCCTATTTTTGTTTTATATTTTACACATCTTAGCTGCATTGCTTTTAGTATGATTTTTAGCAGAGATATTTTACACACTTCGCTTGCACGATATTATTCTAGGAATATATTGGAAAAGTTGCTTGTTTTAGTTAGCCTTCCCCTAACATACAATCCGTATATACTGCTTAAGACTAGGAACGCAGTACATGATATCCTAGTGCGTGTATTGCCTGTTCAGGAGCCTCTAACATCTAACCATAGTATTGCATCAGAGGTGTGCTCCTAACAGCGTGGCTTTTATTATATAAATGGTGCACTGACCCTGCAGGGGCAGAGGGGCATTCCAGCCGTGACTGTCCTAGGACGAATGCTTTGTTCAACATGCAGCTATGCTGTCGTTAACCTTCCATCCTCCCAAAGGGATTGCCATCCACACTACAGGCTGACTCCAGATTTTGTTCCACAGGTATGGGCTAAAACTAATCCCTTAGATTAGGCAAAGGCAGAGTGATAAACCTACTATGCTCTCAGTATAGTCTTTTGGGTTATGTAGGAACATCTAGAAGTCAGTTATGGTTGGTTTATTCGTCCTCTTCACCATGCTGACAATGCTGGTTACTTTGCCTTGTTTCATCTGCCTAATTATCTCAGCTAATTTTCTCTTTGCAAGACTACAATTATTTCAATAAATGTATTGAAACTTGTCTCTGATTTCTCTTCTGTTTCACCTGGCATGCATGAGTAATATAACGAATGGGTGAGATCTGTTTCCACGACTTCACTGGGAGTCAGAGCGTCATGTTCAAGTTGCCATAATCACCTTCCAAACCCAGTAAGGTTAGGAGTTTGAGTGAGGCACTGCGAGCTAGCCAGGAATCGGGCTGGTAGTTTCTGATGGTGTGAATGGACTTAGGGCTTGATTTAGATTTCAGCAGACAGGTTACTCCGTCACAATATCCTGTCCGCTCAAATATAAATCCCCCAGGAAATAATGGGATTTATATTTCGGGGGACAGGATATCCGTCACAGTTGTGATGGAGTATCCCGTCTGCTGAAATCTAAACAGACCCTTAGTCTCCTACATTCTGAAGTTTTATTGGTCTAATACACTGTCCTATCATCTCAGTAGGAACTGAGAAACAACACATGCAGTGGGCTCTTGTGCAGTTGATGTCCAAACTTAACACCTTTTTAGGGTCAAGTCGATCCAGTCTTCCCTTCTTTTTCGAAGGGTGAGGGGGAGGAGAAACTGTTGGCAGAGTGACTATCAAAGTGGACAGGCATCACAATTCTGGGTAAGGATGCTTCCTAGGTCCTCAGCACTAACATGTCCCGAAAAAAGGTGGTGTAGGGAGTCTGCAGCAACAGCCCCTGTAGATCACTCCTGAGGAGTGCTAATGTGATGGCAATGAGGACAACTGTTGTAAGGTTCAAAAGCTTCAAGGAGCAGCTGTGGTTCAGCTCGAAAACCATGAAACTGAGAAATGTCAAGACCAACTTCAGGTTCCATTGAGCTATAACAAATAGCTCAGAAGGAAAATTTGAGTTAAATCGTTTATAAAATGTGTCACAACAAATGACTTAAGAAAAGATGGCAGGAAAGGTAAACATAACAAGGCCCAAAGTAGCTGGATCAGAGGGCAAATGGTCATGCATTAGCAGGCAGGTCGCTCCCCGCTCCGCCGCCCAGCGCCACCACCTCACTGTTCCGCTCCCTTTGTCTCTCCTTGCTCCGTTCCAGCTTCACCCAGCTGCGTCCCCTGCGGCCCCTCCCGCCTCCCTCCTCTCCTCCGTTTCTTTTTTTCCACCGCTGCCATCCCCTGCAGCTCCACCCCCCCAGCCTTCCCATTTGTCCAGCCCTCCCTCCTCCCAGCTGCCACTCCCTCCCTCCCCCCATTTATTCACGCCGCGGACGCACCGAAGACAAGCCCGTCTGCGCCAAGACCGCGCCCAGCGCCAGTCCCCCTGGCCCTCGCAGACAAGCCTACTCCCCCCTCATCCTCCACTCACTCAACCCAGGCCCTCGCCCCAACTGCACCCTTTCCAGCCCCACAAACACTCATGGCCCCTTCACTTGCCACACCTGTCATTTTTCCTGCTCCTCCTCCCTCACACCACACACCAACCACAGCGACCCCCCCGACTACACACACAACACCCCCAACACAACACACACCTGCTCTGCCCCCACCCCCACCAACCAGCCCCGCAGCACACCACCCCACAACCAGAACACACCCCGCAACAACACCCTCACGCACCACACCAACGCCACCCACCACAACCGCCTCAACTGCCTGCTCCTCAACACCCGCTCCCTTCACAAACATGCCATAGAACTCTGGGACCTCATCACATCACACTCACCCGACATCGCCTTCCTCACGGAAACCTGGACCAACCCTTCCTCGGAACCCGACATAGCCATCGCCACCCCCCAAGGGATACAAACTCCAACGCAAAGACCGCCTCAACAGGCCAGGGGGTGGCATCGCCATCCTACACAGGGACACCATCAAAGTCACCACCAGCTCCCAAGACACTACTGACAACACAGAACACATGCACTTCCGAATCCACATTAACAACAACTCCACCCTCAGAGGTACACTAATCTACAGATCACCAGGACCACGCCCCGCCTTCTGTGACACCATCAGCTCACACGCCCTCACCTCCACAGACTACATCCTCCTCGGTGATTTCAACTTTCACTTGGAGAACCTACAAGACCACAACTCATCATCCCTCATAGACAACCTCAGACTCAAACAACTAGTCACTGCACCCACCCACTCAGCAGGACACACGCTTGACGCAATTTTCACCTCAAGCCAACACATAGCCTACACCCACACCACCAAACTCCTCTGGACTGACCACCACTGCGTCCACTTCTCCTTCGCCAAACCCCCCCACACACCACCATCAACACACCACACCCTACCACATGTGGGACAAGATCCCCACAGAACGCCTGAACTCCCAACTGGCTCACAACCCCCCCCTCCACACCAACGACCCCAACGCAGGAGCCCACAATCTCTCGAAATGGATCACCACCTGCGCAGACACACTAGCCCCTATCAGAAAACAGATCGCCACCCGCAACATCAAGAACGCCCCATGGTTCACCCCCGAACTCCAAAACTCCAAGCGCAAATGCTGCCAAAGCGGAGAAAATATGGTGACAAGAACCCTCCACAACCAACTTCTCCACCCTCAAAGCCACCATTCGCACCCATCACCAAATCATACGCACCGCCAAAAGAGACCACTACAAAACACGCCTAGACAATAACTCTCAAAACAGCAAAGAACTCTTCCCCATCATTAATGAACTAGCCAAACCCAAAGCCAGCAACATAGACCCTTCACACACACAGCCCCTATGTGACGCCCTCTCCAACCACTTCCACCACAAAATCCTGGACATCCACAACAGCTTCATACCACACACACCCACCCCTCACTCACCCAACTCAACCCCCACTCATGATCCCCCACCACATTCACCACCTGGGCCCCCACCACACATGAAGAAACTGAAAATACCATGAACTCTATCCGCTCCGGATCCCCCTCAGACCCCTGCCCACATCGCATCTACAACAAAGCCAGCCCAACCATCGCCCCCACACTCCGCGACATAATCAACTCCTCCTTCGAGGCCGCCACCTACCCAGACTTCTTGAAGCACATGGAAATCACCGCTCTCCTAAAAAAAAACAAAGCCGACCCAGAGATCCTCTCCAACTATCGCCCCATCTCCCTCCTCCCCTTCCCCGCCAAGGTCGCCGAGAAACTAGTCAACACCCGCCTATTCCACTACCTCGAAGAAAACAACACTCTTGACCCCTCACAATCCGGGTTCCGCAAGAACCACAGCAGGGAAACCACCCTCATCGCATGCACTGACGACATTAGGACCAAAGTCGACAAAGGCGAGACTGTCGCACTCATCCTTCTAGACCTCTCCGCAGCCTTTGACACTGTCTGCCACCACACACTCCGCACACACTTCCACACTGGCTCACCTCCTTCCTCACTGACCGGACCCAGAGAGTCTGCCTCCCACCTTTCCATTCCACCACCACCAAGATCATCTGCGGAGTCCCCCAAGGGTCCTCTCAGCCCCACACTCTTCAACATTTACATGGTCCCACTATCCAACATCCTCCGATCACACAGAATCACTATCCTCTCCTACGCAGATGACACCCAACTCATCCTCTCCCTCACCCGCAACCCCACCACCGCCAAAACCAACCTACACGCAGCTCTCCTCGACACCGCCAACTGGATGACAACTAACCGCTTCAAGCTTAACTCCAACAAAACCGAGATCATCATCTTTGGCCCCAACAAAACCATATGGGACGACTCCCGGTGGCCCACCACCCTAGGACCCACACCCGCAAACCACGCACGCAACCTCAGCATCATCCTGGATCCCTCCCTCTCCATGACACAGCAGATCAATGCTCTTACCTCCTCCTGCTTCCTCACTCTAAAAAAAAAAAAAAAAAAAATCCTTCAAATGGATTCCCCCAGAGACCCGGAAGACAGTCACCCATGCACTCATCAGCAGCAGACTAGACTACGGTAACACCCTCTACGCCGGCACCACACTCAAACTCACACGCAAACTCCAGAGAATCCAGAACACAGCCGCGCGCCTCGTCCTTGGCCTCCCCGGCCACGAACGAATCTCACCACACCTCAAAACCCTTCACTGGCTCCCCAAAAACAAGAGAATCACATTCAAGATCCTCATCCACGCACACAAATCCCTCCACAACACAGGCCCGACATACTTCAATGAAAGAGTGAACTTTCACACTCCCACCCGCAACCTCCGATCAGCCAACCTTGCCCTAGCCACAGTCCCCCGCATCCAACGCACCACCACAGGAGGCCGGTCCTTCTCCTACCTTGCCCCCAAAACCTGGAACTCCCTCCCTACCCACCTCCGCAAAACCAAAGACCTCCTGCTCTTCAGAAAAAACGTCAAAACATGGCTGTTCGAACAGTGACCATCCTGCCGCCCCCCGCCCCCAAGCGCCTTGAGACCCTCACGGGTGAGTAGCGCGCTATATACATTTTTTGGATTGATTGATTGCTCAGGAGCTTGCTCTAGGTACCACACTCTCCTGTCCTAACCCAGCATGATAAAGGCGTGTGTCAGGTCTGGCCGGACTTTCCTCAGAACTCGAGGCTGTGGCAGGGACACGCACATGAGACCTGTTTTCCACTGCAGGTAAATGTACATCACAGTGAATTTTCTGGAGGAAACAGCAATGCACAGTACATCTGACACTGTGGGCTCTTGCTGATGGTGAACAGATTTAACTAGGGCATGCTGTTTGTCATCTCAGGCTGGAGATGCCACTTGTGATCTGCCAGACGACTTTTGCTCAGCTCGTCTGCTTTGGAGTTCAGAGACCCTACTAAATGGCTGGCTACCAGAAAGATATTCTACTGATCCAGACATGTTCAGAAACATAGGGCCTCCTGGAACAGGATCCACAATTCCACTCAGTCATGCTTTCTGCAGTACCACATAACAGTTAAGTTGTCCTTGAGGACCTGCATTACCCTCCCCTTGATAAATGGCAGGAAGCACCAACAGATAGATTTTTGAGAAGCTCGCTCACTGCTGGAGACCAGATACTTCTGATATCGACCTCAATGCATCCATCATAATAGTGATGTCTGACTGCTAAAGAGGAGAATGGGCTGCAGCAGTTCACAGTGGCACTTAACTGCCACCACAGAAGATTATCAGTGGTCTCATGCAAGACCTGCATGGAGGTCAAGTGGTAGCCGTGATGCTGGTCTCATTGCACGACCGCATATGGCATCTTGAGTTCAATGAAATCTTCTTTGTAGAGCTTAGATGTAACCATCAAGTTCATGAACACCTGTGAGGCTGAGGTGAAGCAGAAGGGAAGTATAGTAAATTGAAAGTGTTACAAACCCACTTCTAGCCACAGGTAGTGCCTGTCAGGCTGCAGGACAGGAATATGAAAAAATTAGTCCTGCAAGTCCAGGGACACTATCCAGTTTCCTGGGTCTGGAGAGGAAAGAACATGAGACAGGATGAGCATTTCAAATTTGTCTTTCAGTAGACTTTCATTCAGAGGGCGTAGATCAAGTTTAATCTTGAGGCCACAGTACTTCCTCAGTACGACATAGTAGAATGAATAGCACCCCTCTCTTCACTCAGAAGCCAGTACTCATTCTACAGACCCTTGGCCAGCAGACGGGAACTGGCTTCACATATATATATAAATAGGTGTCAAAAGGTAAAAGCAGTAGGAGATGGGCATCAGCAAGTGCTGACTTCTGAATGTGCAGAGCCTGGATGGAAGATTTTGTGTCGTACGTGCATAAGGAATCAACTGCAGAGTCCTATAGATGGAAATATTATTTTGAACGTAAGTATATTTTTAAATCTTACACAATGAAAACCGAAGCACAAAATCTACAAAAGCTTAATGAAAAACAGCGCCGAAGAGATCGACAGATAGTATGAAAACAGGTTATACAAAGATCAACTCCACATAGAATAAAGATAGAATTGAACAAGCATTTGCAATGCAATCGGTCTCGCATTTGTGAAAGTTAGCGCTCTTGCAGTAGAAAATGACATTTTCAACTTTTTTTCTGTATACAGTGGAGTGATGATATTTGTATAGCGCTTATGCCATTCGTATGACCTTGTGGCACTGGAGAACCGGCAAATAGGTTACAAGGGAGTGAAGACAAAACTAATATGCTGGCTGAGGTAAAAGATAAGTAACAACATCCTGGAAAAAGCAACTGATCAGAGAATGCAAGACTAAGTAAAGCATGTGAAATGAAATCAGGAACAACATGGTTACGTTAATGCTTTTACACTTCTAATCTGCTGGCTGAAAAAAACCTGCAACATTTACTATTCTAAATGTGCACAAAGCAGGGAAAGGGTGCAGTCCCACAGGCTGTCACTAGGTGTCCCATTGGACCGCTATTGGCCACATAGGTACTGCACCATGCAATTCTGAATTCAACACATCCCCAATGACTTTCCGGCGCTGTGCTGAAAAATGAAGAGCAGCACCCGTTTTGAGAAAAGTTTTACGCTGTGCATTCAGGTTATGACAGAGGGGAGACAAGAGTAATATGCTGGCTGAATGAAAAAAAAAGCAACATTCTGGAAAAATAAAACACTCAGAGAATGCAAGGTTAACCCCCCTTCGCTGCCAGGCCTTTTCCCCTCAGTTGAAAAGGCCTTTTTTTTGGCTATTTGGGGCAGCTCGCGCTTAGGACCTCAACTTTTTGTCCACATAAGCCACCCACGTCAAATTTGCGCCCTTTTTTCCCAACATCCTAGAGATTCTAGAGGTACGCAGGCTTTGTGGGTGCCCTTGAAGTAGACCAAGAAATTAGCCAATATACAGAGAAAATTTCGTTTAAAAAAAAAAAAATGGCATCAACAAAGGGTTTGCTGTGCTAAAATTACCAGCTTCCCAGCCTTCAGGAACAGGCAAGACTTGAATCAGAAAACCCATTTTTCAACACAATTTTGGCATTTTACTGGGGCATACACCATTTTCACTATTTTTTGTGCTTTCAGCCTCCTTCCCGTTAGTGATAGAAATGGGTGTGAAACCAATGCTGGCACCCAGAGAGAGAAACATTTCTGAAAAGTAGATAAAATTCTGAATTCAGAAAGGTATAATTTGTGTAGATCCTACAAGGTTTTCCTACAGAAAGTAACAGCTGAAATAAAAAATAATATTGAAATTGAGGTTAAAAAAACAGCAATTTTTCTCAACGTTTTACTCTGTAACTTTTTCCTGCAATGCCAGATTTTTTAAAGCAATATACCGTTACGTCTGCTGGACTTTTCTGGTTGCGGGCATATATAGGGTAGGTTCATCAAGAACCCTAGGTACCCAGAGCCAATAACTGAGCCACACCTTGCAATGGGTTTTTATTCTATACCAGGTATACAGCAATTCATTTGCTGAAATATAAAGAGTGAAAAATAGATATCAAGAAAACCTTTGTATTTCCAAATATGGGCACAAGATAAGGTGTTGAGAAGCAGTGGTTATCTGCACATCTCTAAATTACGGGGAGCACATACTAGCATGTGAATTACAGGGGATTTCTCAAATAGACTTCTTTTTTACACAATGTCTTACATTTGGAAGGAAAAAAAGTAGAGAAAGACAAGGGGCAATAACACTTGTTTTGCTATTCTGTGTTCCCCCAGGTCTCCCGATAAAAATAGTACCTCACTTGCATGGGGAGGCCTAATGTTCGCGGCAGGAAACATAACATGGCCATATCACATTTTCACACTGAAATCTGACGTGTTTTTTGCAAAGTTCCTAGCTGTAGGTTTTGGCCTGTAGCTCAGCTGGCACTTAGGGAAACCTACCAAACCTGCACATTTTTGTAAACTAGACACCTAGGGGAATCCAAGATGGGGTGACTTGTGGGGCTCTCACCAGGTTCTGTTACCCAGAATCCTTTGCAAACCTTAAAATGTGGCCAAACCCCCTCCCCCCCCCCAAAAAAAAAAACACTTTTTCCTCACATTTTGGTGACAGAAAGTTCTGGAATCAGAGAGGAGCCACAAATTTCCTTCCACCCAGCGTTCCACCAAGTCTCCTGATATAAATGGTACCTCACTTGTGTGGGTAGGCCTAGTGCCCGCGACAGGAAATGCCCCAAAACACTATGTGGACACACCACATTTTCCCAAAGAAAACAGAGCTGTTTTTTGGAAAGTGTGTAGCTGTGGATTTTGGCCTCTAGCTCAGCCGGCACCCAAGGAAACCTACCAAACCTGCACATATTTGAAAACTAGACACCTAGGGGAATCTGAGATGGGGTGACTTGTGGGGCTCTCGCCAGGTTCTGTTACCCAGAATCCTTTGCAAACCCCAAAATTTGGCTAAAAAAACACTTTCTTCTCACATTTTGGTGACAGAAAGTTCAGGAATCTGAGAGGAGCCAAAAATGTCCTTCCACCCAGCATTCCCCCAAGTCTCCTGATAAAAAAGGGTACCTCACTTGTGTGGGTAGGCCTAGCACCCACAACAGGAAATGGCCCAAAACACTATCTGGACACATCAAAAATGATCAAATACAAAACTACCTGTTTTTTTTTTGGGGGGGCGCACCTGCGTTTTTTGTCCTGGGCTCAGCAGCCATCTAGGGAAACCTACCAAGCCCAGACATTTCTGAAAACTAGAGACCCAAGTGAGTCCAGGGAGGTGTGACTTGCGTGGATCCCCCAATGTTTTCTTACCCAGAATCCTCAGCAAACCTCAAATTTAGCTAAAAAAATAAAATCAAATTTTTCCCACATTTCTGTGTAGGATCACTGCACTGGGACAAATTTCCTACCACCAACGTTCCCCTCAGTCTCTCGGTAAAAATGATACCTCACTTGTGTAGGTGGGTCAAGAGGGGGAACCAAAGCAGGTCCAAAAGGGCAGTTTGAAAAAAAAAAACATTTTTAAGCTGACAAGTGCAGCAGAATTTTTATCGGTAGAGAGGAGACAATGCTGGGTGGTAGGAATTCTGTGGAATCCTCAGATTCCGGAAGGTTCCATCACAGAAATGTGTGAAAAATGTGTGATTTCCAGCAAAGTTGGAGGTTTGCAGGGCATTGCGAGTAAGAAAATGGTGTGGGGTGCATGTGAAGCACACCACCCTGGAATCACTCAGGTGTTTAGTTTTCAGATGTATCTAGGTGTTGTGGACTTTTCTACATGGCAGTGTCCCAAAATCCAAAAAGTGCAGCCCTCACCATTCCAAGTGGGACGATTTTGAGAGTTAGCCAAGCTCTCATGGCCCAAATGTAAAACCAAAACCCAAAATAATCAAATGTCCTCTTACTTGCCATGGGATAAGATGTTTTAGTGTGCGGGGGAGAGCTGAAAGACTGTTACCCCCCTGCAGTTGGGGTGGTGGCATAACCAGGCCCATACTAGTTGGTGGTAGCCACCACCCCACAATTTATTTTTTATTTTTTTTATTCCATGGCATTTTTCTACCCCTCCCAGGGAGTGGATCTGGGGTAATTGCCCAATCTGCCCACCTGCCCAGCAGAACAATTTTAGCCCCATTTATTTGGGGTGGGGGTATGGCCATACCCCCCACCCTCTTATTTTGGAAAAATAATCTTCCCTGGTCGGCTTAATGCCCCCCTTGGGGGCAGATGGGCCTTCCAGAATTAGGCTGATCTGCCCCGGGATTGGGGGGGGCGCAAGACATGGCCAACATTAATGTGCCCCCATGGGGAGTTACCCTTGCCCAATGGGCTGCCACCCCAAACAAAATACACACATACCAATCCTTGGTGTCTAGTGGTTTCTGCCCCCCCTTGGGCAGAAATATAGGCCAATCTGCCTCTATGGGGGGGCAGAAATGGCCTAAAAGTACATTTGCCCCCAAGGGAGCGACCCTTGCGTAAGGGGTCTCTCTCCACATACATAAAACAACAAAAAACAAAACAAAAAAAGGTCCCTGGTGTCTAGCAGTTTCTGCCCCCCGGGGGCAGAAATGGCCTAAAAATTAATTGCCCCCTGGGGAGCAGCCCTTGTGATATAAAAAAAATAATAATAATAATATTAATAATAATAATAATTAAAATAAATAAAAAAAATCTCTGGTGTCTAGTGGCATTTCTACAGAAATGCAGAGAGAGAGATGAAAGGAGAGGAAAGGCCATTCCTCTCCTTTCATGCCTCTCTTGCCCCCTCCACGTGATCGGAGTTGAAATGCTTTTGCATTTCTCCACCAATCCTCGCAGTGGGGGCAGCTTCTGATGTGGTCAGCGCGCAATCACGCACGGACATCATCAGACGCCACGGGGGTGGGGTGGGTCAGTGGGGAGGAAGGGGAAGCGAAACCCCTTCCATCCCTGCCCAGGGGCGGGGGGTGCCAGGCCCCCGGGGGGGAGCGCTTCCCCCATGGGCCCCTTGCTGGACTTAACGGTTATGTCCTGTACACCTGGGCGGTGCTGCCCAGGACGTTACCGTTATGTAAGTAAAGCATGTGACATGTAGGGAGTAACAACATGGTTACATTAACGCTTTTACACTTATAATATGCTGGGTGAAAAAACCTGCAACATTCACTCTTCTATTATGCACAAAGCAGGGAAAAGGTGCAGTACCACAGGCTGTCGGGACCTCTTTTGGCCACATAAGGTACTGCACCCTGCAATCTTGAATTCAACACATCACCAATGACTTTCGGGCACCATGCTGAAAAATGAAGCGCAGCGCCCATTTTGAGCAAAGTTTTACGCTGTGCATTCAGGTTATGGGGGAGGGGAGACAAGAGTAATATGCGGTTTGAAAAAAAATAAAAATTATGAGGTTGCACTATATAAAACTTCAAAGAGTCATGTAAAGCAATCTTCCAATCAAGTTCGCTGTATAGGAAACTTCAAGTTCTCATGTAAAATGCTCAGACCACCACAAAGAAACAGCAGCATACCCATAACAAGGAAGAGGAAGAAAACATGGGCAAGCAGTGCGAAGCGGAGAGGAAAAAGAAAAAAAGCAATGCACCCCGCTAAGTTATATGGCTGATTGTGCAATAATCCATGTAACAGGGTCAGTATCTAAGGCGGTAACAAAGTAGCCCCAAGTCGGGACCAACATAAAGCAGTTACCTACGACCTCAAGGGAAATTTGAAAGGCAGGCCAAAGAACAAAGGAAAGTGACGGGACTGTTGCAAGCCCACAGATGAAGATTTCAACATGTCAAGTAACAGCACTTGCGTGCTGCCTAGGCTTGATGTAAACATTTTAACGAGTAACAATTTAAAGGTACAATTGCAGTTTTCTGGTGAACAGAAACACAATGGTAAATAAGGCAAGGTGCTCTGAAAAGAACAACCAGCATATGAGTTTCAAAAATAGAATTTGTTGAACCACAGAATGAAGTGAACCTCAAGTTATCAGTTAGGTCACCATCAGTAGGGATAAGCCTCTACCAAATTGGCAGAGATTTTCACAGAAATATTATACACCCATCACCATCTAACAGGTTTTTAATGAATGACATATGACTTAAATACACAATTTTAAGTATAAACACACAGTAGCACTGAATTTTTGGGACATAGCATATTACACCTCTTTTCCTATAGGTATCAAACCAACTATCAACACCATCACTATACAAAAAAGGGATGCAAGAAAAACTATTTACTGGTTAGGTACTTTTTTATGGTAGTAGCATCTGGCCTAGGATCGGTCTTCATGGCAGCATAAACTGCTAATGCAGTTTGGTCAATTCTTGAGATAACATCATTTGAAGCTTCAATGATTTCATTTAGTCTGGTCATTCTTTCCTGTGAGAAAATATAAAATCCAAGATGAAACACACAAAAAGACATGTAAATCAGTATTTCTCAGTTATAAAAATGCAGCAATTTTTCAGTTTTGTCAACTTACAAAACATATTTGGATGAGGGACATAAAAATGTATTTTCCCAATAAACACTAACTTTTATTTACAATATGTTTGAGTGTTCTCATCGAATCAGTTAAAGAGGCAGTTAAAGAACAAGTTACTTACCTTCGTAATGCACTATTTGGCAGAGACAATATCTAGCCGCACATTCCTTACCTTTGTATTTCTCCACGTGTCAGACTGGATCTGAAATTTTTTTGAGAGCAGTACCCCTGCACGATGGTGGGTGGCTTCGTTCGGTTCTGCATAGCGCTGTTGATGTCGTACGCACCAAGTGATGTCACGGTTACCTATATATGCACCACGCGTATGTCAGTTACTTTTCATGACTTTCCGGGCCAGGAGCCATGAAGTGCACTGACATCGGTGTGTCCAAACTAGGGTCCTGAAAGGGGTCATCCTTAACCCTAGAAATTTGTCTACAGAGCAGGGCGGGATAGGCAGATTGGTAAGGAACCTGCAGCTAGATATTGTCTCTACCAGATAATGCATTATCAAAGGTAAGTAACTTGTTCATCCAATAGAGACATCTAGCCACAGATTCCATACCTCTGAATAGACACCCACACAATACCGTCACCATCAGTGGGTTGTGGACAAAGTTTTTGATCTAAGAAGTCTTGCAGGACCTAACGGGTGAAATGCCTTTCCCTGTGGGCCTGACTGTCCAGGCAGCATGTGCAGGATGCCCAGGAATGGGATTCCACGTGCTAACTTAGTGGTCGCAGCTTTTCCTCTGTTGGAATGGGCGCTCATCAAGTCCTCTGGAGGCTGCTTTTTGGCGCACGGGAACCAGATCTTTATACAGAGAATGTCTCAGTATGAAATGGTTTGCTTCTGTACTGCCTGACCTTTCTTGAATCCAACATACCCAACAAAGAGTTGGTTTTCCACCTGGAACCCTTTGGTATGGTCAAGGTAGAACAACACTCTTTTTGGGTCCAGACGGTAGAGTCACTCCTCTTCTTTAGAAGGATGTGGAGGAGCGTAAAAGGTGGGCAGGGTGAATGACTGGCCCACAATGAATTAAGTCATCACTTTCAGGAGGAAAAAGGCCCTTTTGAGAAGCACCAGTTTGTCTGGGAAAACAGACAGGAATGGATGAGTGGATGACAAAGTATGCAGCTCACTCACCCTCCAGTAAGATGTTAATGCCACTTGAAAATCTGTCTTGATGGTAAGCAGCCGGAGGGGAAAATTATGCAGAGGCTCAAAGGGAGCACACGTTAGGTAGGTGAGAACCAAACTGTGGTCCCATTGAGGCATAATGAATGGTGAAGGGGTAAACAAATATACACGTCCTTTAAGAAATCTATTTACAATAGGGGAATTAGAGAGGCTTGATCAGACAGCCCCAGGAAGGCAGACACAGCAGAAATATAGCCCTTACGAATACCCAGAGCAGAGCCCTGCAAGGCAAAGGTAAGAGTTAAAAGAAGAATATCCGAGAGACAGGCTGAAAGAGGGTCAATAGACTTTTCTGTACAATAATTTACATATTTTTGCCATCGGCAGGCATACACCATCTTGGTGGAGGGCCGCCAGAATAACATCACAGACTTTGGGAAGAATGTTGAAGGCTGTCAACTGTCTCCACGCAAGGAGGAGGAGAGAGGACAGGTTCAAATGGAGGACCCTCCCCTGCTGCTGGGACAGAAGATCCCCCCGAAGGGGTAACCTGATTGGAGCAGAAGCTCGGGATACCAGATTCTCCATGCCAAGTCCGGAGCCACAAGGATGACTTGGACCTGGCTGTTCCTGATCTTCTTGAGAAGTTTGTGCAGGAATGGTATGGGTGGGAAGGCATACAGGAGGCCTGAGCTCCAGTCGAGATAAAAAGCATCTGAGAGACAGCTGCCTTGGAAACTCCAACGTGCAAAACTGATGACATTAGGCATTCTCTTCCGAGAAGAACAAAACTAACCAAAGCTCTCCCCACTGCTGAAACAGACCTTGCACCACATCTGGATAGAGACACCACTAGTGATCCGCTGGTACTGGTGGCTGAGTTTGGCAGCTCTGGCATTCAGAGAAACTGCCAGATGTTGAGCCACCAGGAATATGCCTTGTTGTTCCAGCCATGTCCAGAGACACAGGGCCTCTTGACAAAGGATCCACGACCTGACCACGTCCTGTTTGTTGCAGTACCAATTGGCAGTGTTGTTGTCAGTGAAGACCTGCACTAGATTTCCTTTGATGGAGGATAGGAAGGCTTTCAATGGCAGTTGGATTGCCAGGAGCTCCAGTAAGTTGAGAGGGAGTACTGATTCTGCCAGAGACCAGAGTCCTCTGATCTCCATCTCATTAAGATGGCTATAACATCCCAGGAAAGACGCATCAGTCCCTACTATGAGATCTGGTTGGAGTAGGGAAGAGGGGTCTGACTCTGACCCAATCGCAGTTCGTTAGCCACCACTGTAGATCTTTTGCAGTTCCCTCCAAGACCAAGTGGGAGAGATTCCCCTGATGCTGCATCCACTGGGAATTCAGGTCCTACTGCAAAGCCAGCATATGCCATCTGGCATCAGTTACTAGCAGGATGTTGAAGGGCATGAAGCCCAGCAGCCTCAGTTTTTCTCACCAATCTCTAGGATAAAGGCTAAACATTGGTATCATAGCCTGAATATTCTGGACTAACTGCTCTGGAGGATAAGCCTGACACTGCACTGTTCCAGAATAACTCGGATGAAAAGGAGCATCTGAGAAGGAGTCAGATGCAACTTTGGCACATTTATAGTGACGCGGAGTAAATGCAGGAGGTCCACCGTAGTCTAGAGGTGGGAGACAAAAAGACTAGGACGATCGTCGAGATAGGGGAAAGTGGTACCCCTGATCTCCGCAGATGAGCCACGACCATCACTTTGGTGAACACCCAATGGCCGCTGGTAAAGACAAAGGGGGGCACGGTGAACTGAAAGTGCTTGTGGCCTACCATAAACCGCAGGAAACGTCTGTGGGCAGGCAGGATGGCAATACGGAAAACAAGCTGTAGGAAAATGCCACTGTTGGCATGGCTCCACCCTAACATTTTGCCTTTTGTTGATGCCAGCTTTGATTGAAAGTGTGCTGGGACCCTGCTAACCAGGCCCCAGCACCAGGGTTCATTCCCTAAAACTGTACCTTTGTTTCCACAAATGGCATAGCGCTGGCCCACAGTTAAGTCCCTTGTAAAAGGTACCCCTGGTACCAAGGGCCCTGTGGCCAGGGAAGGTTTCGATGAGGCTGCAGCATGTATTATGCCTCCCTGGGGTCCCCTCACTCAGGACATGCACACTGCCTCACAGCTTGTGTGTGCTGGTCGGGAGAAAAAGACTAAGTCGACATGGCACTCCCCTCAGAGTGCCATGCCCTCAACCCACTGCCTGTGGCATAGGTAAGTCACCCCTCTAACAGGCCTTACAGCCCTAAGGCACGGTGCACTATACCACAGGTGAGGGCATAGCTGCATGAGCACTATGCCTCTACAGTGTCTAAGTCAATTCTTAGACATTTTAAGTGCACTGTAGCCATTCTGAGTATATGGTCTGAGAGTTTGTCAAAAACTAACTCCACAGTTCCCTAATGGCTACACTGAATACTGAGAAGTTTGGTGTCAAACCTCTCAGCACAATAAACCCACACTGATTCCGGTGTGGGATTTATTGAGAAATGCACACAGAGGGCATCTTAGAGATGTCCCCTGTATGCCATCCCTACTGTTAGTGTGTGACTGACCGGTCTGTGCCACCCTGCCACTTCCAGACGAGTTTGACCACATGGGGTGAGTGCCTTTGTGCACTCTGTGGTCAGAAACAAAACCTGTCCTGAGTGGAGGTGCTTCACACCTCCCCCTGCAGGAACTGTAACACCTGGTGGTGAGCCTCAAAGGCTCAATCCTGGTGTTACAGTGCCCCAGGGCACTCCAGCTAGTGGAGATGCCCGCCCCCGGACACAGCCACCACTTTTGGCAGCAAGTCCAGGGAAATAATGAGAAAACCAAGGAGGAGTCACTCCCTCAGCCAGGTCTACCCCTAAAGTGACCTTAGCTGAAGTGACCCCCTTCTTGGAAGGTCCTCCATCTTGTTTGGGAGGTTTTAGCCCAATAGGGATACAGATGTGCTCCCCTCCCCAAAGGGAGGGAGCACAAGGAGGGCGTAGCCACCCTCAAGCACAGTAGCCATTGGCTACTGCCCTGTGACCCTAACACACCCCTAAATTTAGTATTTTGTGGTGACCCTGAACCCAGGATTTTAGATTCCTGATGACCTGCAAAGAAAGACTGCTTAGCTCATAAACCCCGCAGAGAAGAAGGAAGACGACAACTGCTTTGGCCCCAGCCCTACCGGCCTGTCTTCTACTTCAGAGAACCTGCACCAGCGACGCATTCTGTGGGCCCAGCGACCTCTGCCAACTCAGAGGACTGCCCTGCACCTAAGAAGGATCAAGAACTCCAGTGGACAGCGGTCCTGTCCAACCAAGAAAGAAGAAACCATCTTTAAAGGGACTTCCACCTCACTCCAGAAGCGTGAGTCCCCAACACTCTGCACCTGAGACCCCTGGCCAGTGTCCAGAGAAACCAACGACCCAGAGAGGATCCCCAGGCGACTCCGACAACATGTCCACCCTGGGCTGGGCTGACCTCCCTGCACCCCCTCGACGACGCCTGCAGAGGGAATTTCAAGGACCACCCCGACCGTGACTGCCCAGGACAAAGATATCCTACGCCTGGAGAAGAACTGCACCCGCAGCCTCAGGCCTGTCAGAAACCAACCACTCGTGTAGCAGTGACCAGCAGGCAGCCCTCACCAGTGCCCAGTTGGTGGCTGCCCAAGAAGCCTCCGTGCCCTGCCTGCAGCGTCTGAGTGACACCCAGGTTCCTCCATTGAAACCTATTGTACACCCCATGCTCTGTTTGTCCACTGAACCCGGCCGCCCCTGTGCCGCTGAGGGTGTGTGTTGTGTGCCTACTTGGGGCCCTCCCAGTGCTCCACCAAACCCCCCAGATCTGCCCTCTAAGGGCACAGGTACTTACCTGTCAGCAGACCGAAACCGGGGCACCCTCTATCTCCATAGACGCCCATGTTATTTTGGCTCCTCTTTGACCTCTGCACCTGACCGGCCCCGTGTTTCTGGTGCTGGGTGTTTGGAATTGACTTGAACCCCGAACGGTGGGCTACCCATGCCCCGGAGACAGAACTTGTACGTTACTTACCATAATAACTAAACTGTACTTACCTCTCCCAGGAACTGTTGTAAATTGCACAGTGCCCACTTTTAAAAGAGCTTATTGCCATTTATGAAAAACTGGGTACATTACTGTTTTGATTAAAAATTGTAACTATACCTATGCAAAGTACCTTTCACTGAATGTACTTACCTGCAATCTAAACCTTGTG
The DNA here is from genome assembly GCF_031143425.1 of Pleurodeles waltl. NCBI lineage: Eukaryota > Metazoa > Chordata > Amphibia > Caudata > Salamandridae > Pleurodeles > Pleurodeles waltl. The sequence goes on along the minus strand of NC_090447.1, from coordinate 528,294,531 downwards.
GTTCTAATAATAAATTAACAAACTGATATTTTTCTATATAACACCTATTGGCCTCTTAAGGCATTGTGTGTTTTCACTTATTACTTGTGTGTACACAACAAATGCTTAACACTACCCGCTGATCAGCCTAACTGCTCGACCACACTACCACAAATAGAGTATTAGTATTAACTATTATTGCCTCTGTCAAGCCTCTTGGGGAACCCCCTGGACTCTGTGCACACTATATCTCATTTTGATACAGTATATACAGAGCCAGCTTCCTACACATGTCCTGCAAGTCCAAAGCTACCATCCAGTCTCCCTGGTCTAGAGCAGACAAGACCACACGGGGATGCGCAAAGTCAACCCAGTCGATGGCTCCGCAGAACCGTGCCTGGAAAGCTGATGTTCCTTACTCATCGTGTCGGCTGATGGACAAGTAGAAGTACGCTTTGTCTTCTTATATTTTTAGTGCGTCTTTCCTGAGTGTCCGGACTGCTAGCAGATTCAGGGATCACTCCCTCAAAGCCTTTGGTGCTGTGGGCCAGCAGTCAGAGCAGAGTTGGAGTCGTGGTCGTGCTCGAGACACCACAAACAGACCAATTGGGGGTCTGTACTCGACATGATAACTTGACAGGCACCACAGCTGAAACCGCGTCTTCCTTGAAGACATACGCAACAAACTCCAAAACATTTAGACAAAACGCCCAAAAAATTCTGTTAAACCGTAGCTATTCCCGGATCAATGCTAACTGGTGTGGAAAGAAAAGAACTGACGCCTGTGTGCCGAGGTGGCACATACAGGTGACTGCGACATCACTTCGACATTCCCACTCAGAACCAAATGACGCCTCCTACTGGCACACAGGGGTATGGTCACGAAAAATCCTCTGACTCCAGTCTGACACCTGGGGAAATTCAAAGGTAAGGAATCTGCGGCTAAATGTCTCTATCAGATGGAACAAAACGCTAACATGGAAGCTATGACGCGAGAAGAAAGGCATTAACCTGTAACACCTCTTCTCCACCATGAGACTCTTCATAAATCGTTGGAATATTGAATATTCCAGGGCATGTGGGGAAATCTAGAATACTTTTTTTTAGTAAGGAGATAGACAATTATGAACCCCAAAAAACAATACATCGCAGCAAAAGGAAAGTCTACAAGAAATGAAAGTGTCTTTAAAAATCATATATAGCAGCATTGCCATTCAAATCCCATTGTACCCTCTCTATTAAAAGAGAAACAATGAAAGGAAATAGTTTCCAGAAGCACACAACCTACTGGGGAAAAAAGTGCATTGTTGCTTTAAGGAATCTAAAGAACATCTCAAATTTCAGCATGCAGCACGACTGCTAGTCATTCTAACTATTTTGGTGTCTCCTGAATGATGAAGAGACTAAATATTGAATAGAACAGCAACTCATTCTTCCACAAAAGGAGCTAGGAGATTTGTAAGAAATGGAGGCTGAGAATATTTTACTGTGCTGGCATGAGGTGCCTGAAGAATATAATACTTAGCTTCCTTTTTACCCAACCAACCTTACTGCATTTTATTGGAAAATGCAAACAAGGGTCAGTACAGAATTGATCACAATGCCCTGTGCCGTCTGAAGCCATCAGTAACCATGTGAAACTTTATAGTTGCCTAACCAGCAATACTTTCACATTAAGCTTGGGGTGTCATATAAAAATAGTTTTGATTACAGATTAGCAGTTGTGAGGGTGTGGATTCTGTAAGACCCAACTAGAGAAGACTACAGAGGCCTTAGAGACTGGGTGGCTGGGGTGGGGGCTTTTGGTTTAGGGCATGTAATATCTGTAACAAAGTTAGAATTTCCATCACCCTACGCTACCGGAACTGAACGAGGCAATAAAATCCATCTAAAATTCCTGGTCAATATATACATCCTAGTTTTGCTGAACATATTGGCTCTATGGTTCCATGCAATATGATCATTAGGCGGAGAAGCCCTGCAGTGGTGTAATCCTCCCACAGCACACCTCACTGGAACAGCTGCCACTCGAGACCCTAGCATATTGGCACCTCCACCTCAGGGTGTGCACTCTAAGGTTGTTGCCCTCTGACGGCACAGTTATCCCATCTCACTGCTGTAGTGTGCTAGCTCAGTGGAGTCCACCAGTCTTTTTACATGTTGCATCGCGCTTAGTGATATGGTCTTCAGGGAAGCTGCCCTTCAGCCCTCATAGTTCAGTTCGGAGAAACAATTTTAAGTCATGGACTGTAGGTCAGCATCCTGTGGTTTTCTGGCACTACTGTCACGGTACTCCGCCATATCAACCTCAAGGCCTGTATCCACAAAGGTCCACCTCAATAAAAACAACGGTCTTTGTTCCAAGGGGATCTTATTCGATTTTAAGACCTATTTAAGAACTGATTATCAATGCCATGAGCAGTTCTTGATGCAGAGGCTGTTTCTCAGTGTGGAGGGCCATGCAAAATGGTGGAAAGCCTCTGAGGATCTTACTCCACACGGTGTCAGAGGATCCAGAAAGTCCAGCTCTACCAGGGCTCCTCTGCTGCACTGATGCACAAACTCTTATGATAGAACATGTGCTCATGAACATTTCACACAGGGAATATACATTTGGGCACTGCAGTTTTAACTCCAAGGAGCTGTATAGGAACAGTGTTCTTTAGTTACTTCTCTTTTAAAGGGTGCATACGAGAGGTCTGGACAGACACATAACAAATAGCTGTTCTATCCTGGCTGTCTTACATCTTTTGTTTTTTTCAAAATATAATTTCAGCTCTCTAACATGCAATGCAAGTACAGCTGTTAATGCTGAAGAATGGCCTTGAAAAATAAATTTAAGGGAAATACGAGTGAGGTCTAGTGCCAACGCAACTTTAGGAAACAATGGAGGAGGGGTGAGAACTAAAGGATACACTAATGTGATGGAAAAAGAAACACGATTCGTCCATGCACAGAGCTTGAATCGCATTCTTTATCTTCCTGGTAAAGGTGGCAATAACAAGCATATACAATTTCCATGACAAATGTTGCAGATCAGATTTGTACATGGTTTGAAAAGGACGACCAAAAGGTTTAGCGAGGACAATGTTCAAATGTCAGAGAGAAGGCTTCCTAACTGGAGGTAATAATTGTCTCAGACTTTCTAAGCAATCTTTAATCACAGATACAGTAGGTAAAAGGTTTTCTGAGATGGCCTCTGTTTATTGGGACGAGTCGCCCTACAGACACTCTTGAGGAGAACGCATGGGCAGCCTGTTGATGGGTACAATGTCAAAAGATGAAAGCATCCTGCAGACCTGTCTGACCACTAGCAGCTGTGTTCTTCCTTTGGAGCCAAATCTTCATTTGTGCAGATCAGGGTTTCACAAACTGTGGGTCATGAGCTGATACTTTGTGGATTTCGAAAATCCAAACAATAAATAAAGAGGTACAGATAATTTAGTGTTGACTGAAGTTCCTGTTCAAGGTTTGGTACCTATTTGAGTTTCTGCAGCTAGTTATTTAGGTACAAATACAATATGATGCTCTTGTGCCCTACAGTCACCACTTCCACTGCCATACTTGACGGTCTAACATGAGCCTGAAAGAGAGAACTCTGTACTGGTAGTGGGAGGTCCCTATTAAAAACCTCAAGAGCTTCCTGTGAATCTTGTACATCCCTACTTGTAAATCCGATCCACCAGAGCTATTTCTAGAGTTTCATACATTATGTTGCCTTTTATCCCCTTCAGAACGCTATGGGAAAGGGAAATCAGGGTAGCAGAACTATATGCTATACAATAAAGACAGGATAAACCAGACTGAAGGAATACTCCTACATGTATATCACAGTATAGAAGAACATAAGGAGCTTAGACTGGTTATCCACTGGTACCTTAGGTCACAATTGATATTCCAAACGTAGTCACTTCTTTACTAAGAGGTACAGAAACAAATGCCTGTTCTCTTCAGTTTGAGGACATGATCCAGTGCATACAGCTGAATAAGGGACTGAACTTACTGCACCAGCGGGACTAGGAGAAGGAGTTTCCACATGTCTGGTACAACCTTGGTTGAGAAAAAAGAGGCACTTTTTGTATTCATTCCTCACAATAGCTACCACTCAATTTTCTTCATCTATCCTCTGCCAGGAGAAGAGAGCATTGGAAAAAATTCCCCCACCCCCCCGGGGGCTGTGCTGCCGACTGAGATAAAGGAGTTCAGGCTTGGCACATGAGCCTTAGATCATGGATGCAAAAGGCTCCTAAATCTCTTGAAGGTGGTAGGAAAATGACTCTTTGTTTTGTTGCAGTTACCCCCCACTTTTTGCCTGATATTGATGCTGACTTGACTAAGAAGTGTGCTGGGATCCTGCTAACCAGGCCCCAGCACCAGTGTTTTTTTATTTTTTTTTACTAAAAATGAACCACTGTTCTCACAATTGGCACACCCATGGCACACAGTTAGGTCCCTTGTAACTGGTACCCCTGGTACCAAGGGCCCTGTGGCCAGGGAAGGTCTCCAAGGGCTGCAGCATGTGTTATGCCACCCTGGGGACCCCTCACTCAGCACATGCACACTGCCTCACAGCTTGTGTGTGCTCGTGGGGAGATCATGACTAAGTCGACATGGCACTCTCCTCAGAGTGCCATGCCCTCAATCCACTGCCTGTGGCATAAGTAAGTCACCCCTCTAACAGGCCTTACAGCCCTAAGGCACAGTGCACTATACCACAGGTGAGGGCATAGTTGCATGAGCACTATGCCCCTGCAGTGTCTAAGCCAAACCTTAGACATGGTAAGTGCAGGGTAGCCATAAAGAGTATATGGTCTGGGAGTTTGTCAAACACAAACTCCACACTTCCATAATGGCTACAATGAAATCTGGGAAGTCTGTTTTCAAACTTCCCAGAACAATAAATCCACACTGATGCCAATGTGGGACTGAAAAATGCACTCAGAGGGTATCTTAGAGATGCCCCCTGTATACCAGTCCAAACACCAGTGTTAGGCTGACCAGTTTCTGCCAGCCTGCCACAACCAGACGGGTGTCTAGACTTTGTCACTCTGTGGCCAGGAACAAAGCCTGCTTCTCACCTCCCCCTGAAGGAACTGTAAAACCTGGTGGTGAGCCTCAAAGGCTCAAGCCTGTTGTTACAGCACCCCAGGGCATCCCAGCTAGTGGAGATGCCCAACCCTCACTTTTGGCTGCAAGTCCGGAGGAGATAATGAGAAAAACAAGGAGGAGTCACCCACCAGTCCGGACAGCCCCTAAGGTGTCCTGAGCTGAGGTGACCCCCTGCCTTAGGAAATCCTCCATCTTGATTTTGGAGGATTCCCCCAAAAGGAATAGGGATGTGCCCCCCTCCCCTCAGGGAGGAGGCACAAAGAGGGTGAAGCCACCCTCTAGACAGTAGCCATTGGCTACTGCCCCCCCAGACATAAACACACCTCTAAATTCAGTATTTAGGGGCGACCCTGAACCCAGGAAATCAGATTCCTGCAACCTGAAGAAAGAAGGACTGCCGACCTGAAAGCCCCGCAGAGACGACAACTGACTTATCCCCAGCCCTACCGGCCTGTCTCCAGACTCAAAGAACCTGCACAGCGACGAATCCAGCGGGACCAGCGACCTCTGAGGACTCAGAGGACTGACCTGCACCTAAAGGACCAAGAACCTCCCAAGGACAGCGGCTCTGTCCACAAACAACAAAGCAAGCAGCTTTAAAGAGACTCTAACTTCCCACCAGAAGCGCGAGTTTTCACACACTGCACCCGACACCCCCGGCTCGAGTTCAGGAGAACCAACACTGCAGAGAGGACCCCCAGGCGACTCCAACAAACTGGACACCCTGAGTCGACCTCCCAGCACCCCTACAGCGACGCCTGCAGAGAGGATCCAGAGGCTCCCCCTGACTGCGACTGACTGGTAACAAAGGAACCAGACGTGTGGACCAAGCACTGCACCCGCAGCCCCCAGGACCAAGAGGAACCACCTACCAGTGCAGGAGTGACCAGCAGGCAGCCCTCATACTAGCCCAATTGGTGGCTGGCCCGAAAATCCCCCCTGTGCCCTGCCTGCATCACCAGAGTGACCCCCAGAGTCCCTCCATTGTTCTCTACAGAAAACCAGACACCTACTTTGCACATTGCTCCCGGCCGCCCCTGTGCAGCTGAGGGTGTGTTTTGTGTGCTTGAGTGTGTGTCCCCCAGTGCTCTGCAAACCCCTCCCCCCGGTCTGCTACCAGAGGACGCAGGTACTTACCTGCTAGCAGACTGGAACCAGAGCACCCCTGTTCTCCATAGGCACCTATGATGTTTGGGCCCTCCTCTGACCTCTGCACCTGACTGGCACTGTGTTGCTGGTGCTGGGGCTTTGGAGTTACCTTGAACACCCAACTGTGGGCTGCCTATGCCCAGGAGGCTGAACTTGTAAGTGCTTTACTTATCTGAGAAACTAACCAATACTTTCCTCCCCAGGAACTGTTGATTTCTGCACTGTGTCCAGTTTGAAAATAGCTTATTGCCATTTTGCCAAAACTGTGTACACTACTGTTTTAAATCAAAGTTCTATACTTACCTGTGTGAAGTACCCTACAATTTATGTACTTCCCTAAAACTTGAATCTTGTGGTTCTAAAATAAATTAAGAAAATCATATTTTTCTATATAAAAACCTTTTGGCCTGGAGTTAAGTCTTCGAGTGTGTGTTCTCATTTATTGCCTGTGTGTGTACAACAACTGTTTAACACTACCCTCTGATAAGCCTACTGCTCGACCACACTACCTCAAAATAGAGCATTTGTATTATCTAATTTTGACACTATCAACATCTATGGGGAACCCTTGGACTCTGTGCACACTATCTCTCACTTTGAGATAGTATATACAGAGCCAACTTCCTACAAAGGTCATCTCTAAACCCCCTCGTTAGGAAACCAATGAGTCTGTCCAAGAAATTCCTCAATTCTCCATTCTATTTGAAAAGGAATGTGTTAATGCCAAAGTCTTTCACAGTTTTCTATTGAGTCCACGTTGTTCTTTGTAGAGGTGGTGCCTTGAACACAAGGTATTGTAACAGTTGTAGATACTACCAGGCTTAATGGGGTGTAGTCTCTCAAAGAAAGGAGGGGTCTGACGCCAGTAGCTCATAATTCTGCAGAGGAAGGGGAGCCCTAATGAAGGCAGGTCCATTAAAGTCCCTGAAAATCCTATACTGCAGGTGAAACAACCTGGAAAGTATGGTTAAGTTCTCACTTAACTAGCCATTAGGTTTATAGGTCAAATAAAAATATTCCTCTTGCATCTGCGTACCTTACCAAGCTTCACAGATGCTTTGTAAATGTGGCAAATGGGCCTAGACAGTATTTCCATTACACCAGTACTAGGAAAGGTTATTACCTCAAAAGCAACATCTCACACCCTGAACACCAATTTATAATTTCACAATATACTAGTGCATATTATTATATACTAGCATTACGAAAAATCTTAAAGCACTATAACCCACTGGTTTGTGATCCTAAGCTTGGTTGATGCACTTCCCTAAATTCTAGTTCCTGCATCCTCTTCACTGAAAGCTCTTGCAATGATAATGCTGGACTAGATGTCTGGCTAAATGCATCTTTGCTGGCCAATATCAATATCAAACCGCTAGTGAATCAAGGAAATCTTCCCCTTCTCAATTAGCTAAAAAGGTGCCACATTCCCATCGCTGGAAGGCACAATTATCATTAATTATTGTCTATCAAATAGCTCCTGTCAGCCTTCCTCCAACACCGATCATCAAGATTTACTAAATATTTCAACTGTTCTTAACCATCTGGAGTGTATTTAGCTCAGCTATCTATCAGAAGTAACAGAATAATAATTATCAACACACACACACACACACACACACACACACACACACACACACACACACATATCCATAGATGCCAGAACAAGCTTAGTGAAATTACGTACAAGCTCCTGCCAGATTAATGATTTTCTAATACCATTACCAAACATCAAGGCATCCTGATGGTTTAGGACTTTAAAGTAAACAAAGGTAGTTGGCTACAATAAGCCAGCTGTAAACATTTACATGGTACCTATTTAAAGTAGGTTTGAATACATTCTATCCTTTTCCCTCTCTTCTGGAAAGAAGCACACCGAAGCAACTCAGCTAGCCACAAAAGCAGGAGCAATTGTTGGAGACTCATTCACAACACATAATGCTGATTCTATCTCACATACCCTTCAACCACACACACTCATCACATCATTCATACAAATGCCAACCTGTTTGTGATCAGACTTTGCACGCTTGTTCCAGCCTGCAACCATTCAGATGAACCATACACCCTTCAGCACATGACTACTCAGACAAAGAAGCATTGTGGGGCCACACTTGTGACATATAAATGAGTAACATAACACATTTCCAATGGGATTGATGTTGAGAGATGTAACACAGAATGTCTAAAGGGGGAGAAGGAGTGACACCAATTCAGAAGATGTCCTGCATCCATCAAAAACTATAAATATGCATATAAAATTTTAACAGGACAGGCAAAAAATATGCCAATATTTGGTGGCTGCCCTGTATCCACCAAACTCTAAATAATCCCTTATGTCTCTTCTGGACAAATGAAAAGTGGATGATGAATATGGCTGCAAACCGACTATCTTGAATAATTTGGGCTAGTAAGGATTGCAGGTCTTCGGGGACCACAGGTAGGATCTCACCCACCATGTCCCAGAGTGCTCCAGTCAGCAGCTCGCATTAACTGACTTCCAATGTACTCAAGGCAAGACTGCCAGAAGTGTCAACTTCCTGCCAAGGGAAATGGTTGGAAAAGCTTTAGGATTTACTTTATTGGTGGAAGCATGTACTATTAAGATCATGGGTGTTGGATGCTGGGTGAAAACATCTGGGCCACCAGAAGCAGGTCTACTGTGATGGGCAACTTGTCGGTTGCATGGGGGCCCAAAGCATGGCTTAGCCAAAGCGCTCAATAGCTTGTCAGTAAGGGCTTTATTAGAGGTTAGGTCAGAGTCAGACGGGCTATAGGACCACTGTGCAGGCACTGGTTTTGAACTCCCTAGTCTGGAAGTGAAGATCAAGGACCTCAGCAGCTCTGAAGTGAAGAAAGTACTCTCCTTTGTTGCTGGATTGGTGGGGAAAACAAACTAGTGTTTGCCCACTTGCCAAATTCACTGGCTTTGTGTAATTCCATGTGCGAAACATCTGCATCAAAAGGAGGGGCAAGTTCCAAAGTCCTTTCCATAGTCATCGCCATAGAGATGGTTCTTATTTGAGCCTGAGACAAAAAGCTGATTAAAATGTTTGTGTATGGATGTGAAACAGTGGGATTGTATTCAAGCCCAATGGGATCAAAATAGGCAGTGACCCATGAATACCTAGTCATGGTCACGCTGAAGCTGGTCGGACAGACCAAGGAACTGGAGGTCCTCCTCCGGCGTCAGAGGCACCTGTGCCAATATTGATGAACAACTTGTGCGGATTTTGTCACAGTGCTAATCTGTCTGAAGGACCCTGCATATCTTTGGGGCCCACTGGTGAGCCAGAGGGAACCAGATGCATGCCAAAGATGTGCAGTATGCTACAACTTCACTGATCGTTCTAGAAACTCAGGTGCATGGGAATCAAAGACAGAACGGGAGAGAGAGTGAGTGAGTGAGTGAGTGGCAAGAACAGGCAGCACTGAACAAAGACTGTTTGTGTGACAAACATAAAAAGGCTGAAAGTGCTGACAGGCAATCTTTAACTGTGCCCACAGCATGGCCTGGTATCATGACATCAGTAACCTCAGGAGGGAAATCGAAAAGGCTAAACTGCCACCACTCACTCTCCACATATGGAGGTGCCTTCTCCAAAGAGTGTAGGGAAGAGTTACGTCCCGCCTGGACTCCTGGTGTTTCTTCTTTGATTCACCTGGAGACTTCGACCGAGATGAAGAGTAGCCCAGGGAAAGACTTCAAGAATGGATCTGCACTCTTGACTTACACTTGCAGCACGACTAGCAAGAAACCTTCCAATACTTCCAAGCAGAGGTTTACCTTGTGATCTCAGGTGGTTTTCAGGTTCATTTGGGCACAGTTGTCGCAGGCCTTAAGGTCGTCCAAAGAACCCAAGTGTGAAAGGCACACCTCGTCAGGATCTGTCAGACATCTCTTTGCGTCAATCCCTAGAAAGGCTTAAACCCTGTAGCTGTAAGGCGTGACATTCCAAACACACTAGGAAATGTGATGGGAAAAATTATCTTCACAAATGAAAAAAGCAGTGCTCATGATCCTCATCTGAAGGAGCAGAAAGAAAGGCACGGATTTCAGAAAGCACCTATATCTGTGGGTGATGCCAATATGTGGCTCCGTTTGTCACTATTATAGTAGAATGGTGTCAACGAGAAGCCACACAACATCACCTGCTTGCACATAATGCACTGCTTTGAATTTTATTGATCCAATCAGGTGCCTGTGGATATTCACAAGGAGAGAAATCTGCAGACAGAAGTACCCATCAGACGAGGCAAGTAGAGAAACACTTCAATAGAAACAGGAATACTGGAATGCCTCTTTTCAAAGAAAAGAGAAACACACGTTAGATATTCTTCTGACATTGAAAAATACGGCATAGTAGAAATGCTGAATAAAAAGAGAACTGTTTTGGAATCCTTGCCACTGCAGCAGAAAAACCAAGCAGTTGGTTTGCCCCTACTTTATCTGAAAGGACCATGGGACAAAGTGGCCATTTTGTCTAGTGTTACAGCTAATGAAGGAAAATTAAAATTCCTTATTGCTTATCTGTTTTTTTGTGCATTACATGTTCAAGGGGGAGTGTCTTCAGTCGTATGTAAAGAATGATACACAGGACACGAATGTAGAATAAGGTTTACATTGTAAAATCTTCACAAATCTTTTATGAAGTGGCAAACAGTACTGACCACCTCCAGTTCTCATCCTTGTAAACAAAATATTCTGATTAAGATAATGAACAATGTTGTAATAAGGCATTAGATTTGATGAAAGGGGTATCTGACAGGAAACAATCCTTTAACTAGACATTTCACAAGCAAATGCACTTGCATCTGCCATATACAAGCTGCAGGGTGGGATTTAGAGCTGAGTGGTAATGGAAAACACTCTAGATTACGAGAGAAAGAGCTATTTACTAAAGACAATTAAACAATTGGATTTTCTGTAAGATAGTGCTCACACAATGGGGGAAGTTATAAGTATGGATCTGCCTTTCAATTTGATGCTTTAACCAGAAACTTCTTGATTTCAGTTGCACCCTCTGGGTAGAAAAGGGTTTAATGGACACAAGAAAGGCAAATGTAATACTCTTAGCCCAAATTCTAGAATATATGGTGAAAAGACCACTCTCACTAAATTGCCTTGGAGGCTTATTTACTGTTCTAGTTCCAGTCTTAACATATTTTGGAGAAAGTTAAAAGTTCCAATTATGTTTTTAAATAGTTGTAATCACACAGCCAGGACTGGCTGATGTGCAAGGTTAAAAAAGTAGGAATACCAAATTGAGAGGACTTTTTTTTATTATAATATGAATGTGAATCAGGTCCAAACATCTTGGTTATCTAGGCATTTCACTTGCCGGCCACAACAATCACAACTGGACTTAAACAAAAAGAAGGGGAATAAACACAGAGAAAAAAAAAAAAAAAGAAAATAGGTTTCAGAACAAATGACATGACTTTAGAATGTGTAATGGCTCACCTTCTCAGTATCGAGTTGCTGGAGTCTTGCAACATATAAGGGAAGGTGATTAGGATAAGCTTCCTTCAATTCATTATATAGGTCACTGGTATCTAGTCTAGACAAAAATAGTTGCCAAAATAAAAAAGTTATTCTAATACAAGCAGCACCGTACAAATTGTCAGGCATTTTCACAAAAACAATTGCATCTTACCCAAAATGTTATGCTCCATTATTAACAGTAACACTCCTAATCCAGAAGAACATTTATATTCAATCTTATCAGTTAAAGCGCATGCCCAGGAGATGTGCAATACACATGCCATCCACTTCATTTCGAAATTAAAAATGTGATGAGTGAACTTAATAAAGATGCTTTGAACTGAAACTGGAAAAAATTAACACCAATGTTGTTACTTTGCTTTATCACATTTACTTAGTTTTATAGCCACACCCATCCCATTTTCCAACTTGATGGGAGTTTATACTCTAAAGCAGTGGTTCCCAACCTTTTCACTCCTGAGGACCCCTACTGAATCATTACTGGAAGCTGGGGACCCCCAAGCAATTTTTCCGATTTAAATTTCAAACATTAAAATAGTAATTTGCAAAAAATACACAAACAAGTACACACCAAACAAATACTTAACTTAGTAAAGATATCATTATTTTATATTGAAAAAATATACAGAAATTGAAAACATTTAATGGGGTGGTTGGTGCTGCAACTTGGCAACAATGTTTGGTTTCATTTATGAAAGCTGAAACCTCAAGTATGATTCTACATTTCTCAAGCGATTTGCGTTTTTTTTTTTTTTTTGGTACAAAAGATCTGAGAAAGCTTTTTCATATAATATGTGGTAGCGAAAGGAAGTAAAACCATAAGGGCCTACTCTCTCCATAGCCTCTCTGTCACATGTATTTCATTTGATTTATAGCACCTCTCATACCAGTGTAGAGTGTCAGAACACTTTTTACAGAGGACTACAGGTTTAGAATTCACGTCATCCATACTGGAGGCATTTTCTAAGAGTGCTTGGTCTTGAGAAACACAAACTCAGAATTCGGAATATAAAAATGGCTAGTATAGCCTTTAATAATAGTGTATTCCTATGCAAGCAAACCTTTTTTCATCAGCATAAGGATAATGAAAGACTGGGAAAAAACACAACTTTCTAATTTGTTCCATGTAGTTCTTTGTTGGCAGTTGATGACTCACTGTGCTAGATTATGAACTGTACAGTAACTAAAGAATCTCTGACAAAAGCGGTAACCCACTGTGCTATGCACATAGAATACTATTCTTTGCATGGTATACGTCCTTTGCAGCAGGCATATTAACCGTCAGTGCTACCTTTGAGGAGGAAAACTGCTACTAGACAAAATCTCCCATCTCTCCAGTAGGTACATTAGTCACCAGAGCAATCTTGACACTTATTTGTGTCGGAAAGCTTACAAGGAACTTTACAGTGCTTTGAAAGCTGCTGCACAAATTAATTAACAAATACTACTCCGGACCACCACCCGTGACGCAGGATCCACACAAATCAGGATGAGAGGAGATCCACGCAGCCAGTGGCCATTGCAGCAGGTGCCTGCGGATGCAGGGGAGTGACTCCTTCACTCCAAGGGAGATTCCTTCTTCTTTTGCAGGCTGAAGAGCTGCTGTCTTCTGGGGATGCACAGTAGGTGAAATGTTGCAAAGCTGGCAGGAGACCTGGCAATAAAGTTGCAGAAGAGACTACTTCGTGGATAGCAGCGTTGTCAGTTCCTCGAGGGTCCACTTGCAGTTCCAGTGGCCAGAAGTCGAAGTGGAGGTTGCATAGGAATCTTGCAAGCCGAATCTGAGGACCCACCCAAGAGAGAGACCATAAATAGCCCTGAAAGGGGGATTGGTCACCTAGACAGGTAAGCACCTGTCAGGAGAAGGCTCTGACGTCACCTACCTGGCCACTTAGATGCTTCCACAGTGCCCTGCCAACCCTGGAAACAAGATGGCAAAAGCCCGGGACCCTCATTGTCCAGTTTTACGCCAGAGCAGGGTGCAGGGGTCCCTGAACTGGTGTGGACTGGTTTATGCACAGAGTGCACCAAATGTGCCCTTCAAAGCATACCAGTGGCTTGGGGAGGCTTCCCCTCGTAAGCCAGTCACACCTATTTCCAAAGGGAGTGTTACCTCCCTCTCCCAAAGGAAATCCTTTGTTCTGCCTTCATGGGCTTAATCCGATCAAGCAGCAGGAGGGCAGAAACCTCTCTGAGGGGTGGCAGCAGCTTGGGCTGTCTGGAAAGCCCTGTAAGACTCGTGGGAGCAATGCGGGGGGTCCTCTAAGAAGCCCCCATAGTGCATGGAATCATACCCCAATACTGTTGCAAGTATTGGAAGTATGATTCCGACATGTTTGATAAACATGCCTAGGTTCGAAGTTATCATTATGTAGCTGGATCTAGGTTGTGACCTATGCCCAAGTACACGCGTAAAATGGTGTCCCCGCACTCACAAAGTCCAGAAAAATGGGCCAAGAGTTTATGGGGACACCTCCGCTAGTGCGGGGGCCCTCACACACAGGTACCCGCACCCTGCCCTCTGGGCTGACAAGACCTACCAAAGGGGTGACTTACAGTGGCCTGGTGCAGTGACCTGTAGTGAAAACGGTGCATGCACCCGTTTCACGCAGACTGCATTTGCAGGCCTGCAGAACCCTTTGCATGGGCTCCCTACTGTTGGCAGAATAACTGCTGCAGCCCATACGGATACCCCTGGTACCCTAATGCCCTGGGTACCTAGGCACCACATACTAGGGACTTACATGTCCAGTATGCCAATTGTGGGAAGAAAAAGGTACAGTTACTAAGTTAGAAGAGGGAGAGCATAATCAATGGGGTCCTGGTTAGCAGGATCCCAGTGAGCACAGTCAAACACCCTGACAACAGGCAGAAAATGGGGGGTAACCATGCCAAGAAAGAGGGTACTTTCCTACACCTCTCCCCCCACCCCCCCCCAAGCGAAGGACAAGAAGGCTAACCTTGCCCAGATGAGTCTTTGCTGTCGAAGTGGAAATATCTGGAGAGTCCATGTGCATTAGCGTGGTTACTCCCAGGTCTATCTATGTTCCAGTCTATAGTCCATTCCCTGTAGGGATATGGACCACCTTAACAATTTGGGGTTTTCTCCTTTCATCTGTTTGAGCCATATAAGGGGTTTGTGGTCTGTTTGAACAATGAAATGAGTGCCAAACAGGTATGGCCTCAGCTTCTTCAAGGCCCAGAACACAGCAAAGGCCTCCCTTTCTATAGCTGACCAACGCGTCTCTCTAGGGGTCAACCGTCTGCGTATGAAAACAACTGGTTGATCTTGGCACTCAGTGTTAATTTGGGAAAGAACTGCCTTGAAGCATCAGTCTGAACTATGAACTTCTTGGAGTAGTCAGGGCTTTTTAACACAGGTGCAGAGCACATGGCCTGTTTGAGGTTCTCAAAAGCTTTTGGAAAGCTAGCTGCCCAACAAGCTTTTTTAGGCATTCTTTTAGGGGTGAGCTCATTAAGAGGGGCTACAATGGAGCCATAGTTCTTAATGAACCTCCTGTAGTACCCAGTGATGCCTATGTAGTAGGGGGGAGTCCAATCTAAAATAGTTTGGATCTTCCCCTGCAGTGGTTGAATCTGGCCTCCACCTACCAGGTGGCCAAGATACACAACCTTCCCCTGCCCTATTTCGTAGTTAGAGGCCTTGATAGTGAAGCCTGCTTTTTGCAGAGCCTCCAAAACATTCTAGAGGTGGACCAGTTGGTCATCCCAGGTGGAGCTAAAGACAGCTATATCATCTAGATAAGCTGCACCTTAGGCATCCAAACCTTGGAGGACAGTATTTACCAGCCTCTGAAAAGTGTCAGGTGCATTCTTCAAAACAAAGAGCATTACCTTGAAGTGATAATGCCGTCTAATGGTTGAGAATGCAGTTTTTGCTTTAGCATCATCTGATAGCGTTATCTGTCAATAGCCTACAGTCAGATCAAATGTGCTAAGATACTTGGCAAATGGCAGTGTATCTATGATCTCATCTGCCCTAGGAATAGGGTGAGCATCAGTTTTTGTGACAGTGTTGAGCCCTTTGTAATCAACACAGAATCTCATCTCCAGTTTACCATTTTGGGAGTGAGGTTTTGGGACCAGCACCACTGGGCTAGCCCAGGGGGTATCAGGGTGCGCAATGACTCCTAGGTCTAGAATCTTTTGCACTTCTGCCTTGATGCAATCTCTAACATGGTCAGGTTGCCTGTAAATTTTGCTTTTGATAGGCAAACGGTCCCCTGTGATAATGGTGTGTTCCCACCATGCTGTCTGACCAGGCGTCAGAGAAAACAGTTCTGAGAATTGCCCTATGAGGTTCCTGCAGTCCTCTTTCTGAGACTCAGAAAGACAGTCTGCTAGGACAACCCCATCCACAGAGCCATCAGCTGCAGTGGTGGAGAAGAGGTCAGGGAGAGGGTCACTCTTCTTCCTGTCCCTCATCAGTGGCCATGAGCAGGGTCTTGTCAGCCCTGTCATACCATGGCTTAAGGTGGTTCACATGAAGCACCCTGAGGGGGCTTCTGGGAGTGCCAAGGTCCAGTAATATGTGACCTCACCCTTTTTCTACACTATAGTGTGGGGACCACTCCACTTGTCGTGGAGTGCCCTGGGAGCCATAGGCTCCAGGACCCACACTTTCTGCCCTGGCTGATACACAGTTAGGACAGCCTTATGGTCATGCCACTGCTTCTGCAGTTCTTGGCTGGCCTGAAGGTTTTTGGTGGCCTTTTTCATGTACGCAGCCATTCTGGGTCCGACACCAAGTACATAGTCCACAATGTCTTGTTTATGGGGCTTGAGAGGTTACTCCCTGCCCTCACTTACAAGAGCAAGTGGACCCCTAACAGGGTGTCCAAACAGAACATCAAAGGGGCTGTTGCCCACTCCCTTCTAAGGAACCTCAGAGTCCCATAATCATGCCCTTGAGAGTTTTATTAAACCTCTCAGGGTGGTGAACTTTTAAGTTACTCCACATTCCTTCCACATGGCCTTATGGTATGCAGACACAATTTGTGCCTCTGTCTCCTACCACCTCTTTTGGGAAGCCCACTCTGGAGAAGATTCCCAGGAGGGCTTTTGACACTTCAGGGGCTGTAGTGGTCTGTTTCCAGAAGCAGTGGGTGAGTCTAGGGGACCAACAATCTCCACCTCAACCCTCTCAAAGGGAACCCCAACCACTGGCAGTGGGCATAAGCCCCCCAGCTGAAATCAATAACTGCCATGGGGTGGCATACAGGATTGCTGTGGGCGTCAGACACTTGGTACTAATGACCAAGTAGGTGTTGCTCTGGGGCCACCAGTTTTTCAGTCACCAAAATGACACTGGCACCTGTGTCCCTGTAGGCCTCTGCCTGAACACCATTTATTAAGGGTAACTGCCTGTACTTACCCATGTTATGGGGACAGACAGCAAGGGTGTCTCAGTAGTCTCCCTAACTAAGCTAGCCCCCACCACACTTCCTAAAGTGAGCCCAGCTACACCCTTGGATTGGCTATTGTTACCTGCTGCTACTGCTGTTACTAGGGGCAATAGTGGAAGAGGTGGGGGTTGTAGTTATGGGTGGCTTGGTGCTTTTCTTAGGACAGGAGCTGTCTCCTGGCCTATGGCCTTTGCTTCTACAAAGATAGCACCAAGGCTTCTTGTTATGGAAGAGGAGGAAGAGGTTTTGGACCCACACCCAGAGGGATTTTGTGGGTCTGGTGAAGACTCTTTAGATTTGTTTTTGTCCCCCAGCCTTGTCCCAAGACTTACCTGCTTCCTTTTTCTTGTCTTAGTCACCCTCTGTGTAAGCTTTTTTGCTCACTCTTGTTCTGACACATTTGTCTGTCTTCTTTCCCAGTTCTTGGGGAGAGGCCAGATCTGATTCTGAGGTTTATCTTTGCAGCACTAGCTTGATCTTGACCTAATAGGTGACTCTAAAGTTTTCTGCTTGTGAAGCAATCACTGTAGGCAATGCTGGAGAAGGTATGATAGGGAAAGCATTCTAGGATGCTACTATTCTTGGGGGTTTAATCAAATGGTCCTACATTACCAGCTCTAGGACAATTACATCTAATTTAAATCTTATTATACTTGTACTGGTCCGACTACTGCATTATGTGATAAAGTCAAGGTATGATCAGCTAGCCATCTGTGCAAAGCACATACATGACTATTTTAGGTGCTCTTAGCTCCGTGTGATGGCGTATGTGAAGGAAATGATCGTTAATCATAGTTTTAATTGATAAGTTTGTATTTTAACATGTGATTTTTAATGCATTATTGATGTGAATCCTAGCTTGTTTTAATGGGATAGAGGAGTTAGCTTAGCCTTTGGCTTGCAGACTCGTGCCCCTGTCACCTAGTGACTTTTACCCTACTTTGCCTGCTCTGTTTTAGCAAATTTATTTAAATCTTTTAAGATGGCGGACTTCTTTTTAGTTAGGCCCATGTTTTAGTTTGCATTATCAGTGCCACCGCGCTAAGGCGTCAATATCAAGCGACAAAGATAAACAAACTGTAGGTGTTCACATTAGATACTTTACCTCTTCACGCTTTCGAGGGAATTGTTTATATAAATACCATCCAAAACATATCTTGTTATCTATTGTTTGGGAACAGACCTACATCAGGGGTCCAAGGAGATCTGTATAAATACTCCTCAGTTAAACAGATAGTCAGAGGGATTCCTACCAGATGCCACTGCTGCTGGACATCGCCTTGATGCAGACCCAGTCTTCGTGTCCCTACAAAGTCTGAGCTAGAGACCTCATTCCAAGGTAACAAGGGTTGGGGAGCCTCTTCTCATGAACATGGCATTGGCAGATTAGGTTTAACGAACAAGTTACTTACCTTCGGTAACAAATTATCTTGTAGAGACTATCTAGCTGCAGATTCCTTACCTTAGAATTCCCTGGCATCAGCTTCAAATACAGAATTTTTCTGCTGAGCAGTACACTGCGCACGCCGTCAGGTGGTGGTGTTCAGATCCGCATGCATCATCCGGCTCCACGTGTCGTCGTCAGCATCGTTGGAGCTGTCTGACGTCACGGTCTTCTATAAAGGCACCACCCCGGTGCACGTACATCAGTTATTTTCCACAACTTCCCACGCCAGAAGCGCAGAGTCATGGAAGAACTAACAAACATTTTAGTTTTACGCTTGACTGAGGAAAAAAGATATGCCCTTAAGAAAGGCAAAAATACAAAAACATGATATATATGGAAAATGTCACTTACCCAGTGTACATCTGTTCGTGGCATGTTGCGCTGCAGATTCACATGCTGTGCATTATCCTGCCATCTAGTGTTGGGCTCGGAGTGTTACAAGTTGTTTTTCTTCAAAGAAGTATCTTCGAGTCACAGGACCGAGTGACTCCTCCCTTTCGGCTCCATTGCGCATGGGCGTCGACTCAATCTTAGATTGTTTACCCAGCAAAGGGTGAGGTAGGAGTTGGTAAAGTAAAGATACTAGAGGTGCCCATGTAATGGAGTAGAAATGTATGTACATATTTCGTATTAAAGGAATATTTATTTACATATTTACATGCAACTAAAACGGCTACAGGCTCCCGGGGAGGTGGGAGGGCGCATATGAATCTGCAGCGCAACATGCCATGAACAGATGCACACTGGGTAAGTGACATTTTCCGTTCTATGGCATGTGTAGCTGCAGATACACATGCTGTGCATAGACTACAAAGCAGTAATCTCCCCAAAAGCGGTGGTCAGCCTGTAGGAGTTGAAGTTGTCTGAAATAATGTTCTCAGTACAGCCTGTCCTACTGTGGCTTGTTGTCTTGCTAACACATCTACACAGTAATGCTTAGTGAATGTATGGGGCGTAGACCAGGTGGCTGCCTTACAAATCTCTGTCATTGGTATATTACCAAGCAAAGCCATTGTGGCGCCTTTTTTCCTAGTGGAATGTGCCCTTGGAGTAATGGGTAATTCTCTTTTAGCTTTAAGGTAACAGGTCTGAATACATTTGACTATCCATCTGGCAATGCCTTGTTTGGATATAGGGTTACCTGCATGAGGTTTTTGGAAAGCTACGAATAATTGTTTTGTTTTTCGAAATTGTTTTGTTCTGTCAATGTAATACATTAGCGCTCTTTTAATGTCTAATGTATGTAATGCCCTTTCTGCTACTGACTCTGGTTGTGGAAAGAAGACTGGGCGTTCCACAGTTTGGTTTAGATGAAACGGTGATATGACTTTTGGTAAAAATTGTGGATTTGTAAGGAGAACCACTTTATGTTTATGTATCTGTATAAAGGGTTCTTGGATAGTAAATGCCTGTATTTCGCTAACTCTTCGTAGAGAAGTGATGGCTATTAGAAAGGCTACTTTCCAAGTCAAGAATTGGATTTGACAAGAATGCATGGGTTCAAATGGTGGACCCATGAGTCGTGTTAGTACAATATTAAGATTCCATGAAGGTACTGGTGGTGTCCTTGGGGGTATGATTCTTTTTAGTCCCTCCATAAAGGCTTTGATAACTGGGATTCTAAAAAGCGATTTTGTATGTGTAATCTGCAAATAAGCAGATATTGCAGTGAGATAGATTTTAATGGAAGAAAAAGCAAGATTTGCTTTTTGTAAGTGTAGTAAATAACTTACAATGTTTTGTATGGAGGCGTTTAGCGGCGTAATTTGATTAGCCTGGCAGTAGAAAACAAACCTTTTCCATTTATTAGCATAACAATGCCTTGTTGTGGGTTTTCTTGCTTGTTTAATGACCTCCATACACTCTTTTGAGAGGTTTAGATATCCGAATTCTAAGATTTCAGGACCCAGATTGCTAGGTTGAGCGATGCTGGATTTGGGTGCCTGATCTGTTGTTTGTGTTGTGTTAACAGATCTGGTCTGTTTGGTAGTTTGATGTGCGGTACTACCGAGAAGTCCAACAGTGTGGTGTACCACGGTTGGCGAGCCCACGTTGGTGCAATGAGTATTAGTTTGAGTTTGTTTTGACTCAGTTTGTTGACCAGAAAAGGAATGAGCGGGAGAGGGGGGAAAAGCGTAAGCAAATATCCTTGACCAGCTGATCCATAGAGCATTGCCCTTGGACTGAGGGTGTGGGTATCTGGACGCGAAGTTTTGGCATTTTGCGTTTTCTTTTGTTGCAAACAGATCTATGTTTGGTGTCCCCCAGCGGTAGAAGTGATCTTTTAGAATTTGGGGATGTATTTCCCATTCGTGAGACTGTTGGTGATCTCGACTGAGATTGTCGGTTAGCTGATTGTGAATGCCTGGTATATATTGTGCTATCAGACGAATGTTGTTGTGAATTGCCCAGTGCCAAATTTTTTGAGCTAGGAAACACAGTTGTGACGAGTGCGTCCCCCCCGTTTGTTTAAATAATACATTGTTGTCATATTGTCTGTCTAGACAAGGATATGTTGGTGGGCTAGAAGGGGCTGAAAGGCTTTTACTGCTAGAAAGACTGCTAGCAGTTCTAAATGATTTATGTGAAGTTGTTTTTGTTGACTGTCCCATTGACTTTGTATGCTGTGATTGTTGAGGTGTGCTCCCCACCCAATCATGGAGGCGTCTGTTGTGATAATGGCGTGAGGTACTGGGTCTTGAAAAGGCCGCCCTTTGTTTAAATTTACAGGGTTCCACCATTAAAGAGAAGAGTGTTTTTGACGGGCTATCAACACTAGATCTTGGAGTTGACCCTGTGCATGCGTCCATTGTTTTGCTAGGCACTGTTGTAAGGGCCGCATGTGTAGTTTTGCGTTTGGGACAATAGCTATGCATGAGGACATCATGCCTAGTAGTTTCATCACAAACCTGACCGTGTATTGTTGGTTTGATTACATGCTTGATTTTATATTTTGAAACGACTGGACTCTTTGTGGACTTGGAGTGGCAATTGCTCTTTGCGTGTTGCTCCCAAGTATTGTTGTATTTGGGATGGTTGCAAATGTGATTTTTGGTCATTTATAGAAAAACCTAGTTTGTGCAGAGTATCTATTACATATTGCGCGTGATTTTGACATTGTTATTGAGTGTTGGCTTTCATTAGCCAATCGTCTAGATACGGGAATACGTGCATGTTATTTCTCCTTATATGAGCTGCTACTACAGCTAGGCATTTTGTAAATACCCTGGGGGCCTTTGTTATTCCGAATGGCAACACTTTGAATTGGTAATGTTTGCCTTGTATTACAAACCTGAGGTATTTCCTGTGAGATGGATGGATGGGTATGTGAAAATACGCATCCTTTAGATCCAGTGTTGTCATGTATTCCCCTTGTTTTAGTAAAGGGACTACATCCTGTAGTGTTACCATGTGGAAATGATCTGATTTGATGAAGAGATTCAGTGTTCTGAGATCTAAAATAGGCCTTAACGTTTTGTCTTTCTTTGGGATGAGGAAATGCAGGGAGTAAACCCCTGTTCCTCTCTGGTGATAAGGTACCAGTTCTATGGCTTCTTTTGCTAGTAGTGCTTGGACTTCTATTTGTAATAGGTCTAAGTGTTGTATTGACATTCTGTGCGTTCTTGGGGGAACATCTGGAGGGAATCTTGTGAACTCTATGCAGTAACCATGCTGGATAATTGATAGAACCCACGTGTCTGTGGTAATGTGTGTCCAATTGTGTATGTATATGGGCATTTATAAAGCGCGTTCCGGCCTTGGCATCGAAGCGCTAAGAGGACATAAAGGAGAAAAAGATGACTGAAGGCTAGTAGCCCTATCACGGAAACAACTAGGTTTTCACCCTCTTCCTAAACATCGAGAAGTTCTGTTCTTTCCGGATATCAAGCGGTAAACCATTCCAATATCTGGCAGCCGCCACTGTGAACGCTTTATCTCCCCACCTAACTCTGCGCGTCCTACAGACCTGGATTAGAAACGACTTCTCTGATCTTAGGACGCGTCCTGGCCGATACCACCGGAGTCTGTCCACCAGGTGTTCTGCACCATCCCCATGTAGTGCTTTAAAGGTAATGCAGAGAGATTTAAAAATAATCCTCTTGCCCACCGGGAGCCAGTGAAGGCGCTTAAGGCTAAGGGACGACGACGCTAAACGTGGAAGTGCCAGAATCACGCGGGCTGCATTATTCTGAATCAATTGCAGTTTCTTCAAAGTGCATTCATCAATATCCAACAACAATGAGTTGCAATAGTCTACTCTTGACATGATCAGTGCCAACATAACCGTAATGGTAAAAATTTTCTCAGGATTTTCAAGGTCCAATAGCAAGACTTCACTAAGGCATTAACCTGTGGTTTAAAGCTTAATGCTTCGTCAAAAATCACTCCTAGATTTCTAGTTGCTCCGCACAGGCTAGGTAGTTGCCCGCAGTCATCTGGCCACCATCGCGGACCCCACAGATCCTTACTACAACCATACAGGACAATCTCCGTCTTGTTGGTATTGAGCTTGAGTCAATTCTGTCTCATCCACTGATTAATATCCTTCATGCAGCTATTAAACTGCTCTGCCACTTCCTCCCCATTACTCCTAGATACTGGAATAATAATCTGGGTGTCATCAGCATAGGAGGATGGAGAAAAGCCATATGATCGTATAAGTCTTGCCAGGGGGGCCACATAGACAGTGTGGTGGTATTTTGTTAATCTCCCCCCCACTGGTGATATGAGTCGGGGAAGTGTGACATTGAAGTCACTGCTTGCTACCAGGGGTCTGCTTGGCAGGCTGGAATTTACCTCTTCCTCTTGGGAAATGTCCTCTGTAGGAACCACAAAACCCCCCTCTCTGGTACGGAGATTGGTAAATGGGTTTTGTTTGGGAGGTGGATGGTTCTGAGGGTTGCTGTCTAAACCCTCCCCTAAATTGTGGTTTCCTAAATGTTCCCCTGTATTGAGACGAGTAGAGTGCGCCCATGGCTTTGGCCGTGTCCTTTTTCATTTTTTCTATTGCGGTATCCACTTCCGGGCCGAATAGTTGATGTTGATTAAACGGCATATTCAATACCGCTTGCTGTATCTCTGGTTTAAACCCAGAACTTCGCAGCCATGCATGCCTTCTAATTGTTACTGCTGTATTTACAGTTTGTGCCACTGTATCAGCAGAGTCTATTGCAGAGTGGATCTGGTTGTTCGATATGGCCTGTCCCTCTTCAACCACTTGTTGGGCACGTTTTTGATTCTCTTTGGGGAGGTGCTGGATGATGTCTTGCATCTTGTCCCAGTGTGCTCGGTCGTAGCGGGCAAGGAGGGCTTGTGAGTTGGCAATTCACCACTGATTGGCTGCTTGCGATGCCACTCTTTTCCCAGCCGCGTCGAATTTACGACTTTCCTTATCAGGGGGCGGCGCATCCCCTGATGACTGTGAATTAGCCTGTTTTCTTGCAGCACCCACAACCACGGAGTCCGGAGTGGAGCTGTTGTGTAATAAACACAGGGTCTGACGGGGCGGTTTATATTTCTTCTCGACCCTTGGCGTGATTGCTCTCCCTTTCACTGGTTCTTGGAAAACCTGTTGTGCATGTTTAAGCATGCCCGGTAACATTGGCAGGCTTTGATACGATGCATGCGTGGATACCAGAGTGTTAAACAGGAAGTCGTCTTCCACTGGTTCTGAGTGCATTGTTACATTGTGAAATGTTGCTGCTCTGGCCAGTACCTGCGTGTGGGACGTACTGTCCTCTGGCAGCGAAGGTTTTGTCGGATAACACTCTGGACTATTGTCCGAAACTGGTGGGTCATATAGATCCCAGGGGTCCGCATCATCTTGAGTCATCCCAGTATGTGTGGGTGACTGTGCCATTGGTGTGCCCACTGGTGACAACTGTGGTGATTGAAGTGGGGACGTTTGTGGTGAGAATTGTGGGGGTGGTGACCTTTCTCTAACCACTTTGGCCTTTGGTTGCATCTCAGTCTCGTGAAAAGTCAGTTTTCTTTTGGACTTGAGAGGAGGGATAGTTTGTATCTTCCCTGTATGTTTCTGGATTTGTAGCCTTTGCTGAGTTTGATCGTAATCTTCTAAATCCAGTTCCTGCTCAAATCTGTGCTTTTCTTTGAGCTGTAGAGAGAGCCCCTGCTCTTCCATGTAGGACGCCTTTTTCGACTCCAAAGCTGTTTTTTTCTGTATCGAAACCCCAATGGAGATTGCCTGTTTCGGCTCCGAGTGGCTTTTTCGAGGTTTATTCGTCTCGATTATTCGATGCCGACTCTTTTCGGTTCCGGTTTCTCGACCGGAGTCGGAAGTCTTTGGCACTGATTTGGCCTTTTTTGGTGCCGATGTTACTTGGTCACCGTCTTTTCTGTGGGTTGAGCCATGGCCTTCCGGCAGTGGCGTCCCCGAGGCCTTTTGCTTCTTGACCTGACCTTGGGTGTGGGTAGGGGCAGGTGTACTCACTTTTTGTGCCGCCGTCAGTGGTCGATCCCCATCTGATTCATCCGAGTCCGAACCCTGGATGGATATCCGCATCTCTTCTTCCTCGGTGTCGAGATGTTGTGACTGTTTCGACGCCATCTGTAACCGTCTTGTGCGTCGATCTCTTAAGATCTTCTTGGATCTAAACGCTCTGCAGGCCTCACAAGTATGTATCCTCTCTGTGTTCGGGCGATAAACACAGGTTACAGACCCGATGCTGGTCTGTGTAAGGATACTTGGCGTGGCACTTCGGACAGAAACGGAAAGGGGTCCAGTCCATTAGTTGTTTGTCGACAGGTGTGGTTGGCCCGACCAGGCCGAGATTAAGTGCAGAACCTCTGAAGGGCCGCCGAAGCGGTCTTGTTGTCGTGCCGATGTGATGATACTAAACCGGTCCCGAACGCAAACAATACCGACGAATTTCGATGATTTTCTAAGTTTCCCCGATTCGAATTACGGAGCGAAGAGGAACACGTCTGAACCCGGTGGCAGAAAGAAAACAATCTAAGATTGAGTCGACGCCCATGCGCAATGGAGCCGAAAGGGAGGAGTCACTCGGTCCCGTGACTAGAAAAGACTTCTTAGAAGAAAAACAACTTGTAACACTCCGAGCCCAACACTAGATGGCAGGATAATGCACAGCATGTGTATCTGCAGCTACACATACCATATATATATATATATCCGCAGAGCGGGGAGGCTTGGGTGGGTGTAAGGAATTCACAGCTAGATAGTCTCTCTACCAGATCATTTGTTACCGATGGTACGTAACTTGGTCATCTGATAGACTTCTAACTGCAGATTCCTTACCTTAGTCATGCTATAACTCCTGGCGGTGGGCTGCGAAGAGAAGTCCTGCAGGACCAAGCGAGCAAAATACCCCTCTCTTCTAACCTGGCTATCCAGGCAGTAGTGCCTTGCAAACGTGTGTAAGGAAGCCCACGTTGCCGCCTGGCAGATGTCTAGTGCCTCAAGCTAATGCAGTGGTAGCAGCTTTCCCTCTGGTAGAGTGAGCTCTTAAGCCCCCAGGAGGCTGCTTCTTAGCCAAAGTGTAACACATTTTAATGCAGAGAACAACCCAGCATGAAATGGTTTATTTCTGGACTGCCAGCCCCTTCTTTGCACCAATGTACCCCACAAAGAGCTGGCAGTCCACCCGGAACTCTTTTGTGGGGGCAAGGTAGAACGATAACGCTCTTTTTGGGTCCCGCCGATGGAGATGCTCCTCTTCCTTAGAGGGATGCAGTGGAGAAAAGTAGGTGATATTTTGACCCAGATTGAAAGGAGTCACCACCTTGGGGTGGAAAGAGGCACAAGTTTGGAGGACTACCTTATCCGGATATATCATGAGATACAGCGGTTTCAATTATATAGCCTGCATCTCACTCACTCTCCTGGCAGATGTGATCGCCACTAAGAAGGCTGCTTTGATAGTGAGCAGCCGGAGTGGACAATTATGTAAAGGCTCAAAAGGAGCACACATCAGAAAAGTGAGAACTAGATTAAGGTCCCACTGAGGCATAACAAAAGGCGTAGGTGGAAACGTATGTACAACCCCTTTTAAGAATCTTTGTACAATAGGAGACTTAAACAAAGACTGTTGATCAGGCAAGCGAAGAAAAGCCGATAAGACAGAAAAGTAGCCCTGTTGGGAGAGTGACAGAATGATCAGAAGGATATCAGAAAGAGAAGATGAAAGAGGATCAATAGACCTCTCTATACAATATAATACAAAACGTTTCCAGCGGCAGGCGTAAACAGTCTTAGTAGAGGGACGCCTGGCTGTCAGACTTCGGGAGGGAGGTCATAAACCATCAACTGCCGCCGCTCAATCTCCATGCATGAAGCCGCAGAGTTGAAAGGTTCGGGTGAAGAACCTTCCCCTGCAACAGAAGATCCTCCTGAAGAGGCAACCTGATTAGAGGACTGATGCTCATTTTGAGAAGCTCAATCAGGACCACTAGGATTACTTGGGCACGGTAGTTCTTGATTTTCTTGAGAACTCTGGGTAGAAGTGGTATGGGCGGAAAGACGTACAGGAGACCTGCACTCCACTCACGACGAAAAGCGTCACCTAGCGATAGCCGCCTTGGAAACTCCAACGCGCAATGCTGCTGACATTGTGCATTCTCTTCGGAGGCGAACAGACCTAACCAAGGCTCTCCCTACTGTTGAATGCGTCCTTGCACCACCTCCAAATGGAGACACTATTCGTGATCCACTAAGCATCGCCGGCTGAGTTCGTCCGTTCTGGCGTTCAGAGAACCTGCCAGGTGTGGTACCACCAGGGTAATGCCCTGATGTTCCAGCCATGTCCAGAGATGCAGAGCCTCTTGATAAAGGGTCCATGAGCCCACACTGCCTTGCTTGTTGCAGTACCACATTGTGGGAGTGTTGTCCATGTACACCTGCACTACCTTCCCTTTCACAATTGGAAGAAATGCCTTTTATGCTAGCCAGATCGCCTGAAGCGCCAACAAGTTGATATGGAGTCTGGATTCTGCCGGAGACCAGAGGCCCCTGATCTCCACGTCTCCCAGGTGGCCATCCCATCCCAGAAGTGAACCATCTGTCACTGCTGTAAAATCTCGTTGGGGAAGGGAGAGGAGTCTGCCCTTGACTTAATCGCAGTTCACAAATCACCACTGCAGATCCTTTGCAGATCCCTCTGCGATCTGAACCATGTTGGTAAGATTTCCCGGATGCTGTGCCCATTAGAACTTCAGGTCCCACTGCAGAGCCCTCATATGCCATCTGGCATTCTTGACTAATAGGATGCAGGAAGCCATAAGTCCCAACAGCCTCAGAGTCTGTCTCACGAAATCCAGGATAGAGTCGAAACATCTGTATCATAACCTGAACTGCTGCTCAGGAGGATAGGCCCGATACGGCACTGTGTCCAGAACAGCTCCAATGAAAGTGAGCTTCTGAGAGGTAATCAGGTGTGACTTAGGCACGTTTATAGTGAACCCCAGCGAGTGCAAGAGGTTTGCCATCGTCTGGAAGTGGGTGACGAGAGCCTGGGGTGTCGGAGCCTTCAAGAGCCAGTGGTCCAGGTAGGGGAAGACTGAAATCTCTAACCTGTGCAGATGAGCTGCCATCACTTTCATGGATACTGGAGGGGCACTGGTGAGAACGAAAGGGAGCGCGGTAAACTGAAAGTGCTTGAGGCCCACCTTGAACCACAAGTAACACATGTGAGCGGGCAGGATGGGGATGTGAAAATACGCAACCTGCAAGTCCAACGCTAGCATCCAGTCTCCTTGGTCTAGGGCAGACAAGACCTGAGCAAGAGTGAACATCTTGAATTTCTCCTTTTTGAGGAAGAGATTGACGTCCCTTAAATCCAGGATAGGGCCAAGGCCCTTGTTCTTTTTTGGAATCAGAAAGTAGCAGGAATAACAACCACTGTCTACTTCTGACATCCGGACCCTTTCAATGGCTCCCTTGGCCAAGAGAGCGGTAACTTCCTTGCGGAGCAAAACCAAATGATTCCCAATCAGCTGTGCTTTTACCGGAAGGGATAGAGGGAGGAAAAGACTGGAAGGGGAGGGAATAGCCCTTCTGTATGATCTGCAAGACCCATTTGTCTGATGTGAAGGAGTGCCAGTAAGGAAGATGAAATTGAATCCTCCCTCCAACTGGACGGACATGGTCTTCCAGAACCATACTGGGAGGGCTTGGGCACTGCGGAAGAGGGGGGCTGTGTGGTGGCCGACCTCAGACCAGAACCTTTGGGTCTGACGGTACCACTACCTCGTCCTCTTACGAGATGATGTGAAGGCAGAGGACCGTGGCTAACTTGTGGGTGGCGTGGTACCGCGACCCATTCGAAGCCTCGAAAGGGATGAAAGAAAGAGACTGCTGACTAGCCAGCGCTGAAAGGCCCAAGGATCTGGCCGTAGCCCGAGAATCCTTGAACCTCTCAAGCGCAGAGTCTGCCTTCTCACCAAAAAGGCGAGAGACATCAAAAGGCATGTCCGTCAAACTCGACTGGACATCCTCTGAAAAGCCAGTAGAACTTAGCCAGGCATGGCGACGGAGGGCCACTGTCAAAGAAATCGCCCTGCCCAGTGAGTCGGTCGTGTCCAAATCACACCCGATAGTAAACTTGGCTGCATCTCTCCCATCCTTGAAAGCCTGGGTGAGTGTGTCCCGTACCCCCTCCAGGACCTGGGGCAGCACCTGTGCCACCGTATTCCATAAAGTATGGGAAAAACTGCCCAATAGGCAAGAGGCGTTTACTGACCACAATGCCAGGCTGGGGGAAGAAAACAACTTCTTTCCAAGTTGGCCCAGCCTCTTGGATTTCCTATCTGGAGGGCCAGACAGAAAGGCACCACTGGAAGTGAAGGCTTGGACCACCAAGCTCTCTGGGGTGGAGTGTTGGGTGAGAAAACTAGGATCATTTGGAGCAGGTCTATGGCGGCAGCCGATTGTCATCTTCACAGGAGCCCCTGTGCTGGGTTTGGACCATGTTCCAAGACGGGCATCCGTGAGGGCTTGATTGAAGTGTAACATCAGCTCCGATGTAGCAAACCCCGACTGAAGCACCTTTGTCAGGAGATTAGTCCTGACTGGTACAGCAGGCAAGTCTAGGTCCAAGACCTCAGCCGCCCTACGCACCACTATGGCATAAGATGCACCCTCCTCTGTAGCCACAGTGGGAGGAGAGAGCATGCCAGCATATTGAGAAGTATCCAGTCCACTGGCTTCCCCTAGATCCTCATACAAGTCCTGTTCATGCTCCAATCCATATTCTAAAGGGTCTTCAGACCCCTTCCACTCCTGTGCCTGGCTGTTCTGAATAAGCCTCAGGCACTGATCTGGGTGGAAGTCGGAATCGGCGTCGTCATTCCGACTCTGGATCATCCAAAATGAGGATGGGTCTACCACTACCAGTGGGTGCCGGTGGTGATGGGAGGGTCGACGTCGGGCCCGGTGCTGGAGGAGGTCGACTGTGAGGTATCGGGCGCTGGTCTGGATCTGCTATTGGATCCCAGGGTCCCAAATGGCGCGGAGACCAAAGCCACTGATGCCGAATCCGATGGGGCCCCTGCTGACCCCACAGGGCCCAAAGACCCACCCGAGGGAGCAGCCCGCTCAAAAACAAGACGCATAGCCTCATTAAATTCTTTAATTTGAGCGGGGGTCGTCTGGTCCTCGGAAAAGGGGGAAGACGCGGAGTGGGCCTGGGGATGGCTCCGCGGAGCCGCGCTCGGAACTTCAACGTTCCCTGGACGCCTCGTCGGCCAATGGGCGTGGCAAAGTCGAAGTCCGCTTGGACTTCTTCTTCGTGTGCCTCTTACCTGAATGCCCCGAAGACCTCGAATGCGAGGAAGATGACTTGGGGATCCTGGAGCGGTGCTGCGACCTCCTCGGAGTCGTGCTAACCGTAGACGGCTGCCGGGCCGCTAGAAGCTCAAGGTCTTGGGAGCCATGGATCGACAGTCGGAACACGACTTCGAATCAAGGTCCTTTTCAAGGCACCAGTGACACACCTGGTGTGGATCCGTAACCAACATGGTGCAATGACATGAACCACACGGTTTGAATCCTGTTTTTCTTGAAGACATCGCTCAGATAATCGAAAAACCTTGACAAAACCTCTTAGTAAAGTGTAGGCAGTGTCTAGAAGCCAGGCTCTTCCCAGAGCTGCGCTTAACCGGCACGGAAGAAAAGAACTGACTTATGCGTGCCTAGGTGGTGCCTATATAGAAGACCGTGACGTCACAGATGGCTCCAACGACGCGACACGGAGCATGATGACGCACGCGGATCTGAACGACCCACACGGATCCGAACTACACCACCCGACAGCGTGAGTAGGGTACTGCTCAGCAGAAAAATTCCAGATTCGAAGCTGACGCCATGGAATTCTAAGGTAAGGAATCTGCAGCTAGAATTCTCTATCAGATATACCTAGCTCTCTTTTAGGTTAGAGGTTAGGCTCATTTTGCTAGGGTATTAGGACATATTTAACATTTCATGTTACTGCAGGATGGTGGGGGTCTTTGTATTATCGATTCTTTTCTTTACCGTTCTGTTTCTTGCATTATTCATTATCGTAATCATTGCAGCCCACGCAACTTATCGTAGATTGCAGTTTTGCTAAATAAAACCTATTGAAACTTTACTGCATCTTCTTCATTGCCTGTATATGTTTGAGACATGGTGTTTATGTGAGAAAGGGGTAATCTCTGTTTAACCATGACACTCCCTGGGATGTCACACTCTTGAGTCCATGTGTAAAGGCTGCCACAAGTCACCTCTTACTGTTCGGATTTTTTGGTGAGGTGCAGCTTGTGAGCCGGGAGGGTTGGGATGACAGTTGCGACTTGTTGTAGGAGTGGCATAGTCGTTCGCCTACAGACATAAGTACTGTCATCCATAAACCAGCAGTACTGCCTAGAGCAAGAGTATAACTATGACATTTTGGCGTGATGTTTTTATTTGTAATTGTGAATTGGTTATGGCCGGATAGGATGACAATAAATTTGGATTTGGTGCAACAAATCAGACACACAATTGTTAAGTACATGCTCTTTCAGAATAAGATGGTATAAGCCCTCATAATCAGTGACCCTGCTACCATGTAACCAGCCTTCCAAAGCCTTCACAGACCAATCCACAAAATCAACCCAATCTTGGGAGGACTCTTTCACGGCCTCCCTGAACTTTATCCTGTCTTGTTCAGTGATAAGAACCCCATCCAAAAGAGCAGACTTTAACACAGTGTAGCTATCAGCATCCTCCTCTCTGACAGTAAGGAGTCTATCCCTTCCCTTGTCAGAGAGCCAAAGGATAGCAGCCCACTGTCTTTGGGGTACCCTCTGTACATTACAGGCCCTCTCCAGAGCAGAGAACCACTTGTGAATGTCAGCCCCCACCTTGTGTGTGTGGAGGGGGGGGGGGGGAGACCTCTACTAAGGTTTCTGGAATCTGCCTTGACCCTAGGTTCCCCGAAACCAAAATTGCTGCTGCCACCATGGGGTGCTAACCCCAACCCCTGCCTCTCTCTCTCCACTGCCAAGGCCTCCATATCTAGGGCTAGTTGTTGCTGTTGCACCATCAGCTTGGCCTCCTCCAGCCCCAGTTTCCAGAGTTCCCTGTCCAAAGAATCTTCTTCTTGAGCAGTATGTTCCCTCAGAAGGAGACATGAGTGGGCAGAGAAGGATCTGTCCCTAATTTTGCTAACCCTCTGGACTAGCCCTCCAGGTACAAAGGGGGGGGTGGGGGTACTAACATGGCTTCCCCTCACACTACCTGTAGTGCTCCAAGTTGCACTAGGGGGTTTACTAGGGACCCTGTGATCCTCTGAGGGATCCTCCTGGCCTTCCTCAGTGTCCAGATCTGCTCTTACTAACACTGGGGGGCTAGAGTCTACATCCTTCTTCCTCTCCTCCTGGCCACCAGCATGGTCCTGGTCATCCTGGAAGAGAAGGCCTAGGAGCAGACTCTTGTTAGGGTTCCTCCCTGTCTCCAGGCTCCTTTCTTTGCACCTCTCCCTCAATTCTTGAAAAGTGAGGCTCTCATAAGGAGAGTCCATAGCCTGAGATGTACCCTGTCCTGAAGGCATGTTTGTGTTAGAGTGGTGTAGGGTGTCCCTAACCTTCCTAACTTCTAGTCTCTCATAGAGAAGTTTGGAGCAAGGGGTATGCCTAGACCCTTCTCTTACCCAAACCCAAGAGACAGTTTCCTGAAACTAAGTATAAGAGTAGACCTCTGGCCAGTAAGTGGTCTTTCCTGTGGAAAGTATCAAGTGACTGAGTGGTAAGGCAATTGCAAGAGCTTATCCCTCTGCTGCACCACCAATGTAGGAAGCTGGCCTGGTGCATGGTGTGTACCCAAGGAACTTACACCTTTATACCAGGTCCAGGGATCCCCCTCTTAGTAAAGTGTAGGCAGTGTCTAGAAGCCAGGCTCTCTACAGGTAGCTGTGGATGAGAAACCAAGGCTTATCTAGGAGACATGCAAAGCTCATGCAAAACCACTGTAGTCACACATCACTTACACACATGAAAGAAAATACTCAGATGTACAAAAATAAAGGAAGGTACTTTATTTTTGTAACCCAACACCACAAAATACTAGAAAGGCAACCCTCTGATAGGAGGTAAGTACTACACTAATTATATACATTAGTAAACAGTAATAGGCATAGAAACTGTTAAATAAACAGTGCAAATAGCAATAACCAATAGTGACCCTAGGGGAGAGCCCAAACCATATATACTAAAAAAATAAAAAAAATGGAATGCAAACACAGAACCCCCACCTAGGTAAGTGGAATGTGTAGAGGGGAGCTGGGAGTACTAGCAAACCACAGAGGTAAGTAACACAGTACTCCCCCAGTGACCAGGAAAGCAAGAGTAAATCCCTGGAATTTCCCCAAACCACCCAAAAGGAAGGAAAAGAAGAAAATAAGACACCCAGACAAGACTGCAAGAAACAAGCAATGAATTTCTGGAGAAGACCTGTGGAGAAAGGGGACCAAATCCAAAAATCACAGCTGAGTCCAGGAGGAGTAGGAGTTACTACCCACCCAGCTGACCTTGCAGGAGTTGGTCGATGATGAGGAAGAACAGGTCAGCCATGGAGACAGAGAAGAGTTCCTGATGGATGTAGATGTCCCACACTGCAGTGAAGACTACACATGAGTGTTGTTTAGGAATTCCACCAATAAGCCTTGGAAAAAGCAAACTTGTGGTTAGTGGAAAATTGGTGCTGCCGGGGACCAGCAATGCCCAGGGGGATTCAACCCAGGAGGAGGAGTCACAGGGGAGCCTCAGCGACTCAGAGGACCCACAGGAGCAGAGGCAGCACCCACAAGAGTCCCAGAGGACGGGGACACAGAAATTGCAGAAGGAGCCCACTCAACACTGCAGCTTGGGCTCTCACACCGCAGGAGAACCACGCAGAGGTCAGTGCATCGCAGGAAGAAGTGCTGGGGACTGGAGCTACACATCTCCTGAAGACCCCTTGAAGGAGATGCAATCAAGCCTTGGCAGCTGCAAGAGACATGGAGTACATGGGTACTGTCCTGCGTGGGAAGGAAAGGGCTTACGGGCTTACCTCCACCAAAGTTGGAGAGCTGGCGGAGAGGACAAGGAGGACTACTCCGGATGACCACCCGTGATGCAGGATCCATGCAGTTCAGGATGAGAGGGGATCCACGCAGCCGCAGGGAGTGACTCCTTCACTCCAAGGGAGATTCCTTCTTCTTGTGCAGGCTGAAGAGTTGCTGTCTTTTGGGGATGCACAGCCGGGGGAATGTTGCAAAGCTGGCAGGAGCCATGGAAATAAAGTTGCAGAAGAGTCTTCTTCATGGATTGCAGTGTTGTCGGTTCCTGGAGGGTCCAGACGCAGTCCCAGTGGCCAGAAGTTAAAGTCGAGGTTGCAGAGGAATCCTGCTGGGATCTTTCAAGCCGAATCTGAGGACCCACCCAAGAGAGAGCGCCTACCTAGCTCTGAAAGAGGGATTGGTCACCTGGACAGGTAAGCACAGATCAGGAGGGGTCTCTGATGTCACCTGCATGGCCTTGCCACTCAGATGCTTCCAGAGTTTACTGCCAACCTTGGAAACAAGATGGCAGAACCCAGGGACCCTCTGGAGGAGCTCTGAACACCACCCCTGGCGTGGTTATGGACAGGGAAGTGGTCACTCACCTTTCCATTGTCCAGTTTTGCACCAGAACAGGGACCAGTGGTCCCTGACCCAGTGTGGACTGGTTTATGCACTGGTATGCTTAGAAATGTGTCCTTCAAAGCATACCAGTGGCTTGGGGAGGCTCCCTCTCCCAAGCCAGTCATACCTATTTCCAAACGGAGAGGGTGTTACCTCCCTCTCCCAAAGGAAATACTTTGTTCTGCCTTCCTAGGCTTGATCAGATCCAGCAGCAGGAGGGCAGAAACCTGTCTGAGGGGTGGCAGCAGCTTGGGCTGCCCAGAAACCCCTGTAAGACTGGTGGGAGCAATTCTGGGGTTCCTCTAGTCCCAGAGTGCATGTAATCATACTTCCAATACTTACAACAGTAATGGGGTATGATTCCGACATGTTTGATACCAAACATGCCCAGATTCGGAGTTACCATTATGCAACTGGACATAGGTAAGTGACCTTTGTCCAGTACACGCGTAAAATGGCGTCCCCGCACTCACAAAGTCCAGGAAAATGGGCCTAGAATTTGTGGTGGCACCTCTGCTAGTGCAGGGATGCCCTTACACACAGGTGCCTGCATCCTGCCCCATGGGCAGAGAGGGCCTACCAGAGGGGTGACTTTTAGTGACCTGGTGCAGTGACCGGAGGTGAAAACGGGTGCATACAACAGTTTCATGCAGACTGTAATGGCAGGCCTGCAGAACCCTTTGCATGGGCTCCCTATGGGTGGCAAATTAACTGCTGCAGCCAATAGGGATCCCCTGGTACCCCAATCCCCTGAGTACCGAGGTACAGTTTACTAGGGACTTACATGCTGACTGTGGGAAGAAAAAGGTATAGTTACCAAGTTAGAAGGGGGAGAGCATAATCACTGGGGTCCTGGTTAGCAGGATCCCAGTGAACACAGTCAAATACACTGACCACAGACAGAAAATGGGGGTAACCATTCCAAGAAAGAGGGCATTTTCCTAAAGGCATGCAACTTGGTTTGGCGGGCTAGGGGGTCGCAGAAGTAGCTCAAATCGTTTACACGCAGCACTGTCGAGATGAGCCTTGTTTTACCTAAAACGGTTTGTACTAGCACTGTTGGTCTCACACGGATTGTAGTTAAGACTTATCAGTCTGAAAAATTCAAAATTTTAAGAGTTTTATAAAGAAGCCCATGTCATTTACATGCTTCAAAAGTTAATCTCAATTTAGCTGTGCTTTTTAAGTGATAAGCACTTGAACATCCTTGTAATCCTAATCATATCTTCAGATAGTAGATATTTGTGCTTGTTTAATAGCGAAGTGACCTTCACAATACTTTCGTAAGAGTGGTCAATGTCTTTAATTAGTAGCGGTCTGTTCAGTCTAGTAAAATGTGTAGGAAAGTAGATATTGGTTGATCCAAGTTCTCTGCTGCTTCGCAATTAAGTAGAACACAGTAGTAGAAGTTCCATGTTCCAAAATTGTCTTGGCCATGCCAGAAATATTAGAATAATTTGACACAGTTTTCTCCAACTTGTTGAGAATCAAACGGATCACAGGTAATGGTGGAAACACATACACAATTATTCCTGTCCATGCAATCTGAAAGCTGTTCAGCCAAGACCCACTCTGCATGAACCTGCTTGCATAATATTGGCATTTCCGACTGAGTGGAATAGTGAATAGGACTAAGGTTGGTTTTCCCCATTTGCTAAATATTTTCGAAAGCTGTGTGTGCAGTCTACCGTTCATGACATTCCCTTAAAGATCTGTTCAGAACGTTCACCCACTGGTTTTCCTTGCACGCGCACTTATATCATGGAAATGTTGTGAAGTAAACACCAATTCTAATTGTCTTGGGCTTCCTTGGACAGTAGTTGTGATATTGGTCCTCCTTGTTTGATTAAATAAAACATTCTTGTCATGCTGTCCGTTCGTACCATCACCACACATCTTTTTAATCTTGGCAAGAAAACACGAAACTCCAAGGCCACAGCTCTTATTTCCAGGTGATTTATGTGCCTCTTTTTATCTTTGGTCAATCATTTGCCACTCATTTCCAAATCTTGGACATGTGATCCCGAGCTCTCCATAGACTCAGCCGTTGTTATGATGCAATTTGGTGGCTTGTTAAGAAAATCTAATCCTATGGAAATGTATTTTTGCATCTACCATTTCATGGCTTCCACCGTTTCTGGTGTTATTCTGATGACAACAATGAAAGATTCTGTCTCTTGCTTCCATTCTATGTCTATTTGTTCCTGCAGTGGTTTTATAAACAAATGATAGTTAGAATCTACGGAATGCAAGAGAAAATAATTCCTAGTAACGATTTGTACTACCTGTCTGAAGTGGACTTTTTTTTTTTGAGAGTGAGAGCAGAGGCTAGCCTTATCATTTTGGTAACCCCTTTCTCATGTAGGAAAGGCCTTGCAGAGTCTTGTGTCCAGAATTGTCCCCAGATATGTAATTCCTGCGTTTGAAATAAGGCATGATTTTTGCCTGTTTAGTTAGAGACCTGAGTGCTTTGAAGGCATGTTCTTGTGGAAAGTATGACAGCCTGGAATGTGGTTGCTTTTTTTTTTATTATTAGCCAGTCATCCAGGTATGGGAATATATTTTGTCCATTTCTCCTCAGGCAGGCTAATACTGCTGCTATGCACTTGGTAAAAATTCTTGGGGCAGATTTTTAACCCGAAAGGAGGGACTTTGAATCAGTAGTGACATCTGGCCTCCTCAGATCTTAGATACCTCCTGTATTTGCCACGGATAGTGTAAGGAAATGCCTCCTTGGCATGGTTACCCCCTGACTTTTTGCCTTTTGTTGATGCCAGTTATGATTGAAAGTGTGCTGGGACCCTGCTAACCAGGCCCCAGCACCAGTGTTCTTTCCCTAAACTGTACCTTTGTTCCCACAATTGGCACAGCCCTGGCACACAGATAAATCCCTTGTAAATGGTACCCCTGGTACCAAGGGCCCTGATGGCAGGGAAGGTCTCTAAGGGCTGCAGCCTGTCGTATGCCACCCTGGGGACCCCTCACCCAGCACATGCACACTGCCTCACTGCTTGTGTGTGCTGGTGGGGTGAAAATAACTAAGTTGACATGGCACTCCCCTCAGAGTGCCACGCTAACCTCACACTGCCTGTGGGATAGATAAGTCACCCCTCTAGCAGGCCTTACAGCCCTAAAGCAGGGTGTACTATGCCACAGGTGAGGGCTTATGTGCATGAGTACTATGCCGCTACAGTGTCTAAGCAAAACCTTAGACATTTTAAGTGCAGTGTAGCCATAAAGAGTATATGGTCTGGGAGTTTGTCAAACACGAACTCCACAGCTCCATAATGGCTACACTGAAAACTGGGAAGTTTGGTATCAAACTTCTCAGCACAATAAATTCACACTGATGCCAGTGTGGAATGTATTGTAAAATGCACCCAGAGGGCATCTTAGAGATGCCCCCTGAATACCAGTCCGACTCCTAGTGCTAGGCTGACCAGTTTCTGCCAGCCTGCCACAACCAGACGAGTTTCTGGCTAAATGGGAGAGTGCCCTTGTCACTCTGTGGCCAGGAACAAAGCCTGTACTGGGTGGAAGTGCTTCTCACTTCCCCCTGCAGGAACTGTAACACCTGGTGATGAGCCTCAAAGGCTCATGCCTTTTGTTACAGCACCCCAGGGCATCCCAGCTAGTGGAGACGCCTGCCCCTCCGGCCACTGCCCCCACTTTTGGCAGCAAGGCTGGAGGAGATAATGAGACAAAACAAGGAGGAGTCACCCACCAGTCAGAACTGCCCCTAAGGTGCCCTGAGCTGAGGTGACCCCTGCCTTGCGAAATCCTCCATCTTGAGATTGGAGGATTCCCCCAATAGGATTAGGGATGTGCCCCCCTCCCCTCAGGTAGGGGGCACAAAGAGGGTGTAGCCACCCTCCAGGACAGTAGCCATTGGTTACTGCCCTCCTGACCTAAACACACCCCTAAATTCAGTATTTAGGGGCAACCCAGAACATCAGATTCCTTAAACCTACAAAAAAAGGACTGCTGACCTGAAAGCCCTGCAGAGACCACATCCGACTTGTCCCCAGCCCTACCGGCCTGTCTCCAGACTCAAAGAACCTGCACAGCGACGCATCCGTCAGGGACCAGCGACCTCTGAAGACTCAGAGGACTGCCCTGAACCGAAGGACCAAGAAACTACAGAGAACAGCGGCGGTGTTCACCTACAGCAACATTTTTGCAACTTTGAAGCAACTTTTAAAGAACTCACTCTTCCCTACGGAAGCGTGAGATTTCACCCTCTGCACCTGACGCCCCCAGCTCGAGCTCCAGAGAACCAACACTGCAGAGAGGACTCCCAGGCGACTGCGACCTCGTGAGTAACCTGAAACGACCTCCCTGCACCCCAACAGCGACGCCTGCAGAGAGGATCCAGAGGCTCCCCCTGACTGCGACTGTCTGGAACAAAGAACCCGACGCCTGGACCAAGCACTGTACCAGCAGCCCCCAGGACTGAAAGGAACCAGCCTCCAGTGCAGGAGTGACCATCAGGCGACCCACTGCCCAGCCCAGTAAGTGGCTGGCCCGAGAAGCCCCCCTGTGCCCTGCCTGCATCGCTAGAGTGACCCCGGGTCCCTCCATTGATTTCTACAGAAAACCGACTCCTACAAAGCACACTGCACCCGGTCGCCCCTGTGCCGCTGAGGGTGTGTTTTGTGTGTCTGTTTGTGTCCCCCTCAGTGCTCTACAAAACCCCCCTGGTCTGCCCCCCGAAGACATAGGTACTTACCTGCTGACAGACTGGAACTGGAGCACCCCTGTTCTCCATAGGCGCCTATGTGTTTTGGGCCCTCCTTTGACCTCTGCACATGACCGGCCCAGTGTTGCTGGTGCGGTGACTTTGGGGTTGCCTTGAACCCCCAACGGTGGGCTGCCTTTGCCCAGGGAACTGAACTTGTAAGTGCTTTACTTACCTCAGAAACTTAACCTTACTTACCTTCCCCAGGAACTGTTGATTTTTGCACTGTGTTCACTTTTAAAATAGCTTATTGCCATTTTAACCTATACTGTGTATGTTATTGCTCTAATTCAAAGTTCCTTACTTACCTGCGTGGAGTACCTTGCATTTTATATATTTACTTCAAATTGTGTTCCTCATTTATTGCCTGTGTGTGTTTAACAAATGCTTAACACTACCCTCTGATAAGCCTACTGCTCGACCACACTACCACAAAATAGAACATTGGTATTATCTAATTATGCCACTATCAACCTCTAAGGGGAACCCTTGGACTCTGTGCACACTACCTCTCACTTTGAGATAGTATTTACAGAGCCAGCTTCCTACAGATGGGAATAAGGAATTGGGAACTGTGTAGATCTACTGATGCCACATGACTCCCTGTCTATCGTTTCAATGATACCCTGCATCGTGACCATTATGAATGATTGGTTTTGAGATAGTTGTTGAGCTGTCTCAGATCAAATACTTGCCTTCATTTTTCATTCTCTTCTTCAGTGGGAAGAAGCTCAAGTAAAATGCTGTGTTTCTGTGTGCTTCTGGAACCTGTAAGATTGCTCCCCTGATCATAAACAGGTTGCTTTCCTCTTTTACCAGACTAAGGTGTTGATTTAAAATCCTGCAAGGTGGATTTCAAGGAGGTTTCTGAGTAAATTTCTAGAAAGTTACCATGCTTTTCAAGAGGGCATGGATGCCCCCAAAATCATCTGGTGGCAAACTGGCCACTGGAGGCATTGGAGGGGGTGATATTGATGCAACCTAACCCTCCCATTCGCTTCCCGTATTTGTAGCCTAATTATGAGGTATTTCACCTAACAAGAGAACAAGAGAACAAAAAGAAACAAGGATAAAATTGGTTAATCATCACTACATATATCATCATTTTAATCAATAGTCAGAGATGAGGCCAAAATTAAAAACCAGGAGAAAGTAAAATATTGAGTGTCAATGCTCAATATGTAGTGATGATTAACCAATTTTATCCTTGTTTCTTTTTGTTCTCTCCTTCATGTACTGGTGCTTGAATGTAGGCATGCCCGTTGAGATAGTTAGCATTCACCAGTAACTATCAAAAAATACGGCTTAGTGCTCCTCCATGTGGGGAGCCCGTCAGGCGTTGCACTGCCGGCTTGACGAGGAGCAGTACCCAATGATGATGCCAGTCATCCATTGTGACGCTTGAGGACCCTGGCTCCTGATCTTTCAGATCCCCCTAGTTTCTTTCTTTCTCTTTATGGAACAGTGTACTTTGGTTGTTTTGTACTATTGTAGGGAGAGTGTACACTGGACCAATCAATCTCCCGGTCCCTTCCCCCTCTTACATTATACGTTTGAACTAGGCTCCAAGACAAAAAGCGCTGCCAAGCGAGAACAGTCTTGGAAAATCCAACGTGCAAAACTGCAGACATTGCACGTTCTCTGTGGAGGCGAACATATCTAATCAAGACTCCCCCCTCTGCTGAAAGAGGCCTTGCACCACCTCCGGATGGAGACGCCATTTGTGATAGACTATGCATTGACGGCTGAGTTTGTCTGCTCTGGCGTTCAGAGAGCCTGCCAGATGTTGAACCACCAGAGAAGTGCCCTGATGTGCCAGCCATGTCCAGAGGTGCAGAGCCTCTTGACAAAGGGTCCAGGACCCCACACAGCCCAGTTTGTTGCAGTACCACACAGCAGTGATGTTGTCCGTAAACACCTGCACCACTTTATCGCCCGGAGCTCCAGCAGATTGATGTGAAGTCTGGACTCCGCTGGAGGCCAGAGGCCTCTGATCTGCGCCTCTCCCATGTTGCGACCCATCCCAGAAGTGACGTGTCTGTCACTATTGTAAATTCTGGTTTAGGAAGAGAGAGGGATCTGCCTTTGACCCAATCCGGATGTGAAAGTCACCACTGCAGATCTTTCGCAGTCCCCTCTTAGATCTGGACCATGTTGGAGAGATTCCCCAATGCTGTGCCCACTGGAACTTCAAGTCCCATTGCAAAGCCCGCATATGCCATCTGGCATGTATCACTGGCAGAATACAGGAGGCCATGAGGCAAAGCAGCCTCAGAGTAACTCTCACCGAAACCCTGGATAGAGGCTGAAACATCAGAGTCATAGCCTGAATATGCCAGACTTGTTGATCGGGAGGATGGGACCGAAACTGCGCTGTGTCCAGAACAGCTCCGATGAAAGGGAGCGTCTCCAAGGGGGTCAGGTGTGACTTTGGCATGTTTATAGTGAACCCCAGTGTGTGCAGGAGGTTCGCCGTAGTCTGAAGTTGGGAGACTACTTTCTGGGGCGTATCTGCCTTCAACAGCCAGTCGTCGACGCAGGGGAAGACTAAATCCCCGACCTGCAGAGATGAGCTGCAACCACTGCTATCACTTTCGTGAACACCCGAGGGGCGCTGGTAAGGCCGACGGGCACGCACTGTAAAGCGTAAGCACGTGTGACCTACTACTAATCGTACATAACGCCTGTGAGCAGACAAGACGGTGATATGAAACTAAGTGCCTTGCAAATCCAACACCACCATTCAGTCTCCTGGGTACAAGGCAGAAAGGACCTGAGCCAAGGTGAGCATTTTGAACTTCTTCCTGAGAAAGAGATTGAGGGTCCTGAGGTTGACGATAGGATGAAAGCCCTTGTCCTTTTTGGGCACAAGAAAGTAGCAGGAATAACAACCACAGCCTACTTCTGATGCAGGAACCCTCTCTATGGCCCCCTTAGCCAAGAGCAGCAACTTCCTTGCAGAGAAGTGCAAAGTGATTCTCCGTCATTTGGCCAAAAGATGGAGGGAGGCATGGCCCGAGGAGAAGTCTCGCAGGGGAGGGAGTAGCCATTTCAGACGATCTGCAAAACCCACCTGTCCGTCATGATGGATTCTCAGTGGGGCAGGTGATAGCATATCCTGCCAACAACTGGGCGAAGGTGGGGGGATGACTAGGTAGGTTTGGAGGCTGCAGCAGGGGCGAGGGTGAACTGGGTAGACCTCTGGTTCCCTGTCCCACGAGCCCGTGGGATTCCGTATCCCCGGCCACGCAGAGACTGAAAGGCATGCTTGGCATGGTGGCTGGGGAAGGGAAGTGGCAGGAAGCCCCTTCCGTGGCCACGAAAGGGGCAAACGCTGGACTGTTTCAAACGAGTCCTTAAATCTCTCCAGCGCTGAGTCTGCCTTATCGCCGAAGAGATGAGAGCCATCAAAGGTCATGTCCATGAGGGTCTGCTGCACATCCCCCGAAAGACCAGAAGTTCTCAACCAGGCGTGACGTCGTAATGCCACTGTCAACGCAACCGATCTACCTAGAGAGTCGTTGTGTCCAGCCCACATCGAACGGTGAACTTGGCCAAGTCTCTCCCGTTGGCAACAGCCTGGGAGACAATCGCACGGACCTCCTCCGGGATCTGCAGCAGAATCAGCGCAATCGTGTCCTACAAGGAGTGGGTATAACAGCCCAAAAGGCATGCAGTGTTCACCGACCGCAATGCCAGAGAGGAGGAAGAAAACATCTTCTTCCCCAGATGGTCCAGTCTTTTTGATTCCGTATCGGGGGAGCGGAAGGGCATGTGCCAGATGATGAAGATGCCTGAATGACCAAGCTCTCAGGCGTGGGGTGTTCAGTCAGGAATTTAGGGTTGTACAGAGTGGGCCGATGGTGGCGAGCGGTTGCCCTATTCACAGGAGTCCATGTGCTGGGTTTGGACCAGGTACCCAGATGGACATCAGTGAGGGCTTCATTAAATGGAAGGAGAGGCTCTGAAGCAGACTCCCAGGGCTGAAGTACCGCTGTCAGGAGATTAGTCCTGAC
Organism: Pleurodeles waltl; assembly: GCF_031143425.1. Classification (NCBI taxonomy): domain Eukaryota; kingdom Metazoa; phylum Chordata; class Amphibia; order Caudata; family Salamandridae; genus Pleurodeles; species Pleurodeles waltl. Next base: position 528,251,004 of record NC_090447.1, on the reverse strand, counting down.
CGCAACAGTAGGCAGTTCAAGGCCAAGGACCTCGGCTGCCCTACTGACAACCATGGAGTAAGAAGCTCCCTCCGCCGTAGCCACGGTAGGAGGAGACAGCATGCCAGTGTCTGGGGAGGTATCAAGACCACTGGCCTCACCCAATTACTGAACCCAGTCCATGTTTAAGTATTCATAAGGGTCCTGCGACCCATCCAACCCTTCCTCGCTTTGATAACCATAGAAAAAAGGGCCTGAATCCAACCTGGGGTGGCTGGGCCTCATTGAAGTCAGAAGCTACGCCGGCTGATGCAGTTCTGGTAATTGAATCGACATTGATTGTGGGCTCGACCAACGTCGGGAGCATCGACGACCTTGTCGGCCCGAGGAAAGGTCTCAGTGGTGCGACCGGTGCCGAAACTGATCCGTAGGGGCTCTCAGTGGCTGGAGCTGCCGGTGCAGAACCCAAAGGGCCACCCTCTGGCTCCCCAGGCCCCAAAGGTGCCACAGGTGGGTCGGACTGCCCACAAATGAGGCACATGGCCTCATAAAATTCTTTTGGTTGGGCAGGGGTGGCGCCGGCTCCCGGAAAGTCGAGCAGGTGCAGAGCGGACCCAGTAGTAGGCTCCACGGACGGAGGCCTAGAGCATTAATGCTCTTCCCGCACTGCATCGTCCAAGCGAATGCCTGGCCTTCTTTGATGACTTATTTTTCTTAGCCGAATGTCCCGATGACTTCAAGGACGAGTGGTGGTCACTTTGTGGCCGGTCTCTAAACCTTTCTCTTGAACAATACCGTGAGCGATATGGAGTCGAGCGCCAAGCCGCAATTAGCTTTAGGGACCGCTCCCTCAAAGTCTTAGGGTGCATGGCCCGGCACTCTGAGCAGGACTGTCGCGCCAGACACCACAAACAGACCAGATGCAGATCCATCACTGACATCATTCGGTGACAATACCCACAAGGCTTGAACCCAGTCTTTGGGGACATCCATAGACGCACCAATGGTCACCACAAAATTCGACAAAAGTGTTGAGGCTGGTCAAAAGGTGACCAGGGTAGCTCTTCTCTGGATCAATGTGTGGTGCGGAAAGAAAAACACTGACGTCCCCGCAATACGGACAATAACGAACGGCATGTGAGGATCCCTCTTGAAGAAAGGTCTCCGGATCCAGTGTGACGCCTGGGGGGAATTTTAAGGTAAGGAATCTGCAATTAGAAGTCTTTATCAGATAAGTGGCCATAGTGGAAACCAGCAAAACCTTATAGAAAATGCAGTACCTTAGGCTCTTATACGTACAGCTTAACTGAGTAAAAATGGTTGCAAAATGTAAGCAAAGAAGGTGTGGGGAGCTGGTTACAGTGGAGAAATTCAATGAGGTCAGAACTTCTGAAGAGGAAGCAAAAGCTACAAGTTAAAATCCTAGCCAGTTAGCTGAGAAAAGAGAAGCAGTAGATTTGTGATAGAGCAGAGGGAACAAGCATTAAAGCTGTCAAAAGTTTTTTTCCCTAGTCTGTTTAGCCTTCATGAACCCCAACAATTTGATTATTGGGGAAAAAAACAATAGAAAATGTAATGATCAAGGTATGAAACAAAATAACATTAACACTTGAGTGTAAGGACCATCTGTAAAGCCAGGGTGATAATCAACAAGATAGAGACAGATGTTTTGCTAGTTATGAGCGTGTCTTGGGGAAACACCAATTCATATTTTGTTAATTATGTTTGTCTTACTTTGCCATCCACTGGATTTTCAAGTCTCTCAGTGCTTCTGCAAATTCTTCCTTAACATCTTTTTCTTTGTCTGGATCTTTCTCCTTCTCTTTGCTGCCATTTTTCGGTTTCGCAGGTGAGGGCACAAGATGATAGTGAACAGATACTACATCCTAAATAAAAAACAGAAGGTTGTTGTTATACGTTTTCTGTGGGACAACCATCAGCATGTTTTACAATATAGCATTACACGACTTCTGATATTATTCTCTGTACTGATACAGTATCTCAGTAATAGCAACAGCGCTGACTGGAGCTGTTTTGTTTGTCCTACTTTTGTCCCATCATGTTGCAAAGGGTCAACATCAAGTGCATCAATCTTGGTACCACTGTCCAAAAACTCAATAGTTCTGATGTCTATGCTAGTGGTGTCAGGATTAGTAACACTGCAGAGAAATGCAATGGTTTCACAAGTCACACAAAACTGTGCATTCAGTTTTGGCTACTGTGAGGTTTTACTGATGGCAATGAGTAAAAGGCTTTGGAATTTAAGCACTGTGACAAATTCAATATAACAATATTAAAGACCAACTTCCCTAATTGCTGTTTTTTTTTTGCAGTCGATCACAATAGATACATTTGTAATTCATATCTCAGCCTGCGTTTAAAGGGCTTGTGGCCTAGAGAAAACCGATGACTAGCAAGTTTAATAAAATTAAACAAAGGGATCCATATAAGTGTGGCAAAGGGTCACTCCATCAATTTCTGGGACAAGAAATCTCACTAGAGCCCATAGACAGGACCAGTTCTGAAAACAGAAAAGAAGAAACTTTGAGATCACAGAAGGCACCCCCATCAAACCACAGACACTTCTCCTAAAGTCAGGAAGGCTTTTGAGTCCGCTGTGGAAAAGTTTGTGAAACAGATTCAGGTTACTGCTCCAAGTGCAGCCTCTAGCACAGGAGGAGCAGGGGCAAGTGATTACTAACTTTTCTCTGACATTTCTATACCTTTGAGGCTCGTCTGAACACATTCTTGACAAATTACTTCTTCTGTCCACACCATGCCCATAGCACTAATGTGGGAATTAGTAATATAAGGGATCCCCAGAACTCCAGAATTGTTATGGATTATTCAATTCTCAATTACATGGAGCAATCAGCATCTAAAGTAGTTGTGAAACTAACACCTTAACTTTTGCAACTTCTTTTCACAGAGGGGAGGAAAGTGAAAGGTATTCTGATGCTGTGTGTGTTTCAAAGTCACCTCAATATCTACATATGTGGCTTTGGATAGGACACTGGAGAGAAAAGCTGCTTCAGAAATAGTGGAAGGTCAGAAATAAGTCAACATTCATACCAAAACCACAGACGTCCTTAATAAGAACCCAAATAATGACAACAGCTTTTTGCTGAGGATCAGAGAATGCCTTTTGCCAAAATCTGAAAAAGTCAGCGCCAAAGCTTGCTTTATCGTCATCAATGTAAAGGAAAAACAGATATCAAGCCACTTTACATTTTAGGATTATTTTAGGAGAGTGTGAACATGTGTAACATACCCAACAATGTTGTGACATTATCAGAAATTACACTTTTAGAAGGAAATGTTGTTTGCCTGTATCTTGTGTGACTTTCACACAATTGCATATTGTGCGTACACACCTCGCTCAGTGAGACGCTTTCTGTGCAATCTAATCTCCTGCAGGCAAAATTAGAAATTTTGCGAGTTTCAAGTAACTCGAAAATCAGTGATTTTTCAATTTCACTGGCGGAATTTAACTTTTGCCCAGGCTTAACTGAATTTGGTTGCCGATTCTCATGCTATTAACAGACAGACACAAGGTGGGGTGGGCAACTGATGCTTAATTCTCTTTTCAAGGTACATGGATTAGAATTTATCCAGCAATTTAAATAGTATCTATTCTCGCTGTGGCATTTACAAGACACAGAAGTGAACTGGATGCTTTAAAACAGGTAGTATTAGATATCTTTGATCCATCTAAGCAACTCAGATTTTCATCATTCAAAGGTCAAAAAAATGCATCAATTTTGATTGGGTCATTTTGTTTAAATGGTGTGTAATTGGCAGGGTATTTTATGAAAGCAGGGCTGGTTCAGTTGACCCTATAGCATGGTCAATGAAAAGTTCTTCTGCCACAAAGTTTGTATTCATCAGGGGTTTCGCTGAAAATACAGTCTACTCTTTTACACATAACTTTGAACTGTGAGAAGATTTTCAGTGAGGTGGATCATTCATTGGAAAAATGTGAGCAGTCAAGGATTACAGCTCACTCTAGCTTTCCCATACAACCAAACCCTTTTTATATGTGGCAATATCAAACAGTGCATCAAGCACCACAGGATAAGAGACTTTGGCCACTCAGACTTCTTTCTGTAGACTGTGAGAAGCCACTTTAAGACCCCCTTAAATCACAAGAGCTGGAGAAGGTCAAAAAATGGGTGAAGTAAAAAAAAAAAAAAAAAAAAAGAGTAAAGTAGCATGTATGATCAGGTACCATCGAAAGCATCCTTCTTACAATAAATCTTTTCATAATGGGAGCAACTTTAACACCTGTTCCATGTTTGAAAGCAGACATGCAAGGTCGTTTTGCCCAGCACAAATTTGTCCATGTTGTTGCGCTACATTTGTCATGAAGATTCCCTAAGTTTGTCATACCACGTGGGCCTCACACATCCACAATCTTCGATATCCTGATCATATCTCACCCTAGGGACCATTTTGGGTTGTACAGGTCACCTAATGTAAGAATGGTGTCTCAGGTGAAGCTCAAATTCCTATAGTTACTACAGATTCCTGATTACAGAACCTAGGACTTGTCACACATTTATTGTTAGTGACCAAGGCTAGTTTCTAAGACCAGGTCTGCTGGATTAGAATCTGTTGAAGGTGTATGAAATGCCTTTCACACTATCAGATTGAGGTATTGACTGAAGCATTATCACAGACAGGAGAGCTCACACAGAAGATCTGACTGTGGGTTGGAGCTTGGGCCGATCAGATTTAAATGGACACATGTTCCTACAGGAAGTCAAGCAAACTTTGTGCTACCAAACAACATCCGAGGCATGAATTGTTAAGTGTTGTGTTACATAATTTTTAGAGCACATTGACACTAGATAACTGGTCTCATGGAACTAAAAGGTAAATGGAAAGTGCAACAAAATCATATTAGGTAACATAGGATAACAGCATATATATTGCTTAACCAGTTTTAAACTTCCATTTGAAAAAAGGCACATTATGAATTTATTTCATAGACTGAGGATGCCTGGCCCAGCGACTAGCTGCATCAAAGCAACAGCACTCCTTTTTACTCATCTGAAACTCTGAATAGAAAACAAAACTATATAAACGTGCAGAGTGACTGTATTGATACACAATAAGCTTGTAGCGTAGGTCAATAACAGAACTGCTGCAGATCGAAATCCTGAGTGTAGTTTATACCCATACCAGGGGTCAAAATGTCTGTAAATCTTTATTGTTTAGCAGATTGCCTCACAATTTTAAAAAAAACGGCAATATGTATATAATATAAAATTACAATTTGGATACTAGTCAATACTGTGAAGAGACTCAAGTATAACACCCAATAAAGAGCTTAAATTAATGCAAAGTTCAAAGCTCTGGAGTTTCTTGAGTATCCATATCAATCGCTATTGAGACGTAACAACTTAACTTGTGAATTAGTCCACTCACCTCTTCTTCCATCTGCAATAAAACTGTATAAAACAGACAAATAGTATTCTAGTCTATTTTGCGCCTGCTGGCACAGTCCTGATCAGCAAACTCGGGTATTTTGATTGTTATTAACATATTCGAGCCCTAAAACTACTAAAGATGACATTAAACATTTATGTACATTTCAGTTGTATAAAATGTGTCAAATTAAGCATGCCAATGGCCCGGTTAGGTGGGACTACTGGTTGATTGATAGCCGTGGTGAGAAATCTCTATGGCCTATTTGTGGTAAGTCACTCTCCCATAATATAGTTAGATAAAAGCTTGTAAATAGATGGCAGATCCGATCTGGCACAAAGTACTAGAGTGTCTATGCAAGATGTAAATAAGAATTGTTTAAATGGTGAGATAAGCCACTTTGTGCGTAGATGCTTAGTTTTGGTGCAAAATAACAGAAAGTGTATTATGGAATCCCTGCCACCCACTGTGCAATCGCAGAGTTCAGAAGTGGTGTAGCTATTAGAGTCTTCGGCGATGTACGTTTTAATGGGTAAAATACCTAGATGAAATTTTAAACGTAAAGTGTGGCGTGTGTCGGACAGATATTGTTCCATGCCGAAGGTGTGCTTTGTGTGCAGATAATTACAAGATAGAACAGAAGAGCATGCTATCCCAATGTGTCTTAAGTTAGTTATGCAGGAACACTTCCTTTACCATGGTAGCGGTGGTACTATTGATGGTGGCTGGCTACTCAAAAAGGACTCTCCATGCAGGTTGCGGTTTACACATAGCCAATACAGTACCGGTGTAAAAGCTATAAGCTCGGAGGTAGGAACCATGCCCATCTCCAGGTACAGGGCAAGAAGTGGAATAACAGGACTCAAGTGTAGTCGTGAACTCAAAAATGCATTTTCCAGCGTTTGGAGTGGCTTACTATTGCTGTACCCAGCATAGTTCTTCACCGTAGCTTGCTGCAGCTACTCTTTTTTGTTTGTGTGCTTTAGTTAACACCCAAATATTACAGACACACGTGGATCTCTTCATAACTTATCAGATCACACAAAGCACCTCTATTCGGCTTCAGAAAACTGGAAAGCGAGCAGATGCAACTTTAGTCCTCTGGCCAATACACCATGTTTATGTCTGGACAATAATTTAAATAATGCATATGTAGCAGGTATGCCCCAGAGTCCAAAAACAGTGGCACCCAGGTCTGGATGAGTCTTAGAAGGCCAGTGCCCAATTTAATCGGCCTAAGCAGGCAAACCCTTTGCTTCACCCAAGCAGAAAAGCCTATTTCCTCAGATGTTAAGGTTTTCAGTTTGCAGCCTTTGGGACAAAGTTGTGTACATTATGGTGGATGCAGGGGAAACGAGCATTATGCTTCTTTATTCCATTACTTACTTGAGATTGCTGGCATCAGTGTTGGTGGGTCTGGAATTTACAATTCAATTGTATAAAAAGGACTGCATTTTTGTGGTGGGTTACTGTAGACGTTGTCAATATTAATGAGAATTTTGTTTCCACATTTCTATGGTATATCAGATATTTCACATTTTAAGAAGTTTACTGGAGTTCCATGTATTATGGGATCTTAATATAAGTAGCGTCTTGGATGATTTGAGCTACTCAATATTGATGATCTAAAATTCGAAACTCAGTGCTGATACTGGTGGCAGTAATTTCATGTAGAGTATGAAAGGGAACGACTCACTCAGTTGACTTACTTTCAAATCTGTTTTCTTAAGGAACAGTGATCTGAGAAAGAGCCTGTTCTCTCATGCTGGAAAGAGAATTTTATTAACATCATTCCATAAAACTACAGCTTTCTTTTCAACACAGCAACCAATGAGATCGACAGATGTGCTATACTTGGAAATGTCATGAAGAATATCCCACGGTTGCCTTCTAAAGGTGATCCAGAGGCATATCTGCAATTAAACAGGCACTGTTGTTGGGGTATAGTTTGTACAGGAGGGTGGTATGAAGCATCCAAAAGCTCCCCACCTAATAGATTCATTCTATAGCCATCAGTCACTAATCCATTCATGAAAGGATCTTAAGGACATCTGGAGGGCGGCCAGCTGGTCTTTACTTCACGATTTAGTTAAGTACAATAATCTAGACTCATAACGATAGAGGAGATGAGACCTGTATTTATAACATTGCTTCAGGTAGCACTTATTGTGTTTCCAGATATTCTTCTATCCAAATTGTTAAGTATTGCTCTGAAATATTTCACTCTAAAATAAATAGTTGTGTACAGTATCTGGTAATTGAGAGGGTTGAGTACAGGGGGACACAGTTATGAAGTAGAACCTTGTCACAAAACTCTACTGCAACACTTGGTGAACAAATGTCATACTCCTGTGACAGTATGGTATGAAAACTGTTCCACATTCCCTGTTTGCTGTTAAGCTACCTCAAAAATTATCAGTAAAGGAAACCCTATGTATCAGAATCATCTTTCAAATGGTTAAATAACAAGTTCATCTCTCTGCTCTTCAATAAAAATGAGCCAATTCAAATGCCTCACAATACCAGTTCAAACAATAATATAAATTCTACATACATCAGGCACTGTCAAACATGGTGGTTGTTTAAGGTGCATGCCTCCTGTTGCCTTCAATTCAATTGAAAACAGCAAAATGACCAAAAGGAACACTGACTTTAGTAGATGTAGATACAGAGGTTACAAATACTGCCAGCTTATTTAATTGAAATTCAATGTTTGCCTTCTGGATTAAAAAAACATATTAGGCACAAAGTTAATTCTTCATTTTCTGAAGTTCAGTGGTATTGAAATAATATTTCCCCATAAGCCTTTGCCATTCACAGACTGTGCAGAGTTACGACTGCAGCCAGAGGCCATTTAGGTATGAAAGAGAATTAATTCTCTATGGACAGACATTCACTGCTGACAAGTATGTGCTACTTGGGGGTCATTGGTCCAAATCCCTGCAAGTTCACCCATCTGCTTATTCTTCACAGGATACGAAAATGAGCATCTATTTATGGAGATGTAATATCATAATTCTCTATCTTGTAACATTTTTTTAAGAAAGCTTTACAAGTACCCAGCAAAAGTTTGCCACTGTTGGGCTATTCTCTACTGAACATTGGTATTGGTTCTATACTTACTTGCACTAATTTATTTTTTAGACTGCAGGCTACATAAACGATAAAAGTTATTATTCTTCCACAAAGTGCAACATACATCCCTCAGACCATCAAAATGTAAGGAAACAATGGACTTTTAAAAAGATAAAATCTCTTGATTTCTCCGCTAGTACAAATAATTATGGCAGCTTACACAGTTGAGCTCTTAAATGAAAAAAATAAATTACCCCTTAAAAAAGAAAACCCCACAACAAATTTAGCAGCGACTATTAAGCTAGTTCATTTATTGCAAGGAATTTCAAAGTTCCATGCATGAACTGTTAAGGAACTTTTTAATGCATAGTCCTGGATTGACTATCACTTATTAACGATGAGGTGATTTTGCTCAAGTGTTATAAATGAAAAAAAAAAAAAAAAAAAAAATCAACCATAAAATCCGACCCCATTTTTAGGACTGTGCATACACCAGAAACACCATTCCTGAAGGAAAAACAAAGTATTCTCTCCTGAGCACAGTCACTCTTTGCGCACTTGCTAGATGTCACTGTTTTATAAGTTACTCTAACCTTTTCCACACATGTTCCATGGCTGTTCCTAGCTAAACCCTGAAGGTGGATGACTGCACACAAGAACTGCAGTGACTAACTAAGCAGCCTTCAAAATATGTGTTTTTCTCTCTCACTAGTAAAAGCTGAAGAAAAAGCTTAGCCTCACTCACAGAGAGACTCAATGAATCAATCAGTAGATCTGTAGAGCGCTGCTTGTCACCGTTAAGGGTATCCAGGCGCTGGCGGTGTCCAGTTAATTAGCCAAACAGCCAGGACTTCAGAGACTTTTGGAACTCTGGAAGAGATGCGGGAGGTCCGTAGAATAAAGGGTAGCTTGTTCCATGTCTTCGCTGCTAGGAAGACGAAGAAGCAACCTTCATATCTACTAAGTTGGATGCAGGGGGTGAGATTTAAAGAAAGGAACACGGAGCGGAGGTGTATGGTGGGCTGATCGAAGTTCAGGCGGTTGTTCAAGTAGGCAGGTCCACAGTTGTGTAGGGCCTTGACTAGCTATGCCTCTGAAGACGCATGTTTTAGACACAGCAAAAAAAGATATCTTTTATGACTAAGCAAAGCCTAAATTTCACAAATAGTTTAGGTTTAAATTAGCTTTGGCCTTTGTTGTTCTGCATATCCATCCTGCATTCCGAACAGAACCCTCTAATTCACTTTCAAATACAATTAGCTTAAATTAGCTCAGGGGTGAAAATGCTGTGATGGTCATGCTGCAAACTGTAGACTCAAACACACAGCCCTTCTGTGCAAAAGCCAGCCATGTTTTTTCAACCTCCAATCTCTAAGAATTTTTACCTTTATTGAATTTTGTATTGAATTAGTCTGCACATTTGGAACAAATGAACCTGCAATCAGCAATTTAATGGGCCTATGAAGCTATTCCAACCCCCATGCAGCTATACGGAACGCTTTCTGATTTTGTTTTGGCCCTGTAAATATTTCCAAAACAACAGATAGAAGCATCTGCTGTCAATCTTTCTATATGGCACCATGGTTTTCGAAGTAGAGTTCAAAAGCCAATTCCTCAGAAGACATTATTTTTTTTGAAAAGGGAGTACTAGCTCTACACACTGAAAATGAAAGGCAGACTTTGCCATTTGTTGTAACTGCACTTCTATTTCATTTAATTAATTTAAGGTAGTTACGTAATCTCAACACATAGTAATAGCAGTCGTAAATGCTATTAACAGCATGGATTTGCTCCTTTGACTAATAACCAACAAATTACCCTTTGAAGGTCTTCAAATCATGCAACACAAAAAAGGTGATGGAAAGAATGCTTGCAATAAGTCTAACAACTGGCAAACCAGCCTGGTTCGTTTGTGTTCATGAACAACGAAAGAACAAATCAAATAAACAGTGGAACTATCTGCGGAATGCCATTCAAGCAGTAGAACACATAATATTCAGGAAAAAATGCACTCCTATCTAAAAATCACTGCTTTGTTAATAAACAAGAGGACTACACTCTACCACCAGATCACTGCCTCAAATCTCCATTGTCAGTGTATGTGACACAAGGCTACTACAAAGCAATGAAAGGAAATGCATGATCTGCTTCCTAAACAGAGGGTAGCATGCCATTTCAACCTTTTAACGTATCAGTGTCATCACAGAGTACCGATCCACAGCAAATCAGCCCTATTCTAAGTCCAAAGGGGCAAAATGAGCTAAATATGGCAATCTATCTTCTCTGTCCATGAGAACACAAACAACTACATGTACAGTTCTGCCAGAGAGGGAAGCAGATCCAAAGTTCCAGTAGTCCTTGACCCTAGGACTCTTTCAAATACCTGTGAATAGGAAAAAGGTGTCAAAAGAACAAATATCTCACCCCGCCTTATATCACCAAGATATGGGTTTGTCAATATCACCAAGATATGGGTGTGTCAATATCACCAAGATATGGGTGTGTCAATATCACCAAGATATGGGTGTGTCAATATCACCAAGATATGGGGGTGTCAATATCACCAAGATATGGGGGTGTCAATATCACCAAGATATGGGTGTGTCAATATCAACAATAAATGGGTGTGATGACGGAAGCTGCTCCCAAGTAATATTATGGGGGTGTCTGCAGGAGGATTTGAAGCCCATTAGCCAAATCACGTAACAATGAGGACAAATAAATGGCCAGCTCATATAGATAGTTGTTTGTCTGAATGTTTTGAAACACATGAGGGAAGCTTCGCGAAGGTGAAAGGTCTGCTCTGCTCTTCAGGTCCAAATTTGGGAGAACAACTATTGCTTTTGGACATTCTGTTGTGTATTTTTATGATGTCACACCCCCCCCCCCCCTTACAGTTTTGAGATAATTTTCTGGATTTTCCACGGTTCCAAATGGAGAGCCAGTGGCGCAACAGCTCAGGGAAAATATCCCTGAAAACACCAGTTTTAGTAACCTACCGTTGATGCTATCCAAGGAAGAAATACAGCTGATACTTCAAGAGCACAATGCAGTTTAATAAAGTATGCATTAAAACACCTCAAACAGAACTGGAAAAGAATACATTATCAATACTTTAAAAAAATACATGGCACATCGAATTCTATTGTGGATCTCACACAGTTTTATTAACGAAGGGAATTTCTTATTTGGAAGATATGAAGTGTGTTTTGTAAAATAACTAGTGTACTTTAAAATGTGTACACATTTACCAGTTGGAATATACATAGCAAATATGAAAAAATACAGAAAACTCATTCATTCATTCAGTTTAATTTCTTGGTGCTTACACATTAAGACAAAACAAATCGAAAGCAGCAAGACCGGGCATGAGCCATTTAAGCAAGAAAGGGTGTTGGCTGCAGGGAATGATCGGTTTTTAGAGCCCACTCCACTAAAGGAAGCAACATATTTCTGTGACACTAGCACTTTGTCACAATTGCACAGCAATGGAAGTTTAAAAATGTTTAGGGTGTTAAAGGGATAAAAATAAAGAAAAAATACCAACTACGTATTTAAAAAAATAAAACTGCAATTCATATATTAGAAAAAGACTATTGTAAATCTGTTTTAAGAGCTGGCAATCAGTACCTTTTTCAATTTCCTTTGTCGTTTTGCTGCAGACTGCCCCTGGGAGTTAGAATAACATACTGTAAGAACACATGCATACAGTATATGACATAGGAAGGTGATACCACCTTAGTATGATGGCAAAACATTTATTTGCAGTTGGTGAACGATCAAGTAGTAGCACTATGATAAAACATGCCCCTATCACATTATGGTTTAACTGCCTTTTCACTGTATTTTACATTCTCTTGAGAAATACTGCCATTGCCCACTAATTTTCAAACATACTCTAAAAAATGAATGCACAGCAGTTGAATGAAAAAGTTTGTATTTTATTAACCAAGAAGTAGACACGGCATTAGACCACTCAAAAATCCTAGCTTTCTTGAACACAGCAGAATGAGAACACATATTTACCATAGATATGAATAGAAACAAAGAGTAAAACAATACTCTAGTGTTTTTGTTCCACCATTTTATGGAACACAAAATTCTCCCTTTTCTGTCTTCCCTCCTGTAGTTTTCACTCCAATTTCTGCACAGATTTTGTGAACCTACCATAATGTATTGTCAGGAATGTTTACTTTATGTGCTATTCAGTTTTAGATTTTGAATAAATGTGGAATGTTTTCGGAGAATTTAAGAATATGATATGCTTTAGAATGCCCCCCATTATGAGTTTTTATACAGCTTTAGATTAGCTATGTTTATGGACTTAACTAGTTGTTACAATAATTAGTACTACTTAGTTTAGAATCTCTGCACAGATTACTTTCCCCCTCCTCTATGACAATCTTTATTACCTTTTCTTGTATATGTGGATGCATTGGTTTCCTCAATTCTACTCCTTCATTTTAAGATTAAACACAAATAAATAAGCATGTGCATGGTGTGCGAGAATCTGGACTCATTTTGGTTAAAAAACGTAAAATTAGGATGATGGAGAAAATTACCAGAGAAAGTGTTTGTTGTTCAATGTGGACTTTGGCAAACGTTTTGGTGAGCCCTGAAAACCCCCAATAATCAAATATGCGAAAGAAATGGTAAAAATGCAATGGAGTTTTCTAAAGAAACAGATTATTATTTTTGTTTGTTTCTGCTACACAGGTAACTCAATCGTGAAATATGAAATACCAAAATAAAACCTAACTTTTTGGCTTTAACATCAAGACAGAAATCGTAAACCAATCCCACCCACACCACACTTGCTTGAAACAACTCCTCCATACCCTTGAATCATAAAGAATTATTGACCAAAACAGTAGGCCATAGTGTGCCATGTATTAATGATTCTCTGATGTGGCTTTATGGAAATACGTTCCAAGTAAAATGATTCTGACTTGAGTTCAATTGAGCTTTATGCTCCATGTTAAGTTACTTCAGAACGCTTGTAGATATGAGCCCAAAAGGGGTTACACAGGTGTAGAAACACTGACGGAACACATACAATGGCATAGGTGTGCACACCTCAAAATTCAGAATAACATCTTGATATGTTTAGATGATGGTGAAGCCGGGGTAGAAGGATGAGGTGGTGGCCTTTTGGTTCAATCAAATGTCTAGGTGGTTTGAAGATATAGGCAGGTCTCCTCCCTATTTATAAATGGAGAGGAAGAAGTGCCCCCAGTTAGCAGCAAAGTTTTAGTAGGTCCCCATCAAGTATAAGATGGGCTGGAATGGTACTGATGCTTCTAAATCTCAGGAGACGCAATGCTAGTAGGTTCTGGAAGATCACTGCCACAACACTATAGGGCAGAGAGGCTTGACTGTGGCTATGTTGTGCATTATGACCAATGTACTGGGTTTTGATTTATGCTATCACTGTAACCAGCAGCCTGTGTAAAGCCTTCAAGGAAGGTGTGATGTAGCCTTATTGTTTTAGGTAAAACTTGAGCCAACCGTAAAGACCAGTTCAGTCTTCAATGTTCACTACCTGCTGTACAATGAGGACTAATGTGATTTTGCCAAAGGTGTTGGAAGCACACTTGATGAAGGAAATATCAATATCAAAGAGCAATCTGAAGCTGTGTGTTATCTGCAATGTTTTCAAGAGTGTTAAAGAGACGGAGAAGGATAACATAAGAAACCGTGACTAGACCATCCTGATGCCTTCCTGTGCTCTTGTCACTGATTTCCTTAACCTGTCCTCCTGACCTGGGTGACCCACAGCATTTGCCTTGGTGGCTTTAGTCCTTGCCCTGTATGGCTGTAGCAGAGATCTGTAATTGGCCTCTAGGGTTATTGTATAACTTCAGGTTTAGTCTTGAGCACGTATGCAATGCAGTCTGGGAGCTGTAGTCTTCAGTTACATTCAGTTTAATCACTTGGACTAAAACACCTGAAAAGAGTAATCTGTTGAAAGAAAAAAATAAGATAAAAAACAGGGACAAAAAATTGTTCTGGAAACCAACTCCAGGGAAGCGCTGGAAGCTGAGAGACTTAGGGGCAACCTATAAGCTCCATACAACACTTCTGCTGCAGGAGGTAGGTCTTGATGAACTTGCACTGGGCAGTCACTTCCACTAAAGGCTGTGGGGAGAACCGTGCCATAGGACGTGCTGGAAGCCAGGATTCAAAGGTGGCCTACAAGCCCCACACAACACTTTTCCCATCGGAGGCAGGTCTCACTGAACTTGTGCCTGGCAGGCACTCACATTAAAGGCAGTGGAGAGCATAGTGGGGCGGAATCACTGGAAGCCGAAACTCAGGGGCAGCCTACAAGCCCCATACAACACTTTTTCCGCAGGAGGCGGGACTTTCTGAACTCGCGCTGGGCAGGTGCTTCCATTGAAGGCAGTTGGGAGCTACCTTCAAAGGCCCAATGTCCTCATAGCAAACTCCCAGGGGAAAGCACCTGTTTCTGCACAGAGGGCAAGCATGGAATTGCTACCGTTTTCTCAGCTGCCTTATCTCTCACATGAGGTAATGTAACTCCGCAATAAGAGTATAGCAGCGCCCAACAGAACTAACCTGTGTACTCTGATGACTCATTGGCGCTAACTATTTTATAGATCTCAAATATACCCAACAGCCCTCCTTCGAAAAGGACCAGAAACAAAACACTGAGATCCAAGGAATCCATTTCCACTTGTGCTGATGCCCTGTCATCCCTCTCAAGTGCGCAAGGGAAAAGGCCTGCCAGTACTAGATGCTACCAGGCTTGTCTGAATTTTTAAAATAACTTAAAAGATAATTGTGGCAGGTTTCTTGGTAAATTGGGCAAATTGGAAGCTTTGTTTAATAAGTTTTGTTCTACTATTTTGACCAAGTTGAAAGACCTTGATAACAAATTTGAGAATCTTTGCAAAGCCCAAGGGGTTGTTCAACCTTTACCTACCCAACTCCCACCCAAAAGATATCAATCAATAGTTCCCTGTTGTCAGTCACAGTCACAATGCCAGTTAAATCTGCGGTCCCCTGCCTGTCCAGTTTGTAACCCTTCTCTTGCTGCAGCTGAGTTTTCAAGGTATTGCATGAGTGTCCATGATTTATCAGGAGGTCAGTTGATCTGTAGGTAACATAAAATAGTTTATGTCATCCAGAGGGTTAGCTCTGATTGGCTTGTGCCAGAGAGCAAGGCCCGCACTTGGAAGGCAATAGATTTTTTTTTTTTTGCCAGAATAATTCCATTGATGACCCACACATCCCACCTCAATGTACTCTATATTATTGTGCTTGAAAATGTTCATTACATTTTGACCCCTCATCAAGAAACTCATGCTTTGCTTCTACACAAAGTGGTGGACTGGCTCAGAAAACACTCCAGGTGAACTTGTAACCTTTATGGTGAGGTACTTACCATCAGAAGAGTTCCCTGAGTTTGGACAAGTGTGGAAACATCTAAAAAGACCGTATCATCATTCATTTAAAAACACTCATTTACTAGAGCGATGTTACACTGTCTTCATCCATTAACAAAATCGACAAGGCAACATAAAAGCGCACCAACTTTTTAAATTTCTTGTTTATTTAAGCATCCATCCTCTAGTGCACTTGGACACACTGGAGTTCAGGCACCTAGCAGCGAACAGCGTGGTCCCAGCTCGATTTTAGTACGCGAGACACTGATCTCTAACAGAACCCCTCTCCTCTCTGGATTAGATGGACTGACTTACCAATCCTGCTTCAACTGCCCGTGGTAACGAAGTGTATTGTTTCAAGCAGAGGGTCTCGTCTCCAGTTTGCCTTAAATTATTATCTTGGAATGTGGCTGGTTTAGGGGCCAAACGTCACAATCCAGACTTGGTGCAAATTGTGAGCCAGTATGATATTTGTTGTCATGAGACAAGGGACCAGGAACCAAGGTACCTTAATGGGTATTCTACAATGTGCTGCCCTGCGACTACATATTTGGTGGACAGGGCTAAGAGTGGTCTTGCTACATTTGTTTGTTAAGCTCACTAAAGTGCTTGTTAAGAGTTGTTCTATATGTTGTTCTGTCAAATATTGTTACTTAAACTGCATATAGCCTTCGACATCCTGCTGATAAACTTTTATCGAAACATCTTCAATACTATGGTGACTAATGATGTGGATGAGTTAGAAGGCCATCTGTTGAAACAATGTTGAAAAAGTAAAGTAGGATTTTGTGGATAGGGGATTAATATTCGTACTTGTAACCCTGAAATCGCAGTAGTCTGTGGGCTGCACGGTGACTCAGATTCACAGACTATGCACTTTACACACCCCCTCTATAGGGATGCACTCAACAGAATATTCTTGTCTAATAATCTAGTCTATGCACAGGATTTTAAGACCTCTGAATGCAATACTCCTACAACGTTTCACAGCAGAGGTTCAGGTACTGTAATTGATTATATTTTGTTTTCATCTAATTTAATCCCCCCTTCAAAAAAAAAAAAAACACAAGATTTGTTCCAAGTTGTATTAGTGATCATAACCCTCTCACATTATCCCTGCAAATTGAACTTAACACCACAGCCACTCGGACCCCATGTAGAGCTACAGAATTCACAAAGAATATGGGGCTTTGAATTAGGTGGTATCAGGCGCATTTATATCTCTTGGTTGTTTATATTTCACAAAAAGGTACTTTAAATAAACACTCATGTTTTATCAAATCTGGCTGGTTCAACAGGACATGCTCTTCTGCCCACAAAAGTCTTAGATTAGCTGTAAGTGTGCGACTGCAGGATATTACAAAAGTGAGCTCAGCCATGGAGATCTGTAAGGCAGCTATCACAGCTAGAGAGATTGATATAAGAGCCAGAGCATGTGAACATCTGGAGACTGCGGGAAGTTTGGAGGGTAGTTAAACTAGTTACCTACCTGTAACGATAGTTTTGCAGCTTGGACTCTTTTAGATTCACATACTATGTGACGGGGGTTGGAAAGTGCTACTGGTTTTGTACGAGAGAGCGTGAGTGAGTGTGTGTGTGTGTGTAACCAGATCCTTTTATCTTCGGCTACAACCCCCTTTGTGTGTGCTAGTTCTCAGATATTTTTTTTACCACCATGGAGATCGGAGGTGCCTTGCAGACTGCAGAGAAAATAAAGCAGCAGAAGGATGCAAGAAAGGAAGCCCACCAGAGGGGCAATAGGTGGTATAAATGAATATTGCATGGGGGTAATCTTGAGCAAAGTAGCTTGATTTGCGCTGCACACATTATTGCTAGTCCAACAAGGCAAGTACATGTTCCCGGCCTTTTTTAAATACTCTCTCGAGGTATTTGGAAAATGTGATGCAGGGAACGCATGTTTCATCCGAGAACCATAAAGGATGAGGTACGAATTTATAGTTTTTTATATTATAGGAGCAGGAACACAAGTGACTTGCTCCATGCATAAGCGCAATTGTTCTTTAGAAAAATGCATCAACAACGTATTGATAGGTACATTTCTATAAATACCTGTAAATCTGTAAATATTAGCATCTCTAACATGCATATGTTACGGCAATGTGCGGGTACACACTTCGTATTCTGCTTTTCATTGCTTTTAAAACATACTAAAAAGTTTTTTGTAGCTGCATTTGAAACACTACGGTGTTTCTGGGGGATGACATTCTGAAAATATCCGAATCTCTAACATGCCTATGCTCACTACAATGTACTGCTACACAATTTGTATTCTGCTTTATATTGCTTTCAAACCCACTTAAAGGGTTTTTGTATCTACATTTGAAGCATCCTTTATTTTTTGCTGTAGTGATAGTCCACAGATAGACACTGTGATCCTAGTTACTGAATTGGTAGAACATTGTTTTAAATGTTTTCACCCAATCTGCTTTTGAGACAGACAAACAAGTTATTTACTTGTGGTAACTAATCATCTAGCAGAGACATACTTTAGTTGCAGATGCCTTAGCTTAGAATTTCCCCTAGGCGTCAGACTGAATCTGGAGATTATTCTTCGAACAGTACCCCTGCGCACCTTCAGGTGGCGCTGTTCAATTCAGTGTCCTTCATTTGCATCATGATGACATCGCAGTTGTATATAGGCATCACCCCGCCACACTGACATCAGCTTCTTTTTACGACTTTTCACATCAGAAGGCAGGAGCCATGAAGAATAGTTGCAGAATCCTTACCCTAGAATAGATAACCAAGCAATACCATCCCCAGAGGAGGGTCTGCAAACCAAGATAATACTAGGAAGTCCTGCAGGACCGAACGGGCAAAGAATCCATCCCTTCGGACCTGAGTGTCCAGGCAGTAGTGTTTAGTAAACGTGTGCAAGGATGTCCACTTCATTGCCCGGCAGATGTCCAGGACTGAAATTCCACGTGCTAACGCAGTGGTTGCAGCTGTGATGGAATGAGCACTCAAACCCTATGGGGGTGTTTTTTCGCCAATGTGTAGCACATTTTTATGCAGAGAACGACCCATCGAGAGATAGTTCTATTCTTCACCACTCTACCTTTCTTCACACTCACATAACCCACAAAGAGTTGATCGTCCACCCAGAACTCTTTGGTACAATTAAGGTACAATGTCAACGCTCTTTTTAGATCCAGTCGGTGGAGTCTCTCCTCATCACGACAAGGATGTGGGGGTGCATAAAAAGTAGGCAAGGTGATGGATTAGCCTACATAAAAGAGAGTGACCACTTTAGGGAGGAAAGAGGCCCTGTCACGAAGAACTACTTTGTTAGGATGGGCAGAGATGAAGGGTGGCTTCAAAGAAAGATCGCAGCACACCTGCTCTACATGCAGAGGTGATGGCTGCAAGGAAGGCTATCTTTAAATTGAGAAGCCGAAGAGGACAATTATGAAGGCTCAAAGGGAGCACATATGAGGAAAGTGGGTACCAAGTTCAAATCCCACTGGGGCATTATGAATGGAGAAGGTGGAAACATATGGGTAAGACTCTTGAGGAATCTACCAACAATGGGAGATTTAAACAAGGAGTGGTGATCAGGTATTATGAGGAAAGCAGATATGGCAAACAGATAACCTTTGAGGGTGCCCAAAGCAGAGCCCTGCTGGACAAGAGACAGTACAAACAAAAGAACCTCAGACAGAGGGGCAGGAAGGAGATCAACAGACTTGTTGGTACACCATGCCACAAATTTATTCCAATGACAGGCATATACCATTTTGGTGGAGGGGTGCCTGGCTGCCAAGATTACATTAAAGACTTCGGCCGGAAGGTCGTAAGCTGTCAACTGCCACCACTCAAGCTCAATGCAAGAAGGCAGAGGCTGGACAGGTTTGGGTCGAGAACCGTCCCCTGCTGCAGTGACAGAGCATTCTCCTGAAGAGGCAGTCTGAGTGGAGTATTGATGGCCATGCTCAGAAGCTTGGGATACCATATTCTTCGTGCCCAGTCTGGAGCCACAAGATTCACTTGGGCCCGGTTATTCTTGATCTTCTTGAGAACTCTGGGTATAAGTGGTATGGGTGGAAAAGTGTATAGGAGGTCCAATTTCCACTCAAGATAAAAAGCATCGCCAAGCGAGTGCTACCTTGGAAACTCCTACGTGCAGAACATCTGACATTGCGCGTTCTCTGCGGAAGCAAACAGATCTAACCAAGGCTCTCCCCATTTCTGAAAGAGACCTTTGCTCCACCTCTGGGTGGAGACGACATTCATGATCAACCATGCATATACGGCTGAGTTTGTCAGCCCTGGCTTTCAGAAAGCCTGCCAGATTCTGAACCACCAGAGGTATGCCATGACGTTCCAGACACGTCCAAAGGCGCAGGGCCTCTTAACAAAGGGTCGACAACCCCACCCCAGTGGTGTTGTCCGCAATCACCTGCACCATTTTCCCTTTGAGAGAGGGAAGGAATGCTTTCAATGCAAGCCAGATCGCTCTGAGCTCCAGAACATTGATGTGGAGCCCAGAAGCCTCTGCTCTTCGCCTCCTACATGTGGCCACCACAGCACAGGAGTAACATCTGTCACTACTGTCAAATCAGGTTGGGGAAGGGAAAAGGATCTGCCTCTGACCCAATTGGGGTCTGAAAGCCACCACTGCAGATCTTGCTCAGTTCTCTCCAAGATCTGGACCACGTTGGAGAGACTCTCCTGATGCTGCGTCTACTGGAACTTCAGGTCCCAATGCAGAGCCCGCAGGAGGCCCAGCAGCCTCAGAGTCAGTGTCACCGAAATCCAGGATAGAGGCTGAAACATCAGTATCATAACCTGAATACCCTGGACTCCGCTCAGGAGGGTAGGCCCGAAACTGCACTGTGTCCAGAATAGCTTAGATTAAAGATGAAAAGCTTAGAGGGAGTCAGGTATGACTTCGGCATGCTTATTGTGAGCCCCAGTGAATGCAGGAGGTCTGCCATAGTCTGGAAGTGGGAGACGACAGCCTGGAGCGAGCCCGACTTGTACAGCCAGTCTTTGAGCTAGGGGAAGACAAACCCCTAGCCGGCAAATGAGCTGCAACCACCGCCATCACTTTCGTGAACACCCAAGGGGCGCTGGTAAGGCCAAAGTTGAGCACAGTAAACTGAAAATGCTCATAGCCTACTACGAACCACAACTAACATCTGTGGTCAGGCAGGATGGGAGTGTGAAAGTAGGCATCCTGCAAGTCCAATGTTACCATTCAGTCTCCAGGGTCCAGGGCAGATAGGACCGGAGCCAGAATGAGCATTTTGAACTTCTCCTTCCTGAGGAAGAGATTGAGGGACCGGAGGTCTAGGATAGGGCGGATGTACTTATCCTTTCTGGGCACCAGAATGTAGCGAGATTAACAACCATGACCTACTTCTGGTACAGGGACCCTCTCTATGGCTCCCTTGGCCAAGAGAGCCATATCTTCCTCGCAGAGAAGTGCTAAGTGATCCTCCATCATCCGATCGTAGGATGGTGGCATGGTAAAACGGGTAGTCTTGAAGGGGAGGGAGTCGTCCCTTCGGACGATCTGCAAGACCCACCTGTACGTCGTGACAGATTCCCAGTGGAGCAGGAGATGGCGAACCCTGCCTCCAACTGGTCCGTGATGAAGTGATGGACTCTGAAGGTTTGGAGGCTGCAGCAGGGGCATGGGGGGGGAGGCAGCGGACTGGGCTGACCGCTTGCTCCCTGATCCACGGGGACGTGAGATCCCACATCTTCCGTTATGCAAAGGCAGGTAAGCATGCGCTGCATGTGGCTGGAGGGAAATAGATGGGTTGGGTGCCCCTTCCATAGCCGTGAAAGGAGTAAAAAGCAGACTGAGGAGGGCGAGGGGCAGCTGCAAGGTCAAGGGACTTAGCCGTACCTCGGGACTCCTTAAAGCGCTCGAGTGCTGAGTCAGCTTTGTCTGCAAAGAGATGGGTATATTATCAAAGGGCATGTCCATAAGTGACTGCTGGACATTCCCCGAAAAGCCAGATGTCCTCAACCAGGTGTGGTGCCTCAAGGTCACCACTGATGCAACCGATCTGCCTTGTGAGTCAGTCGTGTCCAGCCCACAACGAATCGTTAACTTGGCTGCATCTGTCCTGTCAGCAACAGCTTGGGAGAGAATGGTCCAGACCTGGTACAGGACCTTGGGCAGCACCTATGTGACCATATCCCATATGGTATGGGAGCAGCGGCCCAAAAGGCATGCAGTGTTCATGGACCTCAACGCTAGACTGGAGGAAGAGAACAACTTCTACCCAAGTTGGTCCAGTCTTTTTGATTCTGGGGTTGTGGAAGGGAATGCGCCAGAAGAGGAAGAAGCCTGGATGAGCAAACTATCGGGTGTAGGATGTTGGGTAAGGAACTTAGGGGCGTTAGGTGCAGACCTATGGCGGCTGGTAAGTGTCCGGTTGACAGGAACCCCTATGCTGGGTTTAGACCAAGTCCCCAGCAGGACATTGGTGAGGGCTCCATTGAAGGGCAAAAGGGGTTCAAAAGTAGACGCCCCAGTTTGAAGCATCTCAGTCAAGAGGTAAGTACTGACAGCCATTGAAGGCAGCTTGAGGCCAAGGACCTCAGCCGCTCTTCTCACCACCACTGAATGAGGCTCTCTACTCCGTAGCCACGTTAGGGGGAGAAAGCATGTCAGGGGAGATGTCAAGACCACTGGCTTTACCCAATTCCTGATCCTGGTCCACATCAGGGTCATCTAGATGGAATTCCAAAGGGTCCAGCACCCCATACATCACTCACCGTACCCCTACCCAAGGGTCAGGGTCCAACCTGGGGAATCAGCATTGAGCGACATCGTTCTTGCTCCGGGTCGGAGTCAGAAATAAGTATGGGGTTGACTCCAATCGTGGGTCCGACCAAAGTCAGAAGCATCAACATCTGCACTGGCGAAGGTCACAATGGCATGACCGGAGTTGGTGCTGATCTGCTAATGGCTCCTGGGATGCCCTCTGGAGCCAATGCCTAAGCCACTGGTGCAGAACACAGGGGGGTTCCTGCCGACCCTATTGGGCCCAAAAGTTTCACAGGAGGGTCAGACTGTTCAAAAATGAGGTGCATGGCCTCATAAAATGTTCTGAGCGGGACAGGGGTAGCTCCGGCTCCCAGAAACTTGGGGAGGCATGCAGCAGACTCAGACGTAGGCTCTGAAGACCGAGACCTAGAGCATCGACGCTCTTCCCTCGTCCGAGCAACGGGGTGAAGTCGAAGAACATTTGTTTTTCTTTGACGACTTCTTCTAATGACCTAAATGTCCCAACAATTTAGAGTGGGACAAGGATGAGTGATGATGGCTCCACGAGCAGTCTTGTGACCTTCCTCTCAAAGGAGACCAGGAGCAACATGGAGCAAACGCCGAGCTGCAATGTGCTTTAGGGACCAGTCCCTCAAAACCTTCGGGTTCATGGTCTGGCACTCAAGAGCATGACTTCGAGACATGGCCACGCTTCAAACACCACAAGGATACAAGGTGAGGATCCATCACCAACATCATGCGGTGACAGGAGTCACAAGGCTTGAATCCGGTCTTCAGGGACAACAACTTGACGCACCAAGTAGGTAAAAAAAAAAAAAATAATAACTTCAACAAAAAGTAAAAAATCCAGTAAAAAAAAAGCGACAGAGGGTAGCTCTTCTCCGGATCTGTGCATAGGCAGGTGTGGAAAGAAAAGAACTGACGTCAGCGCACCAGGATGATACATATATATGACCGCAACATCATCACAACGACCATGACGCCAATGGCATTGTCAACAGACACCACCTGGTGTCGCGCAGGTGTACTGCTCAAAGAAAAATCTCTGGATCCAGTCTGACACCTGGGGGAAATTCTAAGGTAAGGAATCTGCAATAAAAGTGTCTATCAGATAATCTGTATCAATGATGTGAAATTAGCCACTGAAAGCAGCCTTTCAGGGAAACACCCGGCCCATGTGGGATCCCAGTAGATTTATTCAAAGTCTCATTTCAGGCCCCCATTGTTATAGGAGTTATAAAAGCTGCTACAGTAGGTCCGTTGGTCCCATCATGGCAGGAGGCAGTGGTCGTCCTCATATTGATGCATCTTTTGGTTGGAAATGTTTGTTAAAAATTATTCCAATCTCAAAGATTTGTTGGAGCAGTATTCTGGTTTGCCAAGAGGCTTGGGAACAAACTAGTTAATGAAAATGTTCACATTTACAAAGGTAAATGCTTAACCATTGGCACGTTTGTTGCAGGAGTCTGGAGGTACACTGATGTCCGCCCTGTACAAAAGACTGACAGTTTTATATGAAGGATTCCGGCTCTCCCACAATCCTCACACACCACCTGCTGTCATGTTGAGGTGGGGTTGGGTTTTGATGAAGACTACTTTAAATTGCAATCATTATTATTTTTATGGTTAAGAGCCTGGAGGAAAACTGAAGCCCATTTTCCTATAGCAATTCTAAAGGACCGTCATGCTTTAAGAAAATGCCACGGGAATTACATGGTTGACATATATTAGGAAAGCTTCCTTTGAGTTAGGTATCCCAGAACTATAGTCACATCCTGAGAGTTCTCCACACTTAATCCCTAACCTAGTCAAAGATCTGTATTTTAAAAACCGTTTCAAGATGTATAGGGATGAACTGCAGTCATGGGACTCAAGTTTATCTCAATGGAATTTTAGTATGAACTCTGCACCGGCGGCATACCTCCAGTTTATCCAAAAACGAATGGTTCAGATTTCTTCTCATGAGGTTACGCTTTTACCTTTTTTTAGTGGCATTTCCAACACAATGGGCACGGTTCTTGTCTCTTACTACGTCCCTACGATGGCAGATCTAAACATAACACCTTGCACTTAATTCTCTTCTCACAACTCTACGTAACCCACAGGAAATGTTTTCTTATTCCTTTGTTGCACAGTTTTAATACCAGAATGCACAAGATGGCTTTTACCTTGTACAGCAAATAGGAACCCTGGTGTTGTATTATGCACTGCTTAATTATATTACAAGCTATTTGTGCACTGGGAAGATATTGAGTCTGGAGATAAGTATTGTTGTGGTCTATTAGATTTTTATTTAATACAATCATTCTCCTACTACCATGTATAGATTTTTAATTGATTTAATTAATACTCTGTTTTATGTATTGTAATGTGCACTTTTATGGTTGCTCAGGCAGCTGAATAAAGTATTATTTGAACTTTGTTTTCAAGTGGGTATCAAATCTCAGGATTAAAAAAAAAAACAGGAAAGGTAATGGAATCACTAAGTAGTTTGGAGAGAGGTCTCACATTTTAAGTGCTCCCCAGAGGAGTAGAGTGCTTCTAAAGGGAGGGAACAAATGGGACCTGCTGGGTAGGTCTGGTTAAGCAGTGAAGCATGCTAGTATGCTTGCCACACTCCACCAAACGTAGATTTGCTTGTAAAGATCAGCAGCTGAGAGCCTTATTTAGAGGTGGGCAGTATCAGGACGTTTGCCAATATTGGCAGTTTCCAGTTTGCTCGCCAATCTTTTTCCCTGCCTCATGAATAGGCTGTGTGACGTTGTTTTGCTGAAGGTAGATTGTCCACTGACTCGATGTCAAGAACACCGTTGCATTGACCCGATGCCAGGAGAAACTGAGTTACTTGTCGACCTGTATATTTTCTGTCTGGGACTACCATCTAAACCATGGCAATCCAGGACAGGACAAGTTCATAAGCCATTGCCTTTATGATTTCCTAAGACTGACCATTTCCCTGTAGGGTTCTATCTTCAGGGATCACAGAAACACAGACAGCCCTGCCATGCTGCAATAGCAAGGTGGACCTGCCTAAGCAGCTCTCACAATAGAGGCAGAAGCTGCTTCAGTAGAAAAGCATCCAAACCGAGGGCAGTCAACTCTAAGTTTGGAAGGCTGACCGTGGTTGGGATGGCAGAGATGGTGCCTTCCACCACCCAGACATACGGATGGGCCAGTCCGTCAGATCATGACTGAGCTCCCTAGTACCTTGCGGTTGAAACAGAATGAATACATGCAATATCAGTTGTTGAACTGAATCGGATTCACACGTTTGTATTGACTTTTTTTTCAAAAGAACATCATCTCATTGCAGAAGATATCAATCCGGTGACTAAGAGGGTGTTGCATCTGCATAAGCTCCGTGTTAGTAGTTTTAAATATTTAAAACAGCTCTGAGTTGGGTACCACCATTATTACCAAATCAGCTTTTTCTTCACACTCAGAAATTCCAATGTAATTCCCCCATTTCACCATATAATACGTTCACTTACCTTCTTCTCGACTGAAGCAAACCAAACATCTTGGAAATTCAGTCTTTCTGGAACACATTTTGGATCATAAAGTGAAATGATCCCAGGTAGGAAGGTCAAACAAAACATTTTTGCCTGTGAAATGAGAAATTTCCCAACTTTGCACTTGTTTGGAAAAACTTCACTTGGCGAAACATAACCCTGCAAAAACACCTTTGGCAAGAGAATTCTCCTACCAAATTTGTTTTAAATGATTATAAAAATACAAAAAAAAAAACAAAAAAAACACTTCCTGAAAGTTTTGCTCGTAATTTTAACTGTGCAACCTTCGCAAAAGTTGAGAAACTTGCTAAAATTTTAATAACGCATCATGACGTTTGCATAGCAAAAAACTGTGGTGAAAACATTAATTTTAATGCTGGCCAAACTTCTCAACCAAGAAAAACCCAGTAATGATGGAGAGCTCAATCATTCGGCTTTTGATTCAGCAATCACAATCTACAGATTTCCGCAGAGGGGACACAAACCAATCTAGTACATTAAAAAGTGTTATTCAGAATTAATGTCACTGTAACAGATATGACTAATTCCTCTACAGGCACCAAGAAAGAACCTCCTTCATTTATAGCTAGTATGTTTTTCTGGTTAAAGGCTTTCTGAAGTCTCCAACAAAACTGATACAGTACTCTTTCAGGAGCTCCTGGCAGGAGTTAAGAGAGCTGGGATGTGCTGAGGAGTCATGCATAACACAATTTAGATGTAAGTAGGTGCACATGAAACCCTTGAGTGACTCTTGGTTTGATCTTCGGGAAAACAGAAGCACTGTGAATTAACAATTTATGACACCCTTATCAAATTTGTTTTATAATGTGTTCAACATACACCAGATGCAGAAGCACACATTGTGGAAGCCTAATAACTGGAAATCTAAGACTTCAAGGGATGACCATGGTAGTACAGTTTCAAAAGTCTGTTTCTTTATGAATATGCTAAATATTTTAAGGATGGGATACCGTCCTGGAAACAAGTTTCTGTTGGACCAAAGAGAGCCTAAAAACACTACTGAAGCTTTGCAACAATAGCCTCCTTTACCTGTGCTTTACAAACTGACTTTGCATGTTCTTGTTTCAATGTTCACATATATTTCTGAATTAGTCCTCCAACTCAAAAATATATTTTAGGCATCTGCGATTACAGAATATGTCATGATCCTGATAGAATGATTATCTGTGCCTATTGGGTTGATCTTTGCTCATCAGTGAAGACCAACTCTCCAAATCATACTTTGCCACTGGGGTGCATATGATGTAAGTAGCATGTCATGTTTGCTTGTAGAAGCAACCATTTTGTGTCCCTCAAAGCCTTAGAGATATATACATATAACCTCTGATTTTGCCTGCTACAGAGATTTAAAGGCAGTGCATGACACGGTTGACAGAACAAACTTGTTGGAAGAGCCTGTTGCTTGGCTTCACAATAGGGTACATTATGAAATTGGATTCACAGCCTTGGTACTGTAAGAAAGTTTTAATTGACTGTAAAGTTTGTCTTTACTTGTTATTTAAACAGGTGACCTCAATTTAAAGGCAGGTCTTTTATTATGGCCAGTACTTCAATGCCTAAATCCGCTAAACGTGCACCTTAAAAAAAAAAAGAACACACACGACTGAGCAAGTAATTACATTGAAATTTTAAAGAATGCTTGAAGGCCAGGTGACCTTTACGTGTTATATAATTTGCTTCTGCTTTTATGTCAGCAGAGAAGTGTGTAATAACAGTTTTCCATTTTCCTCATATTTTGCAGGTGTATCTTGCAAGAGTAGTCACTCAATGTGAAACTCCTACCACTGAAGAGGTGTGAAACAGCTTTTGGCTACTCAGACCTAATATTCTATTCAAACAGGATTCAGCATTCTCTTTTCAGACACAGCTACAACCACAGAATCTGATACAAGAGTAGTTAGTCACAAATTCGTGCCATCAAGTGCTTAGAATTGTGTAAAGACCAAATTTCCCAGTTCAGATTTATAGTGGGATCATATATAGAAATTGATGTATGATCATCTGGCATGGTGAAGAGAAACCATTTGTTTCTGTAGTGTCCTGCTGGGAAAGGTCACATTTGTGTGTCACTCAAGACACAGAAAAGCTGCTATCATTTAGCATGATAGGCTGATTTCGATGAGCTCGATTATTTTCAGCAATTATGCTCTGACGGGACTGGAGAAACTCCCAAGGAAAGCACCCATCAAACTTTGTTTCTGTAAGAAAAGGCTGCTACTGCTGTTACTACTACTACGTAGGAGAAAAAAGTACAGCAGGCGTTCCCTTTTGGTATCTACTTATTTCTTATGTCAGGCTGCAAGTTTGCCAAGGGGACCCATAATGATGACTATATGGCTGACCACAAAGACAGTCTTGTTAATGGGAGGTCTTGTATCATTAACTTTATCATTAACAAAAGGGACCTGAACAAAATGTTGCCTCAATGATGGGATTAACAACATGGCACAGTTCATTTAGCGTACTGTATTGCTTTGCCAACAACCCCTCCGAAGAGTGCCCAGATTTCAGGAAGCAGCAGAAGCATTAATAAGAATTATTATACAACACTAAGGCATGACAATTCATGGCAACTACTAGAAAATGAGGAAGGTTTTCCTCTAGTTTTAAAATTCCATTATACTTCGCTTGTATTATCCTGCTCTGTGTACGTTCATATGTAAGAATGTCATGCTGCAAAGCAAGAGATCATATTTGCCCCCATTTTACAATGCAATGTGCCCATGAAACTTGTCAATGCACAGGATCCAAAAGAAACCGACAAAGCTCCAGTGATGCACACAGCAGGCTACAAAAAAGTGGATATTTAAAACTGGCTTTTGCACAGAACTCTGTTTCAAACACGGTTCTTGTGAACTCATGAGGGTGATATTGGAAGTGTAAGAGCTGCACTACATTCTTGCACATCCTTTAAGTTATGTTATGTTACACAATTTATACAGCGCATGGCTACCCTCGGGTTTCCCAGCGCTACTAAACCCTAACCACAGAGGGGAAGAGAGTGATACGCAACAAAAAAGGAATAAAAACAACTGAACCTAGAATAACCAAGTTTTCAAGGCCTTTCGAAATTCAGTTATCAATATGTTGACTGCTTAGGAGCACTCTATCACATGGGTTAAGAATTTAAAAGATGGAATCCTACTGAGGAACGTAGTGAAAATTAAATAAAAAGTGAGGAGGCCATGCAAAACTCTAAAACTTCAAAAGAGTCTCTACGAAAATGATTTACTAACTGTACACAAAATTCCAGCACTGGTTGTTTTCAATAAGTTTCTGCAACATGGCATCACCATTTTCCTCTGAAAAAGGAATTCACCATTATGGCCCCACATTCAACTCCAGCATCTAGTGTTCTCTCAATGGATGCCACTGTAGATAAGGTGTCAAGCTTGGCTCTGTACCAGGTGTCTTTCAGAGAAGATACCAAAACCTTTAGCACCACCTGGGTCCCTTGCGGATAAAGGCCAACACCAAACATTTGCCTTCCAACTCATTCAGTCCTCTTAATATCAAGGCTTGAGGTGCTTATTACTCCGCTTGTGTATCCAGCAATGCTGCCTTCCAGTATGTGATGGAGAAGGCCCCCCCCCCCAAAAAAAAAAAAAAGCAAAGTCCTCTAAGAAAGTCTGTGAAATCACCTTTTTGTCCTCTCCTCCACTCTCTTGAGACAATCTCTAGTGTACCAGCAGATCCACAAAAATGCAAGCAAATAATACTTTCTTTTGCCATAAGCAACCCTCTTAGATGACTCCTACTCTTTTGGTGCAGTGATTGACTGAGACGCCCACAGATTCTAAAGCCTGCAATTAAAGATCCATTAGCCTATTAGCGATGAATGTTCTGTCAAGGACCACAGTGTTTTTGGCGGGGGACAACAACTTGTTCAAAATCATTGCTTAGAGCCTGTAGGGGACAGTTTTGTCAGATCACACA